>NC_056477.1:17662674-17986824 GCF_008729295.1 Plectropomus leopardus | reverse complement strand
TTTACCCCAGAGCTCTGCTGCATGCAGTTAAGAGAGCTGTAAAGGTCGCATAACTCAGGGGCAGAATAAGCGCCGCTACATGTAGATGTTGATTTATCTCCACAACTCTCAAGGAAATGTATGACATATGATATTTTAATTTTATCACCTTAAACATTTAAGTTTGGATGCAATTACAACATGGCATTTTGCCTCTGAATCAGAAATTAATTACTGAATGTTTTTCTGTGACATTTTAGTAACGTCTGTCTGTAGTCATAACTTTTACTTTTCTGGGTGTATTTCCATATTTGACATACTGGAAGTTCTAGTTGGCTGTGTTTTTACATTTGCACTGCTTGTTAAAGGTAATAGCTTACAATATTGACTAAAAGAATATTATCTGACACAAAAATTGGGAATTTCACATTTTCTGCTGCCCAGCATTTACATTACAAACAAGCCACAATGTAGGGAGAAATGTTTAAACCTCTCAATGTCAAACCTCAGTTTTTACACTTAGTGCTGTATTGTTGAGACTGCACACTGCGGCATCGCTCACCACATTCTGTTTAGTGAACATACAGTGTGTGCAAGAGTTCATAATTCAGCCAGCAAGATCTTGTGCAACAATCTAATTATATCTATATTCAAGAGGGATCCGAGTATTTCTCAGCGGGCTCCATGCAGCTGACTGTGTGTGCATAACTGTGGGCTTGATTAACAAGTTGTTGAGTCAGCACATACTGTAGTAAACTGCTTCAAGCCCACAGACTTTCTAACCTACAGCAAGGTGCTAAAAAGTACCAGAATTGATTGTTGTCAAACCACTGTCATTATATTTGTAAAATATCACTTAATTATTTTTAAAATTTATTGTGACCAACACTTTTAGGCAATAAAGGTTCAATACCTTGAGTGTTTAATACACATTGTCTGGCTTTATATGCTCCAGGTGGCATGTTAACCTTTGCAGTTGTTAAAATATGATCGTTCTTTCTGTAAATACAACTTCCTAAAGATTTCTTGGTGTGTTGGAATAATGGACTTACCCGTGGCAGATCTGTTCATCATTTCTGATAGGCAACATAGGCCGCCATCCCCTGAACCCCCCATTCCCCATATATGTATGTATTTTTTTAAATGAAAAAAAAAAAAAAAAACTGAAGAAAAAGGAAACAGTGGAGTGGAGTGTATGGGGAAGCAAAAGCAACATACTGTATTGCTCATATTGTTCTTTTTTTTATTTATTCTCATTAGCTCTGTTTTTGTTAGAAATAAATACAGCTAATAAAGATAATAATAACAGTAACAACAACAAAAATAATAATTATAATAATGCAATTAAATATGCTAGGTCCAGGACATACTGTAGTTTGGATCAAATAGCAGATAAAGTTGGTCTCCATTTCAGTTGTTGTAATGTTTTAACATTACTGACCAAACAACTCCTTGTTGGAATCATTACATTTTATTGAAATACTACAAAGTGTTTTTCATTTCTTTTCGGTGATAAAGAGATAATGCAGAGTGGCTGATGCAATCACAAAATGCTTTAGTGGGTTCAAATTCAATGCACTGGTCGTAAGTTATTTTTATTGTTGTACATTGATGGAATTTAGAAATAGGAATCCAATGTGAAAGAAATTCTCTCCATAAGAACACAAAATGCACAACAAAATACCAGCCATGGACTTGGTACAGTACAGGAAGATATGAAATGATGAGAATAGTTTGCAGAGCTATATAGATAAATGCTTGCTTTTCTCTAGTATACATTCTCATAAAAAGCACTGAAGGTCAATATTTCTACATCTAATGAAGATACCTAAAGCTGCAGGAAATATGGCCAATGCTACAGGCAAAAGGGCAGCTCGTTAATCTAGTCACAGTGGGGAAGAGAACCAAATTTGAGAACTTAAATGTCTTTCACCGGGATAAGCATAGGAGATAGAATATGTCAAATCTTAAGGTCAGGCAGGTGCTTCATACTGATGTATTTTGATAAGAACAGTCATCTTAAAATTGATCCTGAAATTACTTGAAACTGACTACTGGCAAGACTATTATTTGCAGAGCTTCTGTAGGGTGAAAGCTGCTGTAGGGTGGAATGAGTGTTGTAGAGCACAAACCACAGAGGGATTGCGATTTGTAAAAAAATGAAATGTGTTGAGAGTCCTACTGTGAGCAAACAATCAAGAAAAGCAAGGTGTAACAGAAGCCAGTGACCTTTATGAAAACATCTGTCACATCGCTCTGAGTTTCTGTACCGGCAGGACTTAAAAGTGGGTCAAAGCATCATGTCAGTGTTTTGAACATGTGCCGATAAGATCAGTGCTTCATTTTTATTGTGGTAAAATAACATGGAAAACTATTCTGATAAGACTGAGGGTGGTTCTCTAAATAACTAAACTGATTTTCTTAGGTTTATTTCCTGAAATACAGTGGTCCACTCCAACGTTTATCAATGGACAGTCTCCAAGTTCGAATCCCCGGCCAGCTGGAGGAATCTGGACTGGGGATGTTAATGGCCAACACTCTCCTTTCCCTTGGCAACGACCACCAAAATGCCCGGGAGCAAGGCACTTAACCCCTTACTTATACTGTTGCTCAGCAACCACAACTTCAGGACTGATTGCAGCACAGCACCCTGGTGTGACTGTAGCTGTACAGTGAAGGGGATGTAGGTCATTGCAAGAAAACGATCGTGCACAAGATGTCAAAACATTCCTTGAGCAAGTAAACATTAAATATCATATGAAAACAATACCACCATGGAATGACTTCTCCTCTGTATAGAGGAAGGGGATGTAATGAGGAAGTGAACTGTGAAATTATACTGAACTTGATGTTGTTTTTATCTGAAATATTTAGAAGAGCAGATAAAAAAAATTAAACAGATCTACATTTAGACTGTGAGGTGTCTTCGCTGGGTTGACTGGCAAAATAACAACTCCAGAGAGTTACTGCATCTATCTGAGAAAAAGTCCACTAAGTAACCCGATGAAAAACATTGAATTGTCATTCTTATACTTCGATTTTTGTGCAGGTTTTACAAAAGATATTCGTGTGATATTTTTGGAGAGGCTAGCTGTTTCCTCCTGCTTGTAATTGTAAAGTTAAGCTAAGCCAACCAGCTGCTGGCTGTAACTTTATATATTCCAGCCCAGTCACCAGAATTAAGAGTTGGCATTGTAAATTCATGCAAACCACAGATATGTAACGTGTGTGTTTTTTAGGCATCATTTTAACATTCCAAAAGTGGAATATTTCAGATTTTTGGTGGTTTATATGAGTTTCTCATTGGAAGGAGGTGTGGATGGTGTGACACCCAGGCAAAACATCTGACATAAAGCGGCAGGCCACTGTTTGTGGCCAATAAACAAGAGTGAAAAAGTGGGAACTTTTAACAAGAGGTCAGCAAATTCCACACGTATTTATGGACCAAACTGAGTATTGTAAGCCAAAACATGATCTGTCCCTAAGCCTAAATCTATGTAAACAAAAAATGTATCCACTTTCGTACAGATGACCAATGTAAGTCAATGAGAAAAAATCATTTTAGGCACCATGGCGTCACGTGACAGACCCAAACGGTGTCAATACGAGGAAGGCAAAAACATTTTGCGCAATCACTGCATGGTTAGGAAACATTTCAGCATGCTCATTCCACTACCACAAACCCTCGAAAAAAATCCTCCTTGGGTGTCTTGAACTCAGTGTAGGCTGCCACCTCAGCCTCGGGCTGCACAGTGTCATCACTGGACTCCTCCACATCGGCCAAATCATCAGCTGTTGGTCCCAGACAGGGTCTCTTCTCTGCTGGACAGGTTCGCACGAGGCTTTCACCACTGTCAGATCAGTGACGAATGTGACGACGGGGTCAAAGGTTCAACTGTCACTAAAAGGAATTGCGCCTTGATAATAGTGATTCAGATGTCAAAATATAACACATATACAGCACATCTTTTTCCATTTCTTTTGTCCTGAAAAATAAAAAATATATATTTGTGTTCTCACCCACTGTGCACCTGCGTTTTGTTTATTGTAGTTTATGTTTAGCCTGTACCCTGAAATTTATATATATATAACTTTATAACCCGCAGTCAATGCATCTTAAGCAAATAAATGATTTCCCAAAAATATCGAACTGTCCCCCTTCATGTAGTGCAACATTATGAGATGGAATCAAGTTTCTGAATGGCTGCATTAGTGATACTGTAATCGTCATATAATTATCAGCCAAAACAATTTAGCTGCTTGGCAAAGTATTACTGTAATGTGCAGCTATTTATTTGCTAGGTAATGCCTGAAAATTCCATCAATTCAGTGAATGAACTGGATAAGTAGTTTTTTAAAAAGTGTTTCCTAATCCAGATCTGCTATGGTCCAATTATAAGACAGTCCAGTCAGTTTAGTTTTTAATTTTTTTCACCCCACAGGTACCATATAAAATCATTTTCATTCACTGAGAGAGCTTCAGTTGTTTACACAAAGATAATGACTCGGCTTGTCTAATGAATATTTAGTTAAGCCTAATTAAATAATCAATCAGGCAGGCTGTATCCCCGCCCTCTCCTGCCCCCGAGGGCCATCTCCTCTGCAGGCGGGCACGCGCCTTCAGCCCTCAGCGTCTGATCACATTACCTTAGCAACATGTTTCCTCCCGTGTGCTGCTTACACGAGCTCAGCTGTCACATCCCCCAGAGAGAGACACTTCTCAGCCCTGAAAGAAACTCTCGAAAATGATGTTACAAGTCGCCGTCCCAGGGCGGACCACCTTTTCAACTTAATGGTGAGCATGCATCCTACAGCGGCACACGCGATAAAACCTTACAGTGTAATTGTCAGTCAGCAGAGACGCGCTTGTACGAGGCTGCACGCGGCGGCAGATGGTCCATGTGCATCCTTACTAGTCAGATTACCCGTCCATAGTAAATCCTGGGCCTTGCAGAATGGGGGCAGAGAGACGCGTCAGCTGAGCTTAATGCTAAACTGTAGTTTAGAGCAGACCTCTTTGGCTGCAGGCCTGCTCCAGCTTTTAAATGTGTGAGAAGCAGCGTGCCGGCCAGTCTCTGCCAATGTCACCCTCACTATAACAGACAGGCCAGGTGGACTCTGTGATGTACAGACTTAACCTGCTCAGACCGTTTGCTGTGTAGTTTTTACTTGACACAATATGTGAAGCAACACAAGATTAAAAAAAATTAGCATGACATCATCATAAACTCGCTACTGAATCCGTGAAGAGACACACTGGTAGATGGTGGATATAAAGGCCTCAGTGTTTGCATGAATGAGGCTGCCTTCCCCTGTACTGCCAAAGGTGATCAAAAATCAAACTCTGTTACCCTGTATGACACAATCCATGATGCTAATAGGGCTCAACAGTGAGACCTGACCTACTTGTTACAAGAAAACGTTTGCCTTATTTATTTCTACAGTTGGTGAATTCATTTCATTTGAGGCACCTTTATTTTGAAAATGGAATTTGGGTAAAACAAGAGAAAAACGCAGAGCAAAAATATGGAACAAGGGTGCACAGTCTGGGAAGTCTTGATAATCTGATCATGTTTAACCCTTTGAAACCTGGGGCAATATCACTTGTTTTTGTGCTGCTTTCAGATGCCTTTCACAAGTATTTGAACCTTTTAACCCTGAGCACATCAGTGTGATTTGTTTCAAAAACATGGGTGTTGCTGAATTATTATATTTCGGGGCACTTTTCCAGGTCATTTCTTTTTTTTTTTCTTTTTTCATTTCTTTGTTTTCCATTTTCATTTCTTTCTTTCTACTAATTTATCAGGTCACTTTCTTGTACTGTTTACTTGCAAATTTTGGGGTCATTTCTCCTTTTGCTGGCCATTGCATTCTTCCCAAGTTTTTGAAAGAAATCAAGCCAATTTGATGATGTTTATAAGGATTAAACATTTGCTATCTTTGGACAGTAGGTGATCTTGAATGATTGCCAAACCGTCCACCAAATCTAATAAAATCTAATCTCAGATACTGAGATCGTAGTATAAATAACAAAGAAACAAATATAAACTCAACCTCCTTGGCAGAGGCCATCACCAGGGGATATAGGGCTCCCAGATACCAGTATTATTTTTCCTGCATGACATAACCGATATCTGTGGCGAATTGTAGCCTTTACTTGCTTGATTGCACTTGTACCTCTGTACACACTCAGTTGTCAGTTTATTAGGTACACCGAGCGAAAACTAATGCAGTCTTATAGCGCAGCCCTGCAATAAATCCCCCTTCACCATAGTTATAATGTTTAGGTTATGTTGAAATGGCTTAATAGAGGTGGGGATTCAACTACATAGGAATTTTTGAAAGAAAATGTAGTTTGTGTTGCCATTAGACTGTATTGAATTAAACACAAATGTATTTTTGTTACAGTAAGCTTGCCTCACTGATTGAAATGGTGTTATCAAAATAATATAAATACATGTCCATACAGTGCAATACATTTCAAACACGTTACAAACTGCAGTCTCCAAGATGAACACAGTTGAATCGACAGCTTTAAGTTAGTTTAAAAAAATACTGAATATTATAACCTTCGTGACGCTAAGACTTGGGGCAGGCTTGTCCAAAGTCTGGTCCTGCAGCCAGTCATGGCCTGCGATCCTATTGTAAACAACTTGCAACTTGTCTTTAAAAAATTACTAAATATGGCCGGCCGCGCAGTATTGGTCAGTCAAGGAAGGTCGCTTTGCGTTTTTCCATTCATGCCATGATGGCAGGACAATCATAGAGTTTGTAGACATGCACCTAAGTAGGCCAAGCTAATGTGCTTTCATAAACAGACGGTATATGGGCAAAGGAACGGTCACCTAGCAGCAGACTTTTCCTCCAAGGTAAAGGACATGACCACTGCAAAGATGTGTGAAGTTAACTTTTAAAAGGGTTCCTAATATACTCAATGCTGTATTTTTTTTAAATGTAACAAAACAAAGTGGTTCTGTTCCAATCTGCAATCTCTTAGCTCTCGTTAGCTATTTGCATTTTTGTCTCCACTCCTCCTTTATGGTCTGTGAATGGCATATGAAATAGGCATGGCCAGCCTTTTTGCTGTGTGATTAATACAGAGAAAGCTTAGCATACATTGTAATGTGGCTTAAAAAAAACCCAAAAAGTCAAACAACAAAAAAACCAAACCATCAAAGAAATTAGTCTTTAATTTTAATCTTTCAATATGTGTTGTCTTTTTGTCTGTATCTGCCGGCATTTAAAATTGGCAAAAAAATTGCAGGTTATGGGCGCAGATGTTTTCATGACTGACTCAGTTCATATTAGAGCAAGAGCTGCGAAATCTTAACAAAAGAGGGACCGATTGTTTCTGAACAAGTGCACTAGAGCTTTCCAGGAAAAGGTGTAAGCGGTTTGGTGAGGGTGTGTTTGCCTGATTGAAGTGAGATGAGATGTTAAACACCTGAGGAGCACTTTGCTCACGGTTGTTGAACAGGAAATAAAACATTATAATACAAAACTTTTAATTTATACATTTACTGTACTTACTCACTCCAGAGAGAAAATAATAAAGCAATTCCCTGCTCTGCAGATGTACCACATACTAACCTTCCACTGGATCATGATTATGCGACCATGCTGCATCATAGAACTGCAGTATTTCTCTCATGCAGGGCTCTTAAGGCTCTGTGTGGCTGAAATAGTATATACCTCAATTCCCCCAAGCACTGCACCAAGTGTTACAAACAAACAAAGACGCACAACCTTGCTTTATTGAGGTTCTCCTCCAGAGCACCAAATAAACAGGAAGCACTGCAGTCTGTACTACAGGGGGGCCGGTGACTGATGAAGGTATTGCCTCAAACAAAAATGAGCAATTCATAGAGGTGAAGTCACGCTGGTGAAGCTGTGCTGCTGCTGGCTCTGGCCTAATTTAACCCATGGTTATAACTTCTTTGAGGAATTACGGTCTTGGAAACATCCTACTGTAGCAGTCTGAAATGCTCCTTGGGGTTATAGAGAACAACAAAAGAATAAAAAAAATGTTTTTGTGTATGTGAAAGTTCACATTAACTGCTACTTCCCATTATCTAGTGACTATTCTGAGATGTAATTCAGAATGATAAAATTTTATTTTGCTATTACCCAGGAAATTATTGTAAGCGGTTACAAAATTAAAATTAAAATTGAGGTTTTTTTTCCATTGTCTTCAATTAGTGAGCATTTAAAGTGAGAAAATTGATGTTGGGTTGGTTTCCAGGGTTGCAGGGCGCGTGTGCTCATCAGTGTTATAACTGATTAGCGGTGATGCAGATAGCTACCCAGGGAGCACAAGTGATCAGTGCGGCAGCGGCTGTGGCCAGCAGCCTGCTGGTGTTTGGCTTATCAGTTCTCCAGTGGCTCCGCAGTGACATCAATGGTTCAGTGACGTTCAGTGGCATCTTGCTGGTGCAAGAATGTGGAAAAATAAAAAATAGCCTATTTAAAGGTTTGAAGCCTAGCTGCGGGGTATCTGAGTTATTATGTTCCACACGATCAAGTAATGATTATGTTTCTGGTCCATCATCACAAATCAAGTGGTTTTATTTGTAAATGTGTTCAGAAACACGTCTGTATTCCAACACACTTAACCATGATGGCTGTTAACCTCTTTTTGCTCTAACCTACTCTGAAATGGGACATCATCTACCAAATCTATCGCCATAGTGTTGTCAGAAATAGACTTTTTAACAGTGAGTGGACAGAGAAATGAGTTCTGTGCCAGTTGATTTAAAGTCTCTGTGTTTACTTTGAGATATTTTCAGATGAAATAACTTTCTAAAGGATTGTTTTTTTTTCTCCGTCACAGAGAAAGGACTGGGCTAATGGAATGAATTGGCATGCTGGTGACAAACAACGCTGCTGCTCTACCAATTTATAGGTGAGATTATAAAAAGACCATGGACTCCGTAATGGCAGTTATAAAGTTTGTCCACCTCCATCATCTGTAGTGATAACAGGAGAGAGATTTGCTTTCACCTTCTGATTTAATCATTTCAGCAGCTTTGTCGCAGCAGCAGCTTTCATCAGTGTAGCAGGTTTACGAGTTAAATTGATATTTTTATTTCACTTTACTTAACATGCAATGCAAATCTAACCTTCCAAGAAGACGTCCCCTGGCCCCAAGCAGGCAAACAAAAGTGCATGCACAATACAGTGCAATAGCAAACACTAACAGTGTTCATTCACTGTAGCTGTCAGCCTCTGAGAACTTCTAAGAAAATCATAATGAGAAATTACCATACACAAGGAGGCTTGCACTATTTATCTCAACAATGTTTGCCTCGACTTACACCTGTGCGTCCTCATTTCTGCACAAGTGCCATTACACTGTAACTGGCAGTTGCACCTCACTCACTAGCCAACATCTTCATCACCGTTTGTGCATCGCGCTGACGGCTTAATGAGCCAAACTTTGCTACTTGTGTAGAGAAAAGGGAATGCAATTTTTCTCAGTAGATGTCAAGTTACCAAATGTTTTCAGATGTGGCCTAGTTTATGATCACACTATATACTGTGAGCTTTGGTATGTGGAATGGTGAAGTCCAGTGTTTATTGTTAATGGAAAGTAACTTACCGGGGTGCAATCAATAATTATTGCAATTATGGATTAGTCTGTTGATTTTTTTTAATTATGAATAATTGAGTTGTATTTTTCTATAAAATGTCAATGATATTCAGCTTATGGAAGTGTTTTTCCACGTATTCGTTTCATAGATTCACACATAGATTCATATAATCTCACATAGATTCTAATTCTGTGGGAAACACTTGCAATAGAAGAATAAGAAAACATGCAAACGTTCAAATTTGAGACACTGAAACAATACATTTTTTTTCTAAAGAAACCCAACAACAATTGATCATCAGAAATGTAACAAATTACTCTTTTTTTATCCCTTAAAAGATTAATGGACCAAACATTTGTAACCTATTTTTGTCATATGACAGATAACATGTGACATGGAGGCCTACCAGTCTGATGTGATAATTTGTTGTGTCCTCTTGGTGTCTCTCTCGGTCATCAGTCAAGCGAGGATTTACACAGCTCCCTTGATCCATTGCCCTCTGCACATCTGCGTGATTGGCATCCTAAAACGTGGGTAGAACTGACCTGTAATGAAAGCAGGGGGTGTGCGCGACAATTAGATGACCCCCCCTCCCTCACATACATGACCTTGCTTGTGACCCCATGGCCCTTATTACTTGAACCACTTCAGTGTGTGGTCTGCAGTTTAATCCTGAATGATCAATACCTTTTAAGGTGTCTTAATATCCCCGAAACCCCTTTGGTCTGTTTATTTAAGCTGAGGCCATGAGTATAGATTGCTATAATGGTATGAATTAGTATTGAATGTAATTTAGATTAAATGAATTTGAACCAATGTAAAATTAAGAAGGATGAATGTGTTTTAGGGTCCAAATTGCATTCATCATGTAAACTGCAGAGCCAAAACAGTCTCTAAATGTCTCACTTGGGATTGTAGTAAAGATTGTACTAGGTTGCTGTGAAAAATCAGTGCTGGGATCAATTATATTGACTTGAATATAAACCATAGGCTTTGCATGTGAGTTGCATTCTTGCTGGTTGCTGCATATCTGTGGAAATTTGGCACAAAAAAATGGCAGCATCTCCTCCTGGCTGCAGTGTTTCCTCTCGCATCGATCTCTTACTCATGCTGCTTGTTGATGTTGCCAGTTTGCTGTCACATGTGTGGTGATATAAGATGGTCTTTTCATCCCAGCTGTCTCTCCGCTTCGGCTTAGAGATCTTGGTGAGACAGGATCACTTTTGTCGTGACAAAGGTCTTGTTATGGCTACTAGATGAGTAGAATATAAGTGCATTGTATTATTATATGAATTATTGCACCATGTATTATTGAATTGTGGCAGCCACTATAAAAGTCCAATATCTCTCTACAGAACCATGTCATGACCTCTTGCTTAAATTGCATTACTGGTGATGGGCAACTGAGTAAGTCAGCATCACTGCTTTTGAAGCACTACCCATAGCAGAAACTGTTCTGGCTTTTATTCTTTTTAAGGCATATCAAAATCAGTTAGACTTTTTTTCGATTGTTTGAGATTTGTTAAATTCATTTGTGATAAATCTGAAATTTGTTTATGTGAGCTATAGCCACTTTAGGGGATTTTTATTGTATTTTTTATCCCCTTTGTTGTACACTCTTACTCATTTTTGACTGAATAACTGCCACGGAGCAAGTAAAAACACTGGCATGGCCACTGAAAACACCCAAATTCAGCCGACTGACACCTTTTGGTGGTCTCCATTGCTCTGTAAAGCTAAAGGGACTCCCTTTAAAATTCGAAAGGAATTCTCTTTGTCCCTACAAGAGACTCATTCTATATTAGACATAGTGATTTGATGTATATAAAAATTAGGGATGTTCCCAATTACTTATTTTGCTAATTTTCAAAAGTTTAATGTTAGACTAGCTTAAATGCTGCTGAAATGTGTGGCACTTTGTGTGGCATTGTGCATTATAATCATGGCACATTATTCGACAAAACGTGACAAGAACTCACTGAATCAAACTTAACAAATATGATTAAGTAAAAAGTATTTTTTAAGGAAAATAAATCTTTAATAAATGTGCCAGATTTTTACAACAGCATTCTTATCGGGTGAACGCAAGTGCATGAGATAACAATTTTAATAGTAAGTAAACTCAACAAGAATTCCTGTAGCCAACCAGCAAGGTAAGCCAATTTAATCAAGTTAACTAGTTACACACATCCCAAAGAAAAAATACTGGTAAAACTGCTTTAAATTAAGATTTATTCTTATATAGATATATAAACTACTAGTGCTATTTATTCCTGCACTGCTTAAAATAATTATCCTACAAAAACTACACACACAAACCAATTATAGATTCTTTCTTCTATATTTGAACTTCTTTTTTTTCCTTTAGAAATGAGTTATCAGCTTTCCAGCTTTCAGATTTGTTCAGTGAAACACAATAGTCAACCTCATCTCATGTAAATGAGGTCTTCTGGGTGCCCGCGCAGCCCTCGTGACAATACTTGCAATCTCATTCACTCTATCACTCCCCCTTTTATTGATATTGGTGTTCCATATTCAGCGTTTTATTACTTATCACCATGCAGTTATTCATATCAGCCCTTGTGAGCTGATCAAGGAGCAGAGTTTTTCTCTTGCAGGGAGGCTTCTCTACTTTGTTGTTTTATCTCGTGCGGCACGGATGAAAAGGGCCTGAGGGAGAAAGACAATGCTGTCTGCTTTAACTCATCTCACTGCGTGACACTGAGGTATCAGGCACCGGCAGGGAAGAGAGAATATTTTATCTGACATTGTCACTCTCTGTAGAAACCTCAGGGAGGCCAAGGCTGCTGTGACACACTTGGTGGTCAGCAGCACTGCATATGACTATGACAGCTCTGCTAGACTCGCTGAAGCCACAAGTCTACGTGTTACAATGAAACAAAGTGTTCATGATAGCACTATAATCGTGTTTTTCACAGGCAGCAACCTCCAGGGCTGAAAAATGAAGCCAAAGAGGATGTGCAAAAAACTGCAGTTCCTCTAATGGCCACTAAAGCTGAAGCAGTTCAATCCCCATACACACCCATGCCATAAAGCCTAACTTTACAGCAGAAATAAACATGTATACAGCCTGGTACACAAAACAGTTTTTGTCTCCATAGCTTATTTGCCCATTCCTGACATATAGGGGGGTGCATTTTTATACAAGTCATCTGTTTACTTTTTTTTAAGGTGTAAATTTATGGATGATTAAGGGCATGGCCTCTTTGAGTGACAGGCTGTCTGCGAGGTATCACCACAGTATATACCCCCGTTTCTCTTTTGGCAAAAAAACCCACAAGCATCTGGCTTTTGTCTTTAGTGGGAAAGGTTAGAATCATTGGGCAAGTCCAATCAATGTCCATAAGCCAATGACAACATGGTGGCTACGTTCATTGTTTATATGCAGTCTGTGGTTTTTCATTAAGTAAATAAATGTACAAATAACATAATATTAGAAAGCACAATATGTTTTGTAGTAGTCGACTCCCTTTTGCAAATCATTAATCACAGTCTTTGTTTTCCTCAGGTTACTACTACTCTGGTGGACTGGATTTTTTGAGTGTATGGTGCAACATCTCAAAATAACAACACATTCGCCTCATCCATTCTCCAGATGACAAAAGTGGGGTTTAGAAGTTCCAGATTGATTTGTGTTAAATAGTAAGAGAGAGGAATCATGGGGGCATGCTTGTTTTACTTGATTGCTGTCTTTGTGGCCGCCCAAATGATCCACTGCCAAACAGTTTGCAACAGAAACGGTTCACTTGAATGGCACCCGAAACAACACATAATCCAAATGAATTGGACTCTGGTAGGAAACCTCTGTAGGGGTTTTTCTGAGTGTTGGGATTCTCACGGGGGAGCGGAGTCAACTGGGCACCCTGTCAACTTCCCACAGATATGCCCACTTCAGCTGCAACATGGAGACAAACTGCTGATGTCTGCTGATGAAACACTGAAGTCATATGGCATCAGACTCCTCAATGTGTCAAAAGACAGCTTTGAGAGCTGCTCCACAAATGAACACACAAAAGATCAGTTTCTGTTTCCCCACGATATAAATGGAAGTGAGCAAGTGGAGGCCAAGTGGCTCGTCCCGGGTCATCATTACTTCATCGCTCTGCATCAGGGAGACACGCAGCTGTGCAAGCTTGGCTTACGGCTCAATGTGTCTGTTAAAACGCAACTTTGTCAGGGTTCTCCTCTGCTGCGACTTTGTTCCGGGAACGGTGTTTGTCAAACAGGCCTCTGGGAAGGTGCATACTACTGTCGATGCCACCACCACTACTCTGGGAGGTTTTGTGAAAAGTCTGATGCTTGTTTGGATAACCCTTGTGAAAACAAAGGCGTCTGTTTGAGCAATGGATCCACAGATCCAAACCACAGAACCTATAAATGTCTATGTCCTCCACATTTTACAGGTAAGGACGAAACCCACTTATCCCAGTTGTTGAGCTCTCTTAAAGACATACTATGCAGAATTTTCCTACAGTAAAAAATAATGTATATACTCATACAAAAGTAATCCCTCCAAATCATCAGTTATGACTCGAATTGTGCATTTTTTTTTCTGCAGACACTCTGCCATCTGCCTGTATTTTCTTATTTACTTATTATTTCAGGACATTCATCAGCACACAGCGCCAAAAACGCAAATATTGTGAGGCGAAATGCCAATTGAACAAAGCTGGTGTCAGATTTCACATTCACTTACACTGAGGATACTGTTTTCAAACAGTTACCAACAATGCCTACATAGTATTCCTTAAACTATTTTGAATCAGATTTTAAAAAATACAATAAAATCAGAATTTACTATACTTTATTGATATTTACCCTACTTGTTCAATAAAATTGCTTTAAATTAGTTATTTTATTTCATTTCATGTGTTTTATCTGCATGGAAGAACTCAAAGAAACCCATAATTTGTATATTATTTGTAAAATCGGATGGTTTTGACAAAATTTTACTTGGATTAGTTCAAAGCAACTGACACAATATAAAAATAACTTAAAAGGTGATGCAAGCCGACCTCTCAATTATACATTTATTGGACACATCAAGTTAATGTTTTTCAGCACAAACCCAAACACATCTAACGAAAACAGAATTAATATTAAACATCTTGCATTCTAAATGTCTTCTTTCTTAATCTCTTTGCTGCCAACATGTATTCACAGCAGGAGTATTATCTACAACACTGACTTTGATTTTCCCTTTTTCAGTTAGAAATTCAAAGAACCAGCATCAGTTGTAGCTTTGTGCATGCCTGTGAACTTCATAACTCGGGCACATCTTTTTATCTCTGTGTGTTTCTGTGTTGTAAAGTCAGCTGACTTGCCTTTTGTTTCAGGGGTTAACTGCTCTGACATTGTTGGAGAGGAAAACTGTGACAGAATCTGTGAAGATGGGACATGCGTTCAAGAGTCGCCTGGCTCCTTCAGGTGCATCTGTGACACAGGAATCTCTGGTAAGCAGCTCTCATTCGGCTGCCTGTTTGTATTATAGAGATGCATCAACTGTGACTTTGACAATGAAAACATTATCTTTGAATGCAATCATGCTGCTTTGATCCCTGACAGGCGCATCGTAGATAGCCAGTCAGTTTTTCATGATGCTCTTTACAAAAGGCAGTGGGAGAGATTTTGCTGCATTCTGGCTCTATATGCACAACTGTGTCATTTGCCTCGGAGGGGCAACTATCTTTGGAAAAGGTCAAAGCTGGAAACTACAAAAGCCATATATCTTCAAAAGATCAGCATTTCCTTATGGGCTTTAAACCTGATCCCTCTTGATGTTATATTTGTCACTATAATATATGAAGCGGCCACTTGAAATCAAATACCTCATGTTACGACCGGTGACATGAGGTTGTAAAAAGCCAGCGCTAAACTGCTGGCTAACTGAGCGTGTCACAGTTGATAAAACAAAGGTTTACAGCAATCAATTAAAATGTAATTTATCGTGCATTGTTTCTGCTGAGCATATTAAATAAGAACTTTGATGCCGGGCAACGTGAGCGAATCTGATAAGGAGAAGTGTTGCATGGCTGAAAGTAATACATGATTTATTCTATTTTCATGTTTCAAGATGAAGCGACAAAAAAAAATGCTGTTTTGAATGTTAGATTTCTATTCTTTCTCATTTCTGTATAAATCACTGTGTATCATGTTCATGGTTTTGGTCTGTTTAGATTCAACCATGTCAGGGCTGAAGTATGCAAGTGCCTCTCCCCATGAATAATTCACAAAAAGGAATCAGACACAATTGTAATGTTTTATCATTAGCAGCCAAATTGTGTTCCTTGTGATTCAGACCAGTTGCTGGAGACTCGTGCGAGTATTGGGTGGCACTCTTGATATGGTGAGCTTGTTTATGAGACATTATCACTTCACCCATTATTTAGGTAATGAGCCTCATTTGCTCCAGTAACGTACAGTTAGGTTAATGGGTATCACACACAAGTGGGTTACAAGACCTGGATACTCTCCCAGTTGCCCTGGATATCAGTTTCTGCTGTAAAAACAAGCCGCTTTGAACTTTCTGGAGTAAAAACTCCAGGTGGCTCTTCACATTGATTCATTGTTTTGTTTGGAGCACAATTTGTCCTGGCAGCATTCTTGAAGTGTCATAGCTTTGCCTTTTCGAGTCTAGCCTCTGCTTTCAGCTTATTATTTGGGAGGAGTGGTTTCAAGGTTACTTCCAGTGCTGTCTGGCATTCGTTTTTCAGTCTATACATTACAAGGAGAAAGTACAGTACAGGAGGTGAAGGGTATTAAGAGACGTTTCAAAGAACAACTCTTCTTTAACATTTAAAAGGGAAGATTACAAGACTAAATATTCTAAATCTTTGAAAGGGAACAAAGGCATTCTGCCCTCAGCTTTTTGTATATAGTGAATGCCAAACTTAGCATGAATTGAAAACTGGATGTTAGATAAAGGACATGTATTGTATTCAGCTAGAAAAGTGCACTCAGTAGAGCACAGATGTCCTCCAGGTGGGTTTGGGGACATGTGGGTGGGGAACAGGGAGTGCATGGCAGGCTTCGTGTCCAGCGTGTATGCATGACAGTAGTGGAACAAAGAGGACTTTGATGTCACTCAGTTGTCCCTTACAGTCAAGATGGCGGCAAAGATAACAAAAATGATTTATTCATTTTGTGTTATGTCTAACTTTTGTGGCTCAAAACGTATCAGGTGTAGAATTGATCTGCAGATGCTGGTTCAAACTGAGACCAACTTTTTTCTGATGGATATAATTTTTTGAGCCACGACAAAGGCTGAAATGTGGCCTGAAACAGACAAGGTAACTCATGATGATAAAGTCAATTCATATATATGTAAGGATACAACAATATCAGCACATCATAGGTATCAGCAGATATTGGCTTTAAAACGAAATATTGAAATCAGCCAACATGCTGATTTCTGCCATACCACAAGCCAATATATATATGTGTATATATATATTTTATCGATAAAGTGAACATGTAGAAAAGATCAACTCACTTATTTTGCACAGTGAATGAATATCACATATTGAAAAGCATTTTATTTCATGCATCCATCTGCTGGTGGGCCATCATGATAAGAGTATGCATAATGTGAAGTTAATTTCACTACAGAGGAGACTTGATCACCAAAATGAGGCGGGGAAAAAAAATATATCTATATCGGTTATCATGAGTTGTATATATTAGCATATCGAATAAAAAATCCAATATCTTGCATCCCTGTAATGTCCCTATAGAAGCATCGATATGATACGCATAATACAATCATACAATGCCAATGTTTTCCTCCCCTTCCACACTTACACCTGACAGAGATAACAAAGACATTGTTTGTTGGTTATCAGTGCAACAAAGAAATGCCAGATTGTCCATCAAAGTGATCTTGTGAACATTGATGGACAATCTGGTATTTTAAGTTTAAATTGTTTGTTTTTTCCTTTACGTCTGACATAAGTCACTGAAATTTATTATTTTTTTCTTTTGGAATATCATACCCCTTTATCCTTTGAATTTCTCCTTCCATTGCTTGGAAAAATTCTTAAATGTCAAAGAATTGTAATAGCTTTAGCACTGTTTTATTGATAAAACCACATTGCCTTTCTTGCTGAAATGTCAAGACTTTTAGAACAAGCTGTCAATGATGACCTAACATACAGCTAAGAAAGAGAAAATGCCATTTGCAATAAGTAACTGATATAAAAGGACATTTTGTTCAAACAAAAACAAGTGGCATTGTGAAACATTTGTGCCCTTGTCTGATTCTAAATGGATAATGCATATAATTCAAATCAGAAACAGATTGGTGAGTTCCATATACCCTCTGCCTTTGCAGCTTTTATCTAATTTGCTTTAATTGCCGCTGCTCTCTCAAGTAAGCAGACTCCACTGGGTGCTTTCGCATAGTCATGGTGTCCTGCTGTCCCATCAGCTTCTTGGGAGTTCTGTGGAGCTTGTGTTTCCTCTACCTCCCTGCTGCAGTTGCCTCATTAATCAACTGGAAGTTAGTGGCTGCTCCACTGCTGGCTGCCCTCATAGGCCAAAGTCTATGCGCACAGAATAATGAGCCAAACTCATGGGACATTTCAAATGAGATTTTCTTTTGATTTGACTCTCCTTTGCACTTCCTCTGGGGTATTTGTTGCAAGGTATTACCATCTTTATATGGCCATTTTCCATTTGGTGTGAGGTGTTAATTGTTTTTGCAATCTTGGTGTAATATCAAAATTTTAAAGTTTAATTTGGACTATATATACAGGCATTGCACTTGTTAAATGATTTAATTAGATACTGACACTTTGTTGTGCCTTAGACTGTTGCAGTTTATAATCACAGCAATAATGAGGGTGTTTGAGGTGAACAGATCTGTTGTAGAAAATGCCAGCATAAATACAAATGATTGTAAAAAAAAAAAAAGCAAATCAAAAACAAAGAAATGGTTCTATAATACCATGCATGACCTTAATCAAATCTGTATTATATTCTCTCTTGAGTGCTACAACCATTATCTATGCAACAGATGGAAGTGTTCCTAAACATACAGTTTGTATTCGTGCAACTTCTAGTGGACCAGTTATGAAAACTCTTTCTGTTGGAAAATGAGTCGAGGAAGAAGCAAGCCCTGAAGTTGTACACACAAGATTGATGCCCACAGAGGAGGCTATGAGGAGCCTCTGGGACATGAGCACTAGTATCAGCAGGGGGATTAAAGAAAATATGCAAAGAAAGAGTCACTGGAAAGATAAATGTGTAGGCACCTTGTGAAGAACACAAAAATGAAAACCCTCACTGGGGAATAACATCAAATTTTATTCACCTTGAACCTGCAGGGAATTTGGTCTAATTTTATCCTTTTGCATACAATGTCACTACAGCATTACCCTGTCTCTGGTAAAGTGCTGGCGGTGTTAAAATGGCCTGCAGTATTTAGAAAACTACTGGCTCCAGCTTAGTTCAGAATTACTTTATCTTGGAAGATGCTTAAGAAACAGGCTGTAGCACTGGGTACTTTGCAGTTCAGTGAAAATCCACCATGAAAATCATTTATACATCATTAGGATGACATTCGTTTTATTACTGTGCTCGGTACAGAGGTATCGACTTTTTTTTTTTTTTTTTAGTTCACAGTATCAACATTTCCAAGTTGGGAACTCTTGTGCTATCTGTCTGTGCAGAGTGTTGCATATTACAGTACAGTATACTTAAAAAAAAGAAGTACATTGTAGAAATAATAATAATATGATAGAGGAGGCAATAATGATAGCTGCGTCAATTTTTTGTAGTCATTTTAATAAACTGGTTGAATATTCTGTGCTTTGTACTGCAAGCCTGAAAATATTAAATAATAAAGTAAGAATTAAAAAATGAATTTAGCTCCCCACTTTGGGAGAACGTAGTCGGTTGCATATCTTGAAACATGACAGCAATATGATATAATAAGATCACTGCAGGCAAGTTTATTCATAGCAACTTTTAAGCACAGAGGCAACATAAACTTTGTTTTTTCCAGTAAGGGGTCATTATATATTTATCAGATCCTAAAAAAAAAGATAAATGTTCTACAAAAACACAATTAAAATGAAAACAAAATTACTTAAATTGAATACAATGAATAAAACAAGATAAAATAAAGTTCAAAATGACACTTTGATGGCAAACAGTTTCTCCTAAAAACATATCAAATTACAGATAACTGACAGGTTGGAAATGCTTATTGCTTTATTATGTTGCAAGTTGTGTTAGCAGTGTTTACAGTACCATCAAACAACTGCCTTTCCTGATTATGGTGCTGACCCAAAAGCTCATTTATATTAATGCTGCAGTAGATCAGACTGTGCGAGATGGCAGCTGCAGACCGGCCAACCCTCCCGTGTTGCACAAGCACAAACTTTGTTTCATGCGCGCTCGCAGCATGAAACACAAAACCCTGCGATTGAGGCAATTTTCCATCACCATCAGGAGAAACACAAGGGCACACAATCAACTCCCTGTTTATAGCTTTCTGAGAAAACCATGCATTTTTAGGTGAACCAAACTTAATGATTTGTTTTGTTGGCTGCCATGACCTTCACCACAAGTTTGGTTTCCCTGAAGTGAACTGGGTAAAAAATAATGACATTTCTCAAATGATAACTGAAGTTCCACAACAATACTGAACACCACCAAAAACTAAAGAGCTTTGTCATTACTCGAGTTAGTATTTTCCATATTTTTCTGTGTGCTGGATAACATCTGGCTGTTTTTTCTTATTTACCAGTTGGTATGGTTTGTTGGCTTCTGTGTGATATTTTCTGAAATGGGCAATTAAAGTCAACTCTACAGTATACCTTCAGTCGGAGGCCACCATACAATGCTGACAGCTGTTTATCTATTTACAGATAGCCTTCAGTTTAACTGTTACAAGAGATGATCCTGCACATGCCTTAGCCATATGTAATTCCTGATTAAACACGTCAGCTACCCACTCTTCTGTGGATTATAAATCATGTCAGTCATGTCTTGTCAGGCATTAACTTGGTCAGATTGCTTTGAAGCTATTTTCATACCCCACTTACGTTACTTTTCATGTTAAAGGAGCTATGTGGGACATTAAGAGCATATCTATGATTCATAGTCTAGGACTGCTAGCAGACAACAGCGCTAACAGCAATAACATCAGCGCTACAAATAAAATTGTAACAGTGCTTACAGGGTGAACATTGTTTCTAGGTTTGGGTATAAAACTTTTTAGGGTATAGACCAAATAGCAACGGTTCTACAAAGTACTGATTAACGTGATATCCATCTGTGCCACATTTCGGCACCTTAGAAAGCATCTGGGTGTGATGCTGGGCTCAGACAAGAGGCGGAGTGCCATGAAGCATCCTGAGGCCTGACAGAGCTCTGTTGACATTACGGGTTCAGCTTCAGACAGGAGGACGGACAGCCATGGAGCTACCTGGCTGTTCCATAGCGCAGATGTTTGGCAACCAATCTATTTTATGGGTTTTTTTTGGTTTTTTTTTGATAAATAGCCAAGTATTACTGCTAGACAAGCAGACATACATACACAAGCACACGGACAGAGAGAGACAGAACATCAGCTGTATGTGATTACAAAGAGCAGAGGAGCAGGAGTGCATTTCTTTTTTTGTTTTGTTTTTTTAATCACAGATTAAAAATATCAAAAAAGTGTACATTTGTGT
This sequence comes from Plectropomus leopardus, assembly GCF_008729295.1. Taxonomy (NCBI): domain Eukaryota; kingdom Metazoa; phylum Chordata; class Actinopteri; order Perciformes; family Serranidae; genus Plectropomus; species Plectropomus leopardus. The sequence goes on along the minus strand of NC_056477.1, from coordinate 17,965,556 downwards.
ACCATTACCTAGTTCAGTCAACTGTATCTGGTATGAATATTGATTCTAGGGCCGTGCCTGACTTAGAATTACATCAGCCCATTCAGATTTAGCCATTAAATAGAAATATTTGAAGAGAGAAGATCATGTTATGGTGTGGTCTTTTCCCCCTCTGTGCTGCTGCCTGCATGTCCGCAACATCCTCTACCAAAGAGAAGCGTGAAGTCAAGAGCGTTCACTCCGCAGCCAGACCTGCACACTGCACAGCACACTTCCTAGCAACAAAAACATAAAAAAAACGACTGCTCTATTTGAAGCAATTGACCGAGGGGTCTACGACTGATGATTTAAAGCCCTTACTTTCAGGGGGCAGCCCCAATTGGTTCAGATATGTATAGTATCCAACCCTAATTGTTACCTGGGAGGAAACCAGAGGGTGGGCCAAATGCTGCAATGATGCTCACCCAATATATACACCATCATCTTCCTGCTGTATAAGGGCAGCACAGAGCAGCAGCAGTTAGCTATCCAGTGGGAGATGCTCACTAACATGCACACACAACTGGACCGTCTACCATAGCAAAGTACAGAGAAGCATGGATTGCGACACACGCAGATGAAGCGCGACTTGATTTTCTTCTCAGGACACAGTTTCTCCACTTTATCTTTAAAATAGCAAATAGTGACTTGTTGCTGTAATAATGCTGCTTTGTTTGTTTTAAGTATAATGTGGAAATTTCAGCCAGGCAACACCAGTTTGCGTTTACAAATTATAGTTTTCTAGACATTGATACAATATCAACAGTATGAATAAAGTGCTGTAATTTCTTGTCTGTTTCGCAGGTCCACCATGTGAAAGGAGGAAAGCCCCCTGTGATCCAAATCCATGCAGAAATGGTGGCGAATGCGAGGAAGGCCCAGAAGGATTTGTTTGTCATTGTCCGGAAAGATTCGGGGGCGTCTTCTGCGAATCCCTGGTTGTCTTCGATTGCATGTCACACACGTGTCAGGAGGAACGAATTTGCACTGCCGGGGAGCGTGTGAGGATTCAATTTCCTTTATTTGTTTTATCTCAGTGGGAGATAAACAAGAAATGGCACATTAAAATTAATATAGTGTCTTGAAACAAGATCAAATGGCTTCATTCTGAAGGCTGCAACAGCAATTAATATTTTCCTCCTGAAGATGAGCTAAGGGAAAAAGTGTTTGCTTCCTCCAGCATTTTGATTGAATGACCCTGTGCATGTTAATGTGCCAGTTTGAAATGGCTCTCATCAAAAGCTTTTTGTAATTAGATGCCTGCTGCAATTTTCACCTTTCGCTGCAAATGCTATTGCGGTCATACATTTTGCAAAGGCAGTAGTGTTTCTAATGTTCCCTAGGATACACTAGAGAAAATACAGTAATGGTCTAATTGTCTTTCCCTGACCTTTGTTTTGTTCATTACAGTTTGCCAAGTGCACTGCGCATTTTCACAGCCCAACTAAGAATACACGAGTAGAGTCAACTAAAAGGGACATTTATCAAAATAATGCCTGATATTGCTGCGGCTTGACATAGATATTTTTCTACAAGCTTAATGTGAAATTCAGATCACTTTAACTTCGAATTACAACACCATTAGCATTTATTAGCCTGTCATGGTGCCTTAAACTCATATTAAAACATATATAAAACCTATTATTTACTTGCCTGCTTAGATACATCTAAATATAATTGCAGAGATCAGTAACAAACAATAATGCCAGTCAGTTAAGTCACAGTTTTCTTCAGTTTGATGGATAATGTTCCTACAGCTAGGGATCTTATGTACCTTTTGTGTAGTCTAACCCTGTTTTCCCCAAGCTGACGGCTGACCTGGTTTGTTTTGCCTCTGTATGCAGGCCTCCGAATGTATCTGTGCAGATGGTAATGTGGTCCCAGCATGCAGGAGGCAGCAGAATGTGTGCAGCCCATCACCATGTCTCAACAATGCCACCTGCGTGTCCAGGGGAAATGATTATGTCTGCAGGTGAAACACATACAGAGATCTAATAGAGGCCACTCTCAAAGTCCCCTCTCCAGATGACTTGGAGTGTCTTATGAATGTGTCTCCCACTGAGCATGAATAGAATTGGGTCTTTTATTATTTTTCTCCCTTTTAATGTGATTAGGATTCACATTTCACTCAAGAGCTCTACTAATACATGCTTGTCTGGCCGACATCAAGCATCATCGTTGGCTGGAGATATTCTATAGTACATTTTTCTTATTGTCAACTAATCCCATGCAAAGACCAAAACCAACAATGAATTGATCCTACTTACAAGTATTGTCTGTGCAGCCCAGTGTAGCTTATTCCTCTGTGTCATAAACCTCCATTATTTTCCAAAAAAATATTAGCATCAAATATTAACATCAGTGCGCCACAATGGTACACTGGATAACTCATTACCAGTGGTGGAGGAAGTATTCTGATCCTTAAGTAGAAGTACCAATACCAAACTGTGACAAACACACAAGTAAAAGTTCTGCTCTGAAAATGGTAGTGAGAGTAAGAGTAAATATTATCAGGAGAATCAATAAAAGTGTTAAAAGTAAAATTATCCAATGCAAAAAAATCTTAAAAATAAAAAAGACAAAACCTCAAAATTATTTAAAATAAAATTGAAAATGACTCAAAAAATCAAATATTCTGTCAATCCACTAACTGAAAAATTGACTAATTGCTGCAGCTGTTCTTGTACAAACTCTGAGGCAGTTAAATTCATAAGAAAATGCCATGTTTTATGAACTCCACTTATGTTTACTTCTTACTTGTGTATAAAATCTATTCACTTGTAACTAAAGCTTTCAGATAAATGTAGATAAGTAAAAAAACAATATTACCCTCAGAAATGTTGTAGGTTTTTTTTCAACACAGAGCATTTTAAACCAAACTGTATGGCACTGGCTCTACTCTAAACAGATACAAGTAAAAAGCAACCATGCTTACCATTTATTCTTAGAACAGTTTGTTTCACAAAACTTCTCAGAAAATACAGACTCCTACTACATTACAGTCTGCCTTTGATGCTCTCTAGATACTTGTATCATCTTTCTGAAACCTGTTTTTTACACAGACTTAAAATACTGCCAGAGCTTGTACTTTGTCTGTATCTGAAATTGTACTCAGACTGGAGTAGTACAGTCAGAGAAAGACCTTGAAATACAGTAGCTGTACAACCAAACACAGTGAAAAACCTTTCTAACTGACAAGATAGAAATGTTATTTTTGTGGCTCACTACTGGGATTTATATAAAAATGTTTTCAGGTCTACTGCACTGATGTGAAAAGAATTTTCTGTTTATTAGGCTTTACTTTTGAGGAAAGTATAATCTGAGATTTATAATGACCCTAATTTGTCCTGATATACTTACTCCACCCATTTTGCAATCCAGGTCATAAAAACTGAAAAAAATAATGTAATGACGCTGTCTCACCCATGTCCGTATCACAAGCAGGTCATGTGGAAAACGAAATTATAACCATGTGTGTCTTGCAAAAGGAAAAAAATATGGCTTGTTAGTGCTGGAGGGTTTGGGTGAATTGATTTTGATGACACTGACCTCCTCTTAACAGATGTCTGAGAGGCTTTTCTGGGAAGAACTGTGAAGAAATAATTGACTACTGCAGGCTGCTCAATATCATCTGCCTGAATGAGGGATTGTGCTTGAGTGTAATTGGCGGATATCAGGTACGTAATTCAATGTTTCAGCCATAATGAAATACTCTGAAGCTCAACACAAGGTGAACACATTCACAAGCAGAGATGTGATACATGGAAAATGATTTATATTTTTGTTTTAGTTGTGACATTTTTTTTTAAATAAGTATTTTTTTTCATTAAATCTGATTGATTTTACTTACAAAAGCTTGACTGGCAGCTACCACATGATATTCTTTTTAGTTTTCAGATAGACCAAATTTCAAATAGATACTGTAGACATGGTTTAGTAATGCCTCTGGTTTTTATCATAAAATAGGCTTTATGCATAAGAAAACCTGTCATCAGATGAAATAAAAGAAAGAAGGAAAACATAGAGAATGACAGAAGCATCACTGAGAGAATATGTCTACAGACAGCAGTAATCCAATTCAAACCCATTAATCATTGTGAGTATGTGGACGCATTGCTCCGACAGACAGGTTCTGGTCTAATTTGCCTCTCTATTGCTCAGTCTCCTCAAACGTCTGTATTTTTTACAACACCTGAGACTGCTCCGTAATGCCCCATAGCTCCTAATTATTCTCCATCAGTCTTGTTCCATTAGGCCACTGAGAGTGTTCTTAATCTAAAATCCACTTGTAGATTTTTTGTGTTGGTGCTCCTTCAACCCGGGTCAGACATAATCAGAAATTGTTGCTTATAACAAATGGACCACTACTTCTTTTTTTATCCTTTTATTTTTATTTTTATTTTCTAAGGGGTTTTCATTCAAGTGGGAAAATTCATCGGTACTTCATTAAAGGGTAGCGTGCTCTTTTATTCCCTCTGTCACTGAGATGCTTTTAACAGACAGAATAAAACAGGAGGTCATATTAAATCTGATTTTACTGGTAAATATAAAGAGCAGTTCTTTTGAAAAGTATTTGACGGTTTTGCTTTTTTTCTGTACTCCAGCTTGACGAATTAAAAACATGACTGAGGCTGAGGTGCTGATTTCAAGGTTTAAAGGGTTCAGGGTCAAACGTTCCTCTCTCTTTCAGTCACAAAAAAATCAACTAGTTTACGTTAATTTCTCCTACTAATTTTTATCAACTGTTTTTAATTGTGCCTTCTCCATCATAAATAATAGTTCTTCAAATTGTTTGAACATTTTTTTTTTTCAGGCAGGCATTATGTTTTTGGTGGTGTATCCATCTGTCTGTCTGTCCCATTATTGTGAACACGATATCTCATGAAGAGGGAATTTATTGAAATTCGGTTTTCACTAAGATTCTAATGATCAAAGGCAAAGGTCACTGTGACCTTGCGTCTGTCTCATTCTTATTAAGTGCATCTTTTTAATCGCATCTTGAGGGAATTTCTTTAAAATTTGGCACTGTAAAATGTCCAATTTGAATCACGTCTGAACTGATTGGAATTTGGTAGTCAAAGGTCAAGGTCACTGTGACCTTACAAATAGGTTTTTGCCCATAACTCAAGAAAAGATACGCAAATTCTGACTTCACTGTAGTTTTAACTCAAGTACAAAAAAACATGTAATTCTCCAAAAGAAAGCAGTTACAAGCAAGGCAAATAAATGTAGAAAACATTTATATATCAAATGTAAACAACTCAGTGCAACAGACCTAAGGAGCTAGATTAAAGGGGAAAAATAGTAACAAAAAACAAGATAAATAACCAAATAAACAGTCCACTTCACTTTGGAACCCTCCGGAACCTCTGCTCCAAGCCTCATGGGATGGAGAGAGGCTGTCTTCCAAAGAAGAAATATCAGTTGTTGGCAACAAGGTTTGCTTTAATTCTTTACTGCATCCAGTATTACAGCAAAGAGTGCTGTTAATACAACTGGATCAAAGGTACCTGAAGGGTCCCTGATAATGTTTCAAACATATTTTAACAAAAGTTGTGAAAAGATCGGCAAGACTTAAACATATGAATCAGTGATGCAGGGGCTTGTTGACATCTATAACAGACAGGGTTATTTCTGCCGTTAATTTAAGTAAAATAAAATCTTGTGATTATCTTTCACTTGCAGATTGCAGACTGGTTGGATGCTTCATCTCAATGTGCCATTTCAAATTTGTTGCAGATGTGGCTGATGTGTAGACTTCTCGAACCCAGAGGACACAATTTACATAAAAATGTGACGTTTTTTTTGTTGGAATCTATACTGTTTTGTTCATGAAACTCTTTTAGATATTCATATGAACTTGCTTATGCTATTCCAATGCCCGTGTTGTCCATTTGCCAGTTGCAGTAGGTGTTTTGCATTGAAGTCTGTTTCCCTGTTGTATGGTGTTTCCCTCCTGTTAAAATGTAAAGCGCCTCCCTCTGTGGTTAGGTAAAGGAAAGGGTTTGGTTCAGATTTAGGTGCAGGGAAGCACAAATTGACAGAGTAACAATATTTTACACGACACTGCCATGCTGGGTGCCGTAAAACTGTGTGAGCGTCTTAAAATTTCACGAGAGTGATAAATTAAAATCGGAAATGTTCAGTTCACCAAAAAAAAGAATACTTTCAATATTTATCTATGCAGAAAGGTTTGGATTTATGTTACCTTGTTTCTTGGTGTCAGTCTCGGAGAGTTTTGCCTTCAACCTAACCCCTTTAAAAAAAAAAAAGATGAACCCTTATTTTCAGAAACAATGACTGATTTCTTAGGGTAATTCACAGACCCCAGTGTCGACAGTTTCCCTTTAAACTTCTGTCTACTGAGGAAAATGAATGATACTGCTGAATTTATTCAAAGTCATTATTGTAAATGTATACTGTCATCAGGTATTGTGTATTTTTTTCATTTTTGTTTTATTTTAATTGTCTGATTTTATATACCTCAGTGCAATCTTTTGGGCATTTAGATGCCAACTCTGCGTATCTGCATCATTTATGGCATTTATGATATTGTTGAGGTTGCAGTTTTTTTGTTTTTCTTGAAATTTCCCTTATATATCTTGCCTAAATCCTGCATTGATTTAAGTCTGGGATCAACCTTGTGAAGCACTTTATAACTTTGTTTCGAAAAGTGCTTTATGGGTAAAGTTTAAAATTATTTTTATTATTGATCTTGAAGCAGTGGCAGGAAACTCAGATCTCAAACCCCAGGCTAATTGAACTATATGCATGGGTAGATGTTGAGGTAGATGAAGTTTGTGAGTGAATTGACTCTTTTCTTCGAGCATGTTTACAGCCACATCAGATGACAAGTGTGTGAAATGCTGGAATTTTTTATTCGTGCTGCCAAAGGATAAAAAAGAACAATTCCTACTCTGTTCACCCAGCATGCAGGGCAAACACCAACAAGTACCCTTAAAACTGAAAGGCAGAATTTTTAACCCTCATAGTCATTGTTTAATTTCAAATCCAGTGAGCGAGGAGAAAAAGTAAAACATATTCATGTATACTTTACCGCACCCTGATCATACTTTTGTGCTGCTTTCCTGCAGTGTGTTTGTGCCCCAGGATGGTTTGGAGAGTTTTGTCAATATGTAGGCGATGCCTGCCTGATAAAACCAAACAGCTGTTTGAATGGAGCCACATGCATTACAGCAAGTCAGCCATCATCTCCTCCACAGTACACCTGCAAATGCCCCTTCGGCTTCACAGGTGAGATAACTTTGATTTATTATCTGTGTTTTTGCCCCGTTCCATCTGTCTGTCCGTCCATCTGTTGGCAGGATATCTCAGAATATAGATCGATTTGTACAAACCCTTATGGGAAGGTTGGTCATGGAGCAATGAATGACTGATTGATGTTTGGGGAAAATCTGACGCAGAAGTGGTTCAGCTTGACAGAAACATGCTGTTGGCAGAGGTTTGTGTTCTGTTTTGACGTTTACAGGCTTTGGTGTTATGTAAACATGGATATGCAATGTATGCACAACATTATGCAAAGATGTGAGGCAGATGTGAAACACAGGTAGTGAACGCCATCATTTTCTAAATATTTTACCCCTTTAAGACGTCTGTGCAGTTTCATGCAAGACATTCGACACAAAGAGCTCTTGTGCTGAGAGCTAACCATAAATTATAAATGTTTCTATTTTGCCTTTTGTTGGTTTTTTAAGGCAGATGGCATAAAAATGTCTTAAAATCTATACACAAGTCAAGAATTCCATAAAAAGTGCATGCTCTCCGTCATGCCAAAAGCAATGTACCTATTCTATGGTCATGGAAAATGCAGGTGTCTGATTGGCTGGCAGGTGTCCTTTAAAGCAACATTGTGCAACTTTTTAAAAAAAGGTCTGAAGACTTCTTCCCCCATTATTTGATTCAGTGTTAAGATGGTTTATGTCCCCTTGTGGAGATTTATAAAATTGACAATTTCTAATCTAATCTAACAGTATAATATATTCAATTTAAATACAAATAAATACAACAAGAGCATCATCTTGGAGTCTGTATGATCATATGCCCAACTGTAGCAGAAGCAGTCGTTGGATGTAAATCTTGCATCAAAGGCTCCTTCCTTCCAACAAAGCTCATTAAATATGAATTATAAAAGACATTCAAGCAAGTAAAAGAAAAATCGAAAATAAGACATTAAATAGTTCAAGTTGATATAGGGCTAAGATATAAAGTAATTTGCAAATTAAAACCAAATGTAAACAGGAATGCAGTTTATGAATATGTAAAATAAGGAGTTACATAAATGTAAATACACATAAATACAGAGGTGTAAGCAGTTTTAAAACAGTTGGAAGGTAGTAGTTACAATAATGGAAAAGTGTCAAGTGATGAGCTCCAGAGTTCAACAGTCTTGTGGCCCGCAGGGTGAAGCTGAGTCTGCTGGTGCAGGACGGGATGCTGCGTTAGCGTCTGCCAGGCGGCAGCAGGCAGAACATTCTGTGGTTTGGGGGGCTGGGGTCCCTGATTATCCTGTTGGCCTTTTTTCTGCGCTGCTGGGTTTAGACAACACAATTGCCAGAATAAAAGTTTGCATTGTATTTTTCTGTAAACCACAGATATGTTTCAATGGTACTGTTTCAATTAAGAGGATATGTTGAAACTTTACGTTTCTACACTTTTCAGTGTGTTTCAACAATTCTGTGATTTACATATGGAGAGGTATAGGTACAAAAACTACTTGTTTAGGGTAAGGAAAACTTATGTTTTGTCTTAAAATATCTGCTTTGATTGCTATAAACACGGCAAGAATTGTCCTGATGTCTCAATAAAAAAATACCTGCTTTTATTGGTCTTTAACAGTGCAACAGTACATATGAAATGTACAAATGTGACATATTTTTGGTTTGCAGAAATGTACAATGCCAACATTTTAGTCTGCTGACTGGCCCGTTAGAGGTCCTACATGGATGTCCGCCCCGTCCTTATTAATGCCACGCTCTGTAATGCTATACGGTTAAGGACAGTGCAACTATCATACAAGGTGGTGATGTAGCCAGTCAGAATACTCTCTCGATAGTTCAGCTGCAGAAGTTGCACGGTATCCTGGAGTCTGTGTTAAAACCAGTTGTCTTGGTGATGGTGTCAGTGTGGTGAGTTCAGGTAAGGTCCTTACCCATGTGAACCCAGAGGAGCCTGAAGCTGCCGACTCCCTCTTCTATAGTCCCATTGATGGACATGAGGGCGTGTCCTTGTCTCTGTCGCTTCCTGTGGTCCACAATCGGCTCATTAGTTTTGCTCATGTTGAGATGGAGGTTGTTGTTTTTGCACAAAGATGTCCAGGCTCTGACTTCCTCTCTGCAGGGAGAAGTATCCCAATACATATAGTATACTTGACTTGTGGAGTGTGCATTTGTCACTGACCTTTTAAAACATTTAAACAAACATGTTAAACAGGTTTGTTTAATCTCTTGAAGTCGGTTGTCAGCTAATATCCTTACAGCTGACATTAAATAAGCTTGAAAAAGTCTGTTCCCTGGTAACACAGTCGGAACTGTCACATCTCAGAGCAGTTTGTTTGGGGAGAGAAGGTCACATGGGTTCATTCAAAGACCTTTAACAATTTTATTGCACATTGGTCAGCAGGGTAACATACTCTTTCACTGTCAGCTTTTGGTTCAAACTCTCATGTTTGCAAGCATCCACTCTAATTAATGCCTCAAAGGACTGACACAGAGCCAGCTGAAGAGCTGCTGCTCCATAACTGACCTCTGACCTCCGACCACTCTCAGGAGGTAGTGTAAAGAAGAACTCTGCTCTGTAATCATTTTTTATTATCAAATCTAGTTGTAATAAACCGTTTTGGTGAATCCAAACAGATATTCACCAGAACTAGCACCCCCAACTAACTGGATGTTTTTAAAATGCAAATGAACTGAAAAAAAAAACAATTTCCAGACAGATATCAGTGGTTGGCTTGTAATTTACAATTCACAAGCCAACCACAGATTTTAAGCAAAAGGCCGGTTCTCTTGATGAAGCCGTTTTTTTTTTTTTAACCTTGAAGCTTATTTACCAGTAGCCTTGCCTGTTTGACATTTCTAAGGCCTGCTCCTGATTGCATTTAATCCAAGTACTCTGGCAAACTGCTCTCCTAATTAGCTGCCAGCTCGGAACATGGCCGAAAACTTGTTAAACTATCACTGACAACTGTTCTAAAAACAAACAAAAAAGGGGAACAAGGGACAGACACAAAAACAAAAGAGGCTGTTACAGAGGATGAGACTTTAGGGAAAAAAGTACAAGCCTTTTCAGTTACCGTGTTTAAAAAAGAATAAACAAACAGACAAAATCAAGTGTGATTTTAACAAGTTAGTCAATACTCCAAGACCACAAATAAGAAAAAAAAAACATTATATCAGTACCTGTTTGTAAGCAAATGTAACTGTGATACAGTACAGGCTTATAGTGTATGTCATTTGTAGAAAATGCCATTTTACTCCTCACTACAAGATTGTGTTTGAAGCATTGTTTATTTAAATTCACTATAAGACCCAGTATGTACAATTTAAGGGGATTTCGTGGCAGCTGGTGGTGAGGATTACAGATTGCAACCAGCTGAAACTTCTCCAGGTCAGAATTCCTGTAGTGTTCATTGTTCAGTGGATTTTTACCGGGAGCTAAATTATCCCAAAATATCTCCTCCTCTGCAAAACAAATAGACCCACTGATTAAAACTGGTAAAAACACAGAACAAAGCCGTTTCCCATTACAAATCAGTATTCTCTGATTCTGTATGGCATATCACCTTTTTCCTCTAATAACTTCACATCCAGATGTTCAGGAGGATTTTACAGAGAGCCAAATTATCCACAGAAGTCTCTTCCTCTCCAAAACAAACAGACTTGGTGATTTAAACTGCCAAAACCACTAAATAAAACAGCTTCATTTTAAAAGCATTGTTTTTCAGACGCTCCCGTCACAGAGGGGTTGCTAACTACAGTAGCTGACGTGAAAATTCAAGCCAGTGCCTGGTTTGTCCATTCTGGGCTGCTGTAGAAATATGGCAGTGCAATTTAACGTTTTCTGTGGAAGAGGATCCGATCCCAAACCCAAAAAACACAATAATTATAAACTTAAAATTAATACACTTAGTACATTGTATTTCATTTCTGCCAATATACCCCCCTAAATCCTACACCCTGAACCCTTGAGAAGTATAATTGTATTATCATACATTGTACCTCATCAGCAGCTAAACATCATCAATAAGATTTTGTTAGAATTTAAAAAAAAAAAGAGAGATAAAATGGAACACGGATTGGGATTCTTGCTGATCATTGTTTGTGCTGCATAGGGGTTATGATGGCACTGCACATATTGTTCCTCCTCTTGTTTTACTGCTTAAACAACCAGTGAATGTGATATTTTTTCCTTCCCCCCGTGCACTTGGGCTTTGGCCTATAGCGTATTTCTCAATCTAGCCTTAAGTCCTGACACACTTACCTGTCAGTCAGATAAGCCCTTACATAGCACTACATGAACAAGATTTTTTCCCCTCTGTTCAAAGCTGAAATCCGTTGCCAGTTCAGTAATGGAAAATTGTCTCTTGCACCATGGCAGGTCTTAGTGACTGATAGAATTCATCATTTTCTGGCATCTTGGGATTTTTGCTTTGGAATTTCAAGCCATGCAGCATAGAAAGGCCAATTTAATTTCAAGCATTGCCCAGAAACCCCACTGTACTCTATCATAGATCATAACTCAGGATACATTACTCAAGCCCCGGCATCCGTGTTTCAGTTTTGGACGGCTTAATTTTTCACACCAACAACTGCTGGCATTTATTTGCAGGTTTTATTCATACACAATCTCTTTTTTAATTGTGTGAATTATAATTAAGACATAATAGAAAAGGAATCTGGGCATGCAGTTAAATGCAAGTTCAAAATCCACAGGAGTGTGATTGAAAGAAAAAAACTGTGAAACCATCTGTAATCTTCACCTGAAACTCAAAAGGTCTTTGTAATTGAATCTTTATCTGGCTAATAACAATCAATTGGTGTTAGGAAGATGGGTAAATACTGAGGTGTTTTGCAAAAAAACAATAAAAAATAACCAGTTAATTTCAACCTTTAACCTCTTTTTAATTTTTATTTTTATTTATTTTATTTTAATTTTTTTTGCTTTTAATATTTGATCATTTCTAGATATTGCCTTACAAACGTTTTGTAGCTTACATCACCACATTTCAGAAAATTAGATCCTCATAAAAAAGGCTAAAGTACCCCATAACTGATTTTATTCACAGCTATAATTGAGGGTAGGCGTTTCTCAGATTTTAGTAGGACAAATTTGTATAATTTGCTGCAGCACAGCATGGCATATTTTGAATATAATGACCTGTAGCAACTACTGTGCAGATGATATCAATCATGGTGTTTGTGCAGTAGCATGAGGTTGCCGCTGTCAAGAAGGGACTTTCACTACATGTCATTGCCGCTTCGTTATTGATGATAGGACATTTTAAATTAATAACCTGCACTCGAAGACACCCACCCCCAACCACAGCGGCAGAACTAGCAGCTGCTGAGGCAGCTGAGCACCCAACAAATCTCCTATCAAGCAACCTGCACCCGCACCTCCTCTGCTCTCTTCAGCCGGGACAGAGCTCGTTATTAAGTGTCTATTTTCTTAACAAGAAAGTGAGCCTGTCCAACCACATCTCTCTTTGTGATTCGAGGGGCTCACCACCTGAATCCTATAGCATCTTATTTAAGGAATGTGTGAGACACTATTAGTGTTTCAGCAGAAAAGGTGCTTATATAGTTGCAGGGAGGATGGGACGACACACAATTTTATCATGGATTGTGAAACAAAGCACTCACAACAAGATGTTTTTGGTGAATTTCTATTAACAAGATAACTTTATTATCATGTCCAGCTGCATCCAAAGAGACTGCTGGGCAAGCAACAATAAAAAAGACTGCAAAATCAGACTGCATTTGCACCTATCATAAAAAATGCAAAAGTTCTTAATCAAGCATTTGCAGATATATGGCAGGATATGATGCTGTTCCAAATAGTTGAAAATCTTGAATTTTTTCACCTAAAAGGATGTAACACTTAAGGTAAATTGGTTTCATTGGCATTATATTAGTTTTAAGCATATTTTGATGTTTATCGAGGTAATTATCCAGGATTATTTCATTTTTATATTTCCCCATGCATACTTGCAGCAACACTTAAAGCTGTTTAGAGAAGATCGATACCATTTTCGTATTTACCAGCACCTTCTCATTCCTCATACTGCCGCTTTTGCAGTGGTTTCTGTGCAACATCCCGACACCAAAAGCCACCTTTCGCATCCACATGAGGCGCCGCTGGATGTTATCAGCTGGGAATGCAGACAGACAGAACCATTCGCATCCGCATTAATATGCAGCTGGATGGCGTCAGGTTGAAACGCTGCCGTTAATGATGCAATATAACGAGTGTGAAGGTAGTACAGTGTGGGTGGGAGGGGCAGTGTTCGCTTCCTGTCTGAATGTGATGTTTTATTTCTACACCTTACAATTTGCCTCTTTTGCTTAATCCTAACTATCCGTGCTGGCATGTGCTTTTGTTGACGTCCCAGCATCGGTTGCCTCGCATGTGTTGTCTAAACGTGAAACCATGCAGCATCATCTCACCATGTTCATTTGCTGACATCACGGTAACGTCAGCAGCAGATGCAGAGGGATACCTAGAGCGTGATATATAGACGCAGAAATCCACTGCAAAGCAGCAATATATAATGACTTTAGATGAAAACATGTTCTATCTACATACTAAATATGAAACTAAAGCCAACAGCCAATTATCCTAGCTTAGCATACAAATTGAAAGCAGGGGAAAACAGCTAGCCTGACTCCAGGTTGTCTTTTTTACCAGCCAAGAAATAGCCTGGCACATAAGCCTTATGCAACCATTACTTGTTTTTACACTTTGGTCTTTGCACCTGTTTGAACAAACATATTTATTTATTTTTTAACCTCTCTTTTACCAGAAATAGTCCCATTGAGTTTCAAAATTACTTTTTCAAGGGAGTCCTGGAAAAGACAGCAGCATGAAGAATGTCATATAAAAAACAGACACAAACAAACACAATAAAAGTAAAACTTAAAATAAACAGCCAATTAGCAGGGTTCAGAAACTGGACATATGCATTTAGTGCATATGTGTACTAGTGTACTAATAGTGCACTTTACAGTTGTAAGCTACGTTATCTGGTTCCCTCTGCTGCCATTCTTTATGCGAAGCTAAGTTAATCAACTGCTGGCTGTACCTTCATATTTAGCTTAAGGATTTGAAAGTAAAGTCCACAATCCTATCTATCTCTGGGCAAGAATATGTTTTTCCTAAAAAGGTCCTTTAAGAGTTGCCTGTGAGAGTTTGAGACCCCTTTTTCTTGAACAATAATAATGTCACAAACATTCCTGTAAAAAGATCCTGTAGGAAAGGTGTAGTTACTGAATATGGCAAATAATTTTCATACAGTAACAGGGGCTTTGGCAAAGTTATATTTTAACCATGCAATGTGCAGGTAATGACAATATGACAATATGTTATCACTTACGAGGAGATCTATGATTAGATGGAGATGTGATACAAATTTAACCTTTTCTTTCTATTTTCAGGAACAAACTGTGAGACAGAGATCAACGAGTGTGACTCCAGTCCCTGTCAGCACAATGGCACATGCTCTGACTTGCTAGGACACCACAAATGCCAGTGTCCTACAGGTATGCTAGGCTATTGCCAAAACTCGAGCTTTGTAATGACATTTAAGTGATATCTTTGTTAGCTGTGGTAACAGGCAGTGCTGCAGACCTTTACGCAGCGAGTGGGGCCTCAGATCCGCAGCCATCTCAGTGTACACTGAAAACCAAAGGCGATTAGCCTTTGCCAACGGGGCCCCTAGACGGTGACTCATCCTGCCTCAGGAAGTTAGGCTAGAGATGTCAGCATGATTCACTTCCTCACATGAATCATATTTCTTACTTATATCCTGTTGTATTTTCTATTCTTTGGTTTCTTTTTTAGTTACACCTTTGAAACCTGAGCTTGATTTCTTTAAAGAACATGAAAAAGGTAATGAAAAAGTGAAGAGACCCAAAAATTAGCACAAAAAATGTATAAAGAAAAGAAAACTTGAAACAAAACAAACAAATAAGGTAATTACCTGTATAATACCGAAATAATACCAGTTAAAAAAAGAACAACAAACCAACAAACGAGGACATTAACTAAAAAATAATTATATTATAAAATAATATTTCCTTATAATAATTTTAAATATATAATAACAATCATTACAAAAAAGTTGGGGTTTTTTTACATTTATCCCTAGCTTTTATTTAAATAGAATTTTACATATTTACTAATTTCTTGCTATTAACTCATTGACTTTTTGTGCTCAGGCTTCAAATGTTTGATACTTATGAAGGCATCTGAACATAGAAAAAGGATGTCAGTCGTCTTTAAGGGTTAATGAATATATTCAAAATTGTTCCCAATATGTTTAAATCATGCACTCAAGTACCTTATATTATGAAACTATTAAAAAAGCCATTATAAAAGCCCCCACTTCTCACTAATCACAACATGCTCCACTGTGCAGTATAGAGGCAAGAAAGCACAGTCACACTCTCCGTCACATTATTCACAGTATCAGTTTACAGCCTTGGCCTGTGATTGACAGCCGAGAAAAAGTTCATTGCCAGAGCTCAATAATGAAACCAAAGTGTGCAAATATATTAATGGGAGTTTCATAATATTATATTACGAAAGGCCCGTTAATATAATTTACTGTAAGTACTTATTGTGCCTGACGGGCTGAGTCTGAATTTACATTCACTGAACGTAAACTGATGGACCACTGGCGGAGCTTGGAGTTGCTGGCAGGGCACAGTAAGTGTGTCTGGCAGTTGCTCTTGCCCATTTCACTGGAACATTTTCCTGCACATACAGACCAAAGACACTGTGGGCACAGCGTCTTAGTGGCCAGATGATGTTTTTCTCACAAGAATTTACCGCTGTTATTTTTAGCTGTTGTTCTCAGCAAATGTTTTTTGGCTCTTTGGGGAAATGTAACATTGACGGTAATGAAACATTGTGTTTGTTCACTCTTGTTCAATTAAACATTAAAGGACAATACCGGTGTTAATGACACGTGGGTCACAGAGTCCGTTCGCCTCATCAGCTGCTGAAGCAAGGCACATTAGAGTCACTATTTAAGGTGACATTCAGAGGTGGCATTGTGTTTTCATCAACTGATGAATTGTGTCGGCCCTTGAAATGTCTTAAGAGCAACTCTCTGTAGTTTAAAAGATTGTGAATGATAGTTTGAAGCATTATTCATCCATCCATCCTTTTCCTCTGCCGCTTATCCTGCTCAGGGTTGTGAAGGCCTGGCGAGACATAGGGCACACCCTGGACAGGTTGCCAGTTGATCTCGGGGCTCAGAAACAGAAAAACAAAGTCGTACCTATGGGGAATTTGGAGTTTCCAGTTCACTTATTAACTGGCATGTCTTTGAACTTTGGGAGGAAACCGGGGGAAAACTTTGCAGACACAAGGAGAACTTAAAAACTCTTCTAAAGGCCAGCAGGTTTTTAACACAGGACCTTCTGACGTACAATTAGCGATGCAATAATGACATAGAAATCTAAACCATAATTGTTCTGGTACCTAAAAAGGGAACATTACAGTGCTTCTTTCTTAAAGCTAAATCCTACTTTGTCAACACATAGAAATGTGCTCACTAAAAAGATATTTCACTGGGACATTTCCCATTCTCATCCCTGGGGTAAGGAAGTGAAATCCTTATTTTATTTGAATGATTTTGTATTTATTTTGCAGAAAAAGATACTCTGTGATATTGAGAAGATTATGAGCAAAATTTTCCTCATGTATAGAAAAAAAAGATCTTTTGATATATGGTACAAACCAAAATTACAAAGTTGTCTCATAAAAATAGCGCTACAATATAGAAGGTCTCGTGAAGTGTAATGTAAACAAAAAGCAAAGATCCCTTCGTGCACAGTTACGCTGGGGAAGATTACCATTAGCCTAAAAGACTGATAGGTTTAATGTCATTTCAGAGGAGGACAGGCATCATTTGCTATGTGACAGAGTAGAAATTGAGACTGAGGTTTATTTTTTGTTTTACTTTCCTGCATAGAAAGATTTAAGGAATGCACTTTTCAGTAAAATGACCTCCATTAATGTTTGTTTCTTTTGGTTGGATGACTATGAAAAATCTGAGTTATGTTTTAGAAGGGGAACCTTGTTTGTGGCAGAATTTGTTTGCCGGGCCTTGGATAGAATGCAGAGTATTAAATTAGGTGACTGAGCAGTAAGATGACGTGTATTTTGGCTTAATAACTGCAACAATATTGTAATGGTGTCTTGCAAACCCATCAGAGTTGGGGACATGTTTGTGTGCATGTCACTGAATAAAGAAACAAACACTGCAGTGAACTGATTAGGGGAAAAATCATTTCACAAAGAAGGCTAGGTGTGTGTTACACACGTTCATTCCTTGATCAGCGGTTTAAAATTAAGCTTTAGAATTTTGAATATGACCATTTATATATCTTAAGTATATGAGTTTTTCGGTTTTAATTCTCTTTTTCCCTATATACCAGATCTGTTGTGACTGTTACTGTGGTTTTTGGGTGAGCATCCTTGTGGAAATCTGGCTGTGATGTTAGAGGAATGACTCGGTGGGCTGATGGCTATGTCATTGAGGTTATCGAGTGGGAACCTCCCATCACAGATGTCAAGTTGAATTAGACCCGCGACACCCCAGAAGGCTCAACAGTTATCACGTGCCACCCCCGTGACACCTGCTCAAAGCACCGACCAGGACTGTACCCATCCGTACTGGCCTGTCTCTACATTCAGGAACATAGATGTTCCTCAAATGCACCTACACTGACTGTATTTGCCCTCTCACTATAAATATCAACTGTAAGCCTAAATTGCATATTGTGTGGACCAACACTAAGAAGCTTTTAAAAGTGTAAGACGATTATGCAGAGAGTAGAAAGTGTTGTTTGACCACCGACGTGACACTGATATTTGCTGTATCTCCCATCTTAAACACGAGCTAACCATACTTTGCACACAAGCTGGTGCCTTTTCTTTTCAGCCTGAGCCATCAGTTGCTCTTTTCAGCTGTCTCTGAAACTGCCTTTGCAGCCTGCCTTAATCCCTGATCATGAATCCCTAACTCCCTAAGTAAACTGGTACTAGATGTGGCCACAGATCCATGGTAACAAAATTCCACAGGGCACACCCTGGCTTTCCAGCCTTGCTACTAAATCCCATCTGTTATCTCAGTAAACCTAAGCCTCTTCCGCTCATATGCGTCATCTGCTGCATCTTCTCATGGTGAAGTGAGTTCTACAATGTAAGAAAATAGTCTGGTGAGTGTTGAACCACAGAACCAAGCAAAGGCTTAAGACATGGCTGGAATTATAAGTTGCTGGCTACTTTCTTTTTCCCAAGCACCTGCTGGTAAATATATTACCAACACTATACAATGTGCTTTCCTTAAATGAAATAATCATTGTATATTAATTACTGTCTCTAACTCTGATTCTAAAATTACTAGAAGATGGGAGTTGGATTATTGCATAATGCTTCTCTAAGTTATTAACTTACTCAGAATGCTGCTTTGTAAAGGACCCAGCGGGCTTTGGATCGACCCATGCATCACTACAACCAAACCCTTTTCTGGTCATCCACACATTTGATAATGCTTACAGATGTCCATTTAAGTCGAAACAGCAAATAAATAGTGATCAAACAAAGAAAAATGTATTGGAGTGGAATGGAAGCAGCACAATACGAAAGTTTGCCTAACCAAACTTAAGTAAAGAAATTGAGAATCAAGTTAAACACAAAGTCAGGAAGGCACTGCGGCGCATCAACTATGCTTCAAAATAGCGACAATCTTCTAGGTGACCCACAATTGGCCCAATACTGGCCCAGTTTATGAGATATAAAGTAGAGTTGACGGTGACATTAATCAAAGATGGCTTTGCGGCACATCTGGTTAAGTATTGCATTAGTTACATTTTCTGGATGAAATCTTTTTCTTCTTTTTATGTATTTTTTTGTTTTTTTCAGGTTTCTTGGGAGAGAATTGCGAAGTTGATGTAGATGCTTGTGCTCTTCCCAACAACACATGTCCACCGCTGACTCAGTGTTTGGATCTCCCAGTTGGCCTTGAATACACCTGCCGTGTGCCCTGCCCTCAAAACCTTCAAGTGGGTAAAAAAAATAAATCTAAATAGTCTATTTGTCTTCATCTGCTGTTCTGTTAAGTATTCCTCTTAAGTCCTATACATGTTTAAAGAGCTCCCAATTTTCTGCTAATTTCTCTTGAAGCGATGTCTATGTATTCTCTACAACAGTGCAGCAACATTATCACAACAGCAGGGGACCATAACAAGCAAATTAATGAGGATGTTGTATGTAATATTCTCCTGTTTTATTTAAAGGAATTTCAGCACTGTTGTTTTTGTTTATTTTTAAATTGTATTTTTTCACACAAGCACTAAGAACAGTCATCACATTTATATCTAGTTGGGTTGGTGGAACAGTATGACTGCATTTCCAATAGGCACTTTGACACTTTGGCATAAGAACTAAATCAAACTGGGATTGAAAATAAATGCAGAAAGCATTGTCTTTTGTGGGTTAAAACACTTTAACTTTCATATGTTGAGTAAAAAATGGGAATGCCTGCAGATATTTATAGTAACCTGCAAAATGTCTGCAAACTGTCACCACAAACTGAATTATAATATTGAGGACTTAAGTTAGAAGGTATCAAATATTAATTCAGTATCTTATTTATAAAATGTGGGATAATCCTTTGTTATACACAGGGATAAAAATAAGCATAAGTCCCACAGGAAGATTGACAGCAAATGCGATAATCCATAAACACAGCAATCAGCTGGTGCTGAAGCTGAACAGTATGTTGGTTTACCCAGGAAGAAAGCTGTATGAAAACATTGACTGCAGAGGGAGTTCACAGCTTTTTTGTGACTTTTATTGATACCGTGCTGTGTGAAACAGAACCGATACAAAAATGAAGTTAAGTAACAGATTCTGACCCATGACCTGACTCAAAATACACAAACATCTTGTTAGTGGCTAAGGTATTGAATTATATATCTGCAGTATATTGCATGCTGCATTTTTTTTAAAGAAACAGTGTATAGTATTTAGTGGCATCTAGCAGTGAGGATTTCAGATTGCAACCACCTGACATGTTGCCGAGGTGCTATTAACTAAAACAGTGGGAGGGCAAAAGCGAATGTCCCTATCTAGAACAAGTCAGCCTACTCCATATGTAGATAAAACGGCTCTTTCAAAGGTGGCAAAAACACAAGGATTCCAGTATTCAGGTGATTATACCATAAAGAAAACATACATATCTATTTTATATTTAATTTCTGCCCATATATCCCCCTAAATCCTACATCCTGGACCTTAAAATCATTCATTTTTATGTTTTTTTTTTTTATTTTGAATGTGGTCCCACATCCTGTAGATATTTGAGCAGTCATGATTGTAGAAGACTAAGCTGCATTCGTGTGATTGTTTGTCAGGGTATTGGTTTGGCATGCAGGAGGGGAGCACATTTACAGGGCTGAAAAGGCCTCTGCCACCTGACGCGGATGAGTGGCGCTGAAGATTTTCAATGTCTGTATTTTTGAATGCATCGATGTCTTTATGTATGGATGAACCCCCCCCCCCCCCCCCTTTTTCGTTTTAAAAAGAAGCATCCAAACCTGAACAGAGGAGCTCCTTCAGATGACAGATGGAGATGATCACTCACTGTGGAGAAAGCCTCTTGTTGGCCCCCTTACAGAAATGCCATGATGTCTGCATTATACACCTTCCCACAAGACAGCTCTTCCCTCGGCCCCTTTGTTTCCCCTCTACTATATATATACACATGTAACAGCAAGCAGGCATATTTGTGTTGTTACAGGGAGCTCTTGGGAGGTTTAGCCCTCAATGACCATTGATCTTGTCTTGTAAGACATGATGTAGATGCTACATGGAATACTGAGTGAACCCAGTAAAAAGCATGAATTAGTATTCATGAGTGTGTCATGTGGTTGAAGCTCATTTTCAAGCAGCCAGGAGCAAGAAAAGATTAGGGGTTGCATTGTCAAAAAATGCTTATATTTTTAACCAGAATGGGCTCATTGCAATCTGAATTTTTTTTCTACAAGCAACGTATTTCATGGCATCTTCTCTCTTTTATCAACAGCCATGTGCCAATGAAGGACGCTGTGTGTTGAATGATGCCGGTAGCTACACGTGTATCTGCACACCTGGTTGGTCCAGTCAGAACTGCCGTATAAATGTCAATGATTGTGTTCAACATTGGTGTCAAAATGGAGCCACTTGTGTGGATGAGATTGATGGTTACAGGTGAGTGTTTCATATCTTGATTGTCTTCAAGGCCATTCAGGCACCAGAATGTCAATGATTGTAGAAGCCGTGACATTTACTGTTATTTTCCTTCAGGGCTGAAAGAATTCCTCTACCTCTACACAGTATTAAGACATTCTCTTTAATCTGTTACTAGCTGCCTTTGTCCCGGAGGATACACAGGTGTCTACTGTGAAGAGGACATTGATTACTGCGCCGGCCATCACTGCTCTGAACATGGTGTTTGCCTGGACCAGCAGTATAACTTTACCTGCCGCTGCATGCCTGGATTTGAAGGGGTGCTCTGTGAACTGGAAACAAATGAGTGCAACAGCTTCCCCTGTGCAAGTGGCGCCACCTGTGTGGACCTAATCAGTGATTATCGGTGCCACTGTCCCCCAGGGTTTGAGGGTATGAGACCATCTGATGCGAATGTGAGCCTATTTGCAGCCATTAGTATGGCGAGCCACAGGAATATCAGGTGTTTGAATGTTGAGAGAGAAATATGCTGCGTTCACACAGAGAGTTTATCAGAATTTGCTCGCCATTTCTGAAGATTAGGTACAATTTTAACATTGAATTTTGATATGTGTAATGGTCAGGTAAAATATCAGTCCGGTCTGCAGTACATATTGCATTGTACATTTCTGCAAACCACAGATATGTCTTGCAGATTAATTACAGAATTTCTATAATTAATTGTGTAATCATATTTTTTAATCACGTTTTCAATTTCATACCAGTATCTTCACCCTAGCATAAAAAACTCAGCCCACTACAGTGTCTTGAAGATGGCAACGTCGGCTGGTGATTACATGATTTTAGAAAATTATCGTGTTTATTATAAACTTAAATCGCATTGTTATTAAGGCGTTAACGGTGACAGCATTAAAAAAATTGTAGCTTGAAAGTATGCATTCATTCATCACTATTAATGAGGTGCCAGTTTATATCATAATAATGTAACATCTGTGTTAAAGTTACCTGTTACAATTAATGCCATGTTTATGTGAAAACTTGTCAACTAATAATATAAAAAGTTTCCTCTTATATATTTAATAATGCTAGATAATGCACATTTAAAATAGCTTGTCTTTGGGATAATGCAGACAGGTAATACTACCAATCTTTGCCTTGTGTGGTGAAAATGTTTAAATTGAACAGTGGTGCAGTAACGTTTAAGCAGTTAAATGAATTAGTATTGGCTGGCATAACGATTCGGCTCAGAGTGTGTAGCACAAAGTGTGTCTCGTACGGTTTATTTAGGCTGGAGGTACACTCAGCAGCTTCCTTAATTATGTCAGTATCTTACAGTACATGATTAACAGAGTACTTGCCAGTGAACAGGGTCGTGATGGCAAAAGTACAGTACAATTACCTTTGGTGTCGACAGCAGTGCAGATAGAAGAGCTATGAGCTCTCCGACTCATGAAGAACCAAGAGGTCTGAAATATCGCTAGAGGCCAGGCCTGGTGGAGCATTAAATTTGTCAGTAAAATCTGGAATCAATTCCATATCTAACTCTTGCCCAGAGGATAATACAATTGAGGTTACACCATTCTCTGCATACATACAAGCTGCAACATGTTGAACACATAATTATTCAATCACAATTGGGCCAGTGGAATCAGAAGCAATCAGCTGCCTCATGAAATAAAATCTTGTCACAAAAATAAAGAAGAAAAAAAGAAATGGTGTGTCCCGTGGTTGGGAAAATAAACTGAAATGTGCACTGCACATGTTGTGAATGTGTTTTAAAAAAGAGCTTCACACCCTCAGTATTTATCAAATGTCCACAATGGCAGCAAAATGCATTGGTAGAAACATAATTTAAACTGTACTCCATGTGACATTAAATGGAGTTTATTTGTTTCTCTTCTCCTGCAGGAAGAACCTGCTCTGAGAATGTAAATGATTGCTGGTCGCAGCCTTGTCTAAATGGAGGCTCATGCATGGATCTGATAAATGACTACATTTGTCATTGTCCTCTTGGTAAGTACCAACTACTTTTGCATTATTGAGCATGTTTACAAAAATATCATGCTATTAATTTTCTGTGTACTGTACCCTGGGAATACGTGAAAAGTTTATTTCTCCTGCATTTACATACAAACTTGTTTCTTCATGTTGATCGTTTTTCATGTTTTGCTCGAGATGTGCTTCCAAAGATAGCTAAGACTGGAATTATCAAGGACTCGAAACCACTTAAAATAAGCATCTAAAAAGCCTCTACACAAAGCGAATAGAGATATTAAATCTGTATTATGGGCTAGGGTTCAGTTTTATATTTTATTTTTTATAATCAAGGTTAGAAGTGATGTTAATAGGCCTGCAATAAAAACAGCTGTGTTTTCTTTCTTGCTAATGCACTTAAAGGAGCAGTGCGTAGGATTTAGTGGTATCTTGCAGTGAGGATTTCATTTTGCAACCAGCTGAAACTTCTCCCATGTGCCAAGGGTGAACTCCTGGTTGGGACTCCTTCAGTGTTTATTGTTCAAGAGATTTCTTCCCCTCCAAATCAAACAAACCTGGTAATTAAAACCTGTAAAAACAATAAATACAATAGTTTCACGTTACAAATAAGTGTGTTTACTACTAACACTGTTCAGTTGTAGCAGAAGGGAGCCAAATTATCTGCAGAGGTCTCCTCCTCTCCAAACAAAACTGACTTTTTGATTTAAACCTGACAAAACACTGAATTAAGCAGTTTTCCATTTAAAAAATCTGGGATTTTTCAATACTGCTCATTGTGTAGGGGCTACTAACAACAATGCCCAATGCAAAAACAGAAATGGCCCCATCCATAGCCAATGTTTGGTTTGACCGTTCTGGGCTAGTGTAGAAACATGACAGTGCAGTATGGCAGACACTGTCTACAAGGACCCTATGCAGATAGAAACGGTTTATTCTAACGTAAAGAAAACAAATTTTATTTTCAGTTGATTTTACACAAAACAAAACTAAACTTATTATCTTATGTCCCATTTCGGCAAATATATAGCCCTAAATCCTACACACTGGACCTCTGAACATGACTTCCTAATTAGATTGAGACTTCGTTTTCAGTATTGTCCTCTAATCAAGTGACACTGTGTATTACATACTACTGTATGCTAGACATTTTATGGCACATGTTCCTGAGTGGATCCATAATCAGGATGTAATAAGAGGGAGCTTTTGCCTTTCCAAGTGTGCGGCTGATTTTACTGCGCCCTTCGGTAATAAAAGACTTAATCACTCCTTGATTGCACAAGTCAGAACGCAGCAGTCCAATGTCACATTCAATGGTCAAAAGCCCCACTCCACAGAACAGGACTCACAGACAAATATTTGACAAATAAAACCCACAAAACACACACTCTGGTGCTGGGCGATGGGTCCGTTCTGCTAAATCATTCCACAAAGGCAGAGGAACTGCGTGGGTTATGCTAGATGTTTTTTCCTGTTGTTTTTTTTTTTTTTAAATCTACCCTTGTATTTGTTTGTATTTGATGTAGTGAAACAATATCACCGTTTTTGTTGTCATTGTGCATCATGTTTTAGTTCTCTGTTTCTTTTGCTCAGCCAAATATTCCCCCTATTTTACTGCACAATAAATCAGCTCAAATGTGGGTGAAGTCATTAAAACATTTACTGCCGTGAAACATGTGCAGCACCTGTTATGGTGTGTTTTTATGACATTATAGACATTGCAAATGCATCACTGTAAATAATCTGCTTTTATAATATTTTTTGCCCTTTGCCCAAATTAGATTTAGACAAAACCAGAACACCAATGTGTCGGTAAAGCCTCCATTACTGTTTTGATTTCATTGACAGATTTATAGACAGGTGTTTCTGATCACTTTATCTTTTTAGAAATTCAATTACATAAATGGTCTGTCAGGTTTGCTTGCGTCTCCCAACGAAAACACACATAAAGAATCAGAATCAGAGTATCACTATTTTTCTATCTTGTGTTCTGACCCTTTCCTGCCTCGGTCTCCTGTTTGCAATGTGTGTTGTCCAGTTGTTCTTTATTATCATTGCATGTTTGTTCTGTGTTATTAGGAATGGGAATAAACAAGAAGGATCTCAGGAATACTTCCAAGGTTGCACATTCCAAATTTGTTGTTTTGGTGACTAATACAAATGTTTAATCTGCGCCTGGATCTGCATCAAAACACACAAAGTGATTGGCAATCATGCTAATTACTTGATGGCAGCCATCATTTTTGGAAAATGTCTAAATCCTGTCAGAGTCAGACTCATGACCATGAAGTCAGCAAATGAATGATGTTGTCCTGTCACTTAGCTCGACCAAATTTTGCAGCATGTGCCTTTAGAAACGCATGTGCATTTCATCTTAATTTAGGCTATGTTAAGACTGCAAAGAAAAGTGGCCCAGATCTGATTATTTGTGCTTATATGTAACTCAGATCTGCTCTTTGTAACAATTTGTACAGCAGAAATTACATTGAATTTGATCTTTTAAATTCTGATTTAGGTCTCTGTCATATGTGGTCTTAAATCAGATACAGATGTGATATTTTGCAACGTGACCTCAGTCTAAACAGTTATATAGAATTAAGTTGACTTTTGCATCACTCTAGATGACGGTTGTCAGAGTTCTGCGCTGGCAGGAGTGACTCAGTGATTACAAAGGCATCATCTCCATCAAACATCCTTGAATTGTGGTTTAAATCTGTTTGAGTGACATTGTGACCACCACATCACAACAATTGGCTCTGATTCTCTATCCACACGTCAGTATGGAAGTAGCAGCCATTGCGTCATAAAAACCATTATTCAAAATTTGTCTCCTTATCCTCATTATCATCTGCTCACCAAGTTGTTGGCTTCTGCTGCACATCAGCTTATGAATGATATTGTAAACGCTGACTTCAGTGGCCTCCATGTATACTTCTGTACGACAGCATGCTGTGTGCAATGTCTTTGTTACTATTGTTTTGCCCTTGCAGGTCAGTTCATGGCCCCAACCGGTTCACATTGGAATCTGATATTGGCCATATTTTTTAAATTACGCAATCGAATTGAGTGCTTGAGTGAAAACATTTACCAGAACAGTCAATGCCAGAAATAAGGTTTGGCAACATTTTCACTTGACTTTTTCATTTACTCCTTATAATAATATATGTATCAAATTTATTAAAGACAAGATGGAGGCATAGCCCAGAAACAGTTTAACAAACTTTTAGGCGCAATTGGACATGACCTTAACAAATTCTTCTTAAACCAAGTTTTGGGGAAAAAACTGTCATGTTTTACATTGTTGCTGGATAAATGTGCACAAGGTCTTATTATTAGATTTAGAAAATAACGGAAAACTCACTCAATCACTCATTCCCTTGCCCATCGCTTAAAAATGTAAAAACAAATTTAAAGATATGCTATGCAGGATATCCCAAAAAGACAATGTATAGGCTCATACAAAGGTAATCCCTCTCATACATCACTTCTTACCCATTAGAAGTCTGTGGTGGTGTATTTATCTGCAGAGACCTGCCTTCTGTCTGTATTTTTTTATTTTCGTTCTATTTTCTGTGCTCATGGGCATGCACCCTAACTGCGCTCAGATGAGGTCAGGGTTTTATGAAACAGTAGCAACCAGACCGTAATCAACAGGCATCCAAGAGACACAGCACTAAAAGTACAGCCAATATAGCGAGGCAAAACGCCAATTGAGATTGAATCTTGGGTTGTTCTTTACTTTCACTTTTGGTGACAAGCATGTTTACGAAAAGACAATACTGCATTGTATTTCTGTACTCTTCCCTGCTTCCTTACATACAGTTTGACAAAGAAGGACAGAAACATAGCCTTTTTGGTGGAGATTGGTAGAGAATGCACTGGACAAGCGTCATCTAGCTTTCGTGATCCTACACAACCATTAGTCACTATTTATTTATTAAAATCCCTTCAGAGTAACAGAATTTTGTGATTTCTATCCAAGAACATGATTTTCAGTTTTTCAGCTCAGTGAAGCAACCAGAACATTTTAAATGAGGGATGAATAATTATGCTGATGAACAGCATGATGACGAGTCAAGGAAAAGCTGTGACCCTTGGCTGCTATCACCGGTATACATAGGTATATGGCTTTAATGCATTCAACATTAAATGACAGTATGCCTTGTTACTTTTATACATTTTGAGATAAAATAAAGTAAAAAAAAAAAACACAGCGTGTCTCACTTTCTGCCTTTGCTACTTGCAGCAGAGTTGTGCTGAGCCCCTCATAGCTGTCAGACAGAACAGGGAGTCCCATTTGGAGATGGTGACACTGTAAATGTGACATTCCTTCATGCAACATTAACCTCCGAGTGAATTGCATGCACAATTGGTTATTAAACACTTCTGAAACACTCTGTTGGAGGCAATAGCTGTCCATTAACTAGTCAAGGCAATACATAATAAGATGAGAAAAGGGTAGTTGGAAGGTCATCAAACATCTAGATAGATGTGTTGATGTAAAGTACGCGGCTCTGGAAACAGGTACAAAAAGTGGAGACGGCTTACAACAGCAAGTACATGATCTAATATAACTGCTGTCCTGTGGGTGTGTAAGTCTTGATAAAAGGGATTTGCATTAGGAGGTGAGGTTTGAAATATTTCACTCCTTTGCCAGTGAGTGAGACCTACTTTGCAGACTGCACACAGATTAATGCGACGGATTCTTCCTGTTTAGAGGCTTCTGGTTTAAAGAGGTTTTTGGTTAGCATGTGAATCTCCCTGCTTTTGTGAATGTCGAATTGCCGGTAAATTATTCTTTTTCTTTTTTTTTCTGTTACACATTACATCATGGGAACATGTTGAACAGTGTGATGTCAGTAGAAAAAAAACAATAACCTATTTTAGGATTCTCCTTTTCCTTTTCAGCCATCTTTATTTGTACACAATCATGTAATGAGTATCAGTCACACCATCTGTCTGGGCTTTATTTACAACAATAGATATTGACATGGGTATCTATCAGTGACATGCAGACGTGCATTTGGTGGGGCTGACAAATGTGATATAGATCAGTTTGGTAGGGTGGGTCTCTGTCAATGATTCACTCAATTAGCATACTGCATAGCAGGTAGATTGCAGCAGGAACGATCAATACCTCCATTAATCCGCTAAAGAAAAGGTGTCTATAGCTACAAAATATACAGCCACATAAATATGTACTGCGTGACATTTGTTACTGTTGTTTTATGAATTCAGAGCTCATTGCTTATTTCCCAAGGTTTGGCTGAATTTTTTTTCTCCACTGTTAATGTCATTGCAGGGTTCAAGGGGAAAGACTGCTCTGTAGATATTGACCTCTGCTCATTTGGACTGTGCAGTGAACATACATTAATATGCGTGGAGACTAAGGATGGACAGAATGTGTCTTGCACGTGTGAAAGAGGTGAGCAAGACCTTTAACGGATGTTATGTTTGTCATGCAGGTATATTAACTGGTGGAAAATCATGCATTTTTTCACGCTTCAAGGTCACTTGAGTAAAAGAAGTCTGTGGCTGAACAGTAAATGCTGCAGCTTCAGGTATGATTAGATGACTTTACATCAAAACAGTAAATCCTCATTTTCTGTTTTATCATATCAAGACTTCATAAAAGTCAAAACACATGGGACACATCAGGGTGCGAAGCTGGGCTTTTTACCTGCTACATAGACTCATAGTCTGCTTACATAGTCTGCTTTGCAGAGTGAGCAGTTGGTTAAGCAAGGTTTGCAAGTGAGGCTATATGAGCTGGAACGGAATAACTTAACCCTTTGATACCCGAGAAAATTTGATTGAGCAGCGTCCCAACGTACTTAGGAACTTTTTTTTTACTTGGGAATTTATTGATAGTTAATGAGACACATAACTTTAATATTTGCATTCTCACTGATTCAAGCCACATTTCCAAAGGCTTTAACATCTTGAGTAAATGTCTTCAAATTTAGCACAAACTTCCACTCTGAGTCATGGATGAACTGATTAGAAACTAGTGAAAATGTTAAGGTTTTTACCTTGTTTTGTTTTTTTTTGTATCTGTTACTTATTTAATCTCTCTTTAAAACTCGACTATGGACCCACCAACTTTGGAATAATGTTTGAGTGCTGCTTGAGTCGAGATAGACGATATATTGTGATGGCCCTTCATTGTAAAGCAACAGCAAAGGGGCTAAACAAACTAACATGCAGCTACAGCTGATCATACCTGGGACTGGTGCAGAGTCATTTGACCTCTGAGTGAATTTTGCATTTCAGTTAAATAAAAAAAGTTAGATGTTTATGGGTGTTAAGGGGTTTCCTGTGCAGTGGGTAAGGGGCTTTACTAGACCATGTATCAAAAAATAGTCCCAAAACTGTTTCATAACATTTTCACATCCTCATAACCATCCAATAATCTAATGCTGATTTACGCTTATTAATTTGACAGTTCCTGCAGAAAAAAAAACAATTTTGTTTGTGTGTCAGTCACGTTCCCTTGATTCCACCTCCACCAGGATGACAGCGTTATCACAGCAGTAGCTGCCAGCAGTGACAGGGATAACACTGACAGGAGTAAGAGGAAGAGGCTTGACCTGTTAGATACTCTGAGGCTTGCCAGGGGTAACCAGGCTTCAGACTCTCACAAGTCGACGATACATGTGCCGTAAGTGACAGAGTGCCAGTATAGCACTATGTGTACTTGCACAGGAAATCATGCAGCTTATTTCCAGTTCAGTTATGGCGCTTGAAATGAAAACATTTTTCCTTGCCAAACCAATCATAATTCAGTCGACACTACCCTACACCAACTCTGCTATCTCTTTTCAAATGAATGGCTATTACATCGAAGTTCATGTAACCCAATCAATAACCCTAACTTCATTACTCCTGTTGCACTTATGCTCGGCGGATGTCAAAGTGAAGGATTGTGAGTGATTTCTTATGTAAATGAAAGCAACCTGCGGCGAGCTGCTCTCTCCAGATCACTTCTCAAGGGCAAACTGTGAGATGCTGTCTTGTCTAGATGTTTCAGGTCGGCAGTCTTGGCATCTATATTATCTAGCGCTTGCCAACCTAATGTGTTGCAAAACATGTTACTCATACCGTCCCTCGCTATACTGTATATCCCACGCTGTCAACCTTTTGACCTAGTATTTAAGGCTTACACTAAATCATGTCCTTTGATTGAGAATGTTGGATGAATTCAAAATGGTGTATTTTGCTTGTATGATTTGGCATTTGTATCATTTATGCAAAAAGAAAAAATAATAAATACAGTACAGGCTGGTTAAGAAACAGAGACAGTTTCTTGGGAAGTTCTGCCACATATTTTTAAGTGATTAAACTGTCTTGAAGAGCAGATTTTTGCAGGGCAATAATTGTGTTTTTACAACCCAAAAACTGTTGACAGCAGTATATTTTTTTGTTTTACATTAGCATTTATTTCAAAGGAACAACTTTGCAAGCCTTTATTTTTACCATAAAATAATTTGAGCTCCAAAAAGCTGTTGTTTCATCAAAAGCCCCACTTGGCATGAGATAGTTTTTGTCATTCTGCAGGTTTTTGCAGAGCAGCAGTTGTTTGGTTGCTGTTCTTGTTTTTATATAACCCCACAGCATTGTTTTGGAGGGAAAACTGCTTATTCTGACTGTTCTTTTTATGTTCATTTTACTTCCACATTCCTAATTGTGGCAAGCATCTTAGGACCCTTATGCTCTGTTTAGTCTTGGCTGACTGTGTGAAAATTTACATCGCAGACACATAACATATACTCTTTGGGAGATACATGTGAGGTTAACCACACACAGCCTACTATGGGCCTTACGCTGACATGTTTCTTCCCTTTAATAGCCTGTGTGGGTGCTCATGTGTGTGTGTGGTGCCGGTGCTTTTACACATGTGCACTGATGCATGTCATTTGTTTCATGTGGTTCCCTTTGTGTATAGATTGACTTTGATCTTAAAAATCACTGGATTTGGCTTGTTTAATGTAATAAATCAGAAGGGCAATGACTGGCTCTTATTAAACATGATTAAATGATCCAGTGAGCTGAGTCCGCATGTGCCCAGCAAGCTCTTTGAATCAATACAAGCTTTGAAAACCAGCTTTTGTTTTTGAAAACAAAGTCATGCTGATCCTAATTGGCTGAGGAATGAAACCAGGCAGAAAGGATTTCAATAAGTGTTCTTTCTTTATATATACTTTTTTTTTTTTTTTTTACACATATACTACAGGGTTTGGAGGGTCATTTTGTGAAGTAAATCTCAATGAGTGTGAGTCAGCGCCCTGCCAGAATGGTGGTATTTGTAAGGACGGCATTGACCTGTACCAGTGCTTCTGCTCAGAGGGTAAGTTGCAGTGCAATTAGATCCCCAAATAGTGGAGAAGATATGATTATGTAACTAATTCAGACCTTTGGTGGTGTAACAAGTGTGCAACCAACCAGTTTCAGTCCTGGAGTTATGACCCTGGCTTAAATGAAAAAGCTATTCAAAAACACTTTTACAGTGATTCTCTCTCCACTCTGTTGTTTGGTGGTCTATTTCTTATTCCTGTGGATAAATGGCTAAACAGAGGTGAAGAGACATTGAGTTATTTCCACTGCAGCTATAGCTCAAATCCACAAGCAAGGCCATCTTCCATCTGGTGCTGAAGTTCAACAACCATTCAAGGAAAAATCCATCTTTTAAAAGTATCCAGGAAACAAATGCAGCTACAACTCATTCCACATAAAGTAAAGAGTAGGGGTGTAACTGTATTTCAATCTGAAAGAGAAAAAGGTTATTTTTTTATTGTACACCAGCAAACAACAACACAAACAAAGCAATTCTGCTACAGTGGTCAATGACAAAAAAAAAAAATCCTGACCAAATATAACAAGTTGATTTTGATCTCACGCCCTCTTGACTTAAGGTAGAGAAGGAAGGTAGAGGTGTCTGGTGGCTCAGTGGATGGAGCGGCGCCCCATGTGCAGAGGCTGTGTCTTCGCCGCAGCAACCATGGGTCGAGTCCAGCCTCGGCCTCTCTCTCTCCCTCCCCACACTGTCCTGTCAATTAAAGGAAACAAAAGCTCAAAAAATAATTTAAAAAAAAGAAGAAGGTAGATCTATTAGTCAGTTTTTAAACAACGTAAGTATTAGTCATTTTTTAAATAAAGTTTTTAAACAAGTTCAAGGAGGAATTAAGTGATTCCATTTACCAATGGGCTACCATGTCGCCGGCACTAATTCAGAATACTGGATCTGCTAAAAAAAAAAGAGAAGAGCTGATTAATGCAAACAGTGCGGGCCGACTAATGTCCCGATATTGACCAACTGCCGACTGTTGGCTTGGTGTGTCGGGGACCTTTAAGATAAGCCTTTATTTTGAAATTCCCATGGCATGTCAATGTGACCTCCTTCCTAAACATTCAGTTCTCACAGCATAGTGCCAGGCAGGTTAAAAAATACAAAAAATACAATAGGATATTTACTGAAATCGACTCATATCGATCACAGGCCCCTGAATTTGAATCAAATCGTAATCATATCATGGCAGACATTGTGCTATCAGCAAATATTGTGTCATCATCCAAAGACTTGATATCATACCATATTGTGATAAAGCTTGTAGTTTGCACAAATAGTAAGTTGATGCATAAATCCCAGATAAACTGAATAATCCATAAATAGTCCAAACTTCATCACATTTCCTATTGCAGTTTATTTTCAGATTTTGGTTCCAATTTCCATTTCTGTGATGCATCCAATATATACAGTACAAAGTATCAGTGGAGCCCACTTTGTCCCAGTGGCCCCAGTCTGCAGTCTCAAATGGTTTAATGAATAAAGAGAATAATAATAATAATAAAGAGAAAAAATGGCCAAATGCTAATTATGAGTCTGTTTGTATCCATTTTTATTTGCTTGAAATCAAAATGACTTCCAGGCCTCTTGAATCGCAATGATAATGGACTATTTTTTCAATCATTTTAGCAATCACTATAGAAATTCAACCTTCCTCAAACCAATGACTTCAACATCATGGACTGAGGAGGTCATTATTACAGAAAATGGATCTCCTCAAAATATCTGAACAATCAAAAAACACAAGATTCAACATTTACAAATTATTGCTCCCATATGAAGAAAATACCTCTTGCACATTTCATTCCTCACAGATTATTTCGTATCTTTGTTTTTTGCTGCAACATCTCCTGAAAAGAAATATCAATAACTATGTTCATGCAGTCGGGAAAGGCACAAGGATTCAACCATTTTTGCACAGCTGGAGGAGATTCTTGGTCCTGATCTTCTTTTTAGCTCAGCACAATGGCCTCGATCTGATGAAAAGAAAAAATGTATATGATTACCTCTGCAGCCATGTGCAGCAGAGGTTTGAGAATTGCCAGAGTTTTACCGTAACCAAACACAACTGGTGATTTTGTTGATAAGCACATCTTGAGCCAAAGAGCAGGAACTAATCAGTGGACTCAGTTGTGTGGCGTCTGTTTGAAATAAAAACCTGCATACTCTCAAAAAGAAGTGTTATTTTTAGCATATCGTGTTGATTGCTACCTTTATTCATGGTGATTTTCTCTTCAATTTGTCATGCTTTTCTGGCCTTCAGTTCAATACCCATCAGGTCAACAAATATTTTTTAAATTTCATCGATGACATAAAACCATTCCATCAGAAATTGTCACTCGCATCATTGGAGTAAAAAGCAGTAAATCTCAACTATTTTTCCAATAATTTCTTGGTCCAGTTGACATCTTACCTGTGAGACATACCTCTGATTAAACCTTGATTGCGGGTGAAGCCTGTTATGCATTTTTAATGAAGTCAGGATAATTGTCAAATTTTATGACATGGAGAGAGGTGGAAATTGGTTCCATGGTCAGTTTGAGAAATGATGAGAATTTGACCTGCACCGATGGTGCTGATAGCCAAGCATTAGTCATGGGCCTCCTGTAGCTGCAGTGTGTGACAGTGCTAATGATAGTCATTTTGTAGCGTGACCATGCGGTGGAATATATTTATGGGGAGACTAAAATGTCAGAAATTGGCAGCACTCACTTTTACTTCATGACTTTAACCTTTTATTTTGAAATATCAAATATGCTGATAAAACTTGGAATTAATCACCATGAAAAATGTCACGCAATATGACGAAATATAATTTATCTCTTTAAATATAGACTGTGGTGCATTTTCTGTGTTCGGTGTTATTTACTTGTTCACTTGCAGTGGGCATGCATTGAGATGCCATGTGAAATTTCACAACAGCAATAAATTGCTTGTGGGTGCAATTTGATACTAATTAGTATCTTTTCATGTCTGGTATTTACTGATGAGATTTCTCTCTTCATACCAGGGTTTGTGGGGTTGAACTGTGAAATCAACTATGATGAATGTGTCCACGGATACTGCGCCAATAATTCCACGTGTATTGACCTGGTTGCAGACTATGAGTGCATCTGTCCTCCGGGCTTTGCTGGTGAGTTATCTGTGTCATCATTTTCATAGTTTAGGCTTTAATGAATGTAGTGCAGATTGATGACGCTTCAGTAGTGATAACCATCAAAGTAGGCTCATTGTTTAATGTGAGAGCTCATTCTCCAATTTCAGAATGACTGCAGCTGATTGAGTATAAACATATCTTTGTTTCTCCTTCTGTGGAAACTGGATTAATCATAAAGTATTTATCCAAAGATATATTAGCAACAAAAATCTATTAAAGCTGCTGTATATCTTTTATTAAAGCCAACACAGGAATACTGATTCAAGTTGATAAATGCTAAGCTGCACTTACAAGTGCTCCTTTTGACTCCAGTGTTATATTCGGTGAAAATAGAACCTTTATTATATCATCACTCCCATATATTTGTTGAGCAGTAATAGCACAGGAAATTTATTAATGTGTTGTTCTGTGACACTGTAAACAGGCAGAAAACTAGACTAAAGACATTTTGTTTGTCTGTGGGAAGAAAGTGCAATAGTACAAAGATCACCCATACTGGCTTCATCCTGGAACACATGGGCTGAATCCAAATGTCCACCCTTTCAGACTTGCGAAATGAGGCCTTGATCTGTCATGTGTATATGGCTTAAAAAAGATATAAAAGTCCCCCCTTCATCATCAGCTACTACCACACATACTATCCCATTCTGTGGGAAACAGTCTCTAGTTTTAGTACAGTAATTGTTTTAATCATTAATTATAGGTTTGTTTTGTTTGTTTAATCAGCAGTATATTGCAATGAAATGTGGGTAATGAAATCAGGGAAGTCTGGTGTGCACCCCGAACAGACTCTCTAGAAGTCTGCAGTAAGTGTGCCTAAGGCCCCTTGTGGACTGGATGAATTGTGGATGTGGACAGCCCTCAGCACTCGCAGACATCTCACGAATGCACCAGCACAGTCAGATTCAGCCATGAATGCTTCACATCATGCTCATTTTGTCACTCTCTGCCGTGAAACTCATTTGTAGGACAGGAAATTGAGATATCTCATTATGCAGGTGGTGTTTCCTTATTCTCAGTGTGTGTTCATAGTGATGGCGCTCAATTAACAATCTTTATTCACATCTCAGGTAAGAATTGCTCCACATCTGTCGCTGCATGTGGATCAGATGTCGAGTTTTGCAAAAATGGAGGAACCTGCTTCTACAGCTCTGCTGGGGAACTCCAGTGTATTTGCCCTCCAGGTATTAAAGCACATTTATACGGTCGATTGGTTATGAATTTGATAACCTCGATTTTTGTTTTGATGCATGAATCAAGCTTTGCTCTTCAGTCATTTCAACAGTAATTTCATTTGGAAATGTAGACACGCAACAGTGTGCAGAGTGAAAATAATACCAAGCTATATAATTATTATAACCATAGTGTGACATGTGCTCTTCTTGGTCTATTTAATTGCTCTTTTAAATTCAGCCCCGAAAACATATTAGTGCTGTTGAATGCTGTGGTATTACCAAAACAGCTAAGTGAGTACAATTAGAAAGCACATGTACAAATCCACAAATTAGTTACAAATGGGTGGAAAAAGGCACATTCCTTCTGTAGGTTGTATTCTGGTTGCTGAAATCCCTCCTTGGTTTTAGTTTTTCTATGCTCTGGCTTGATAGAATATGTAAATCAGCACAGCAGAAGAACACTGGCAATGGCAGCATCACGTGAAATCACAAACCGTGATGTTTGCCAGACGTGGGAAGTCAGGAGGATACTGTACACAGCACTGCACATCAGTCACCACTTTGATCCCACCTCTTACAGGATACCATGGCAGTGAATGCTCCTCATCTGTGAACCAGTGTGTGTCAAATCCCTGCGACCCCGAGGGGACTCTCTTCTGTGAAGAGCTGGCAGAGACTTATAGATGTGTGTGTCAACATGGGTACTCTGAGCCGCACTGCAAAACACCCATAAACCACTGTGTTGATGGCCTGTGTCAACATGGTTCAGCGTGCGTGGATCTATCAAGAGGGTTCAGATGTGATTGTTTACCAGGTAGGTTCACCATCCAGCGGCGGCTTGTCTCAAATGGAGGCAATTCCTCAAATGAATCATGTATATAGCAGACACACTCCCTGGTTTGATGCTTTTGCTTGTTCAGCTTCCTTCTCTGTGGGAGTCTTAATCTCTTTGGCCTCAAGCAACAACACGTAACAGCCTTATGAAATGTGTAAGTCGGGGCTCAGTTGATCAGGTTGAGAGCTGACTTCAAAGCGAGAGGATGCTCGGAATTTGCCCACTTTGGATCCAGATGTCTTCTAATGGTATTTTATCAAAGGGATTGTTTCCTATCAATGGAATATACGGTCATTAGATTGCATGCTACTCGTACTTAATGTTTCTGAGGTGATGATTAGATTATATCAGTTAAAAAATCAGGTTACGTGTATTTAGTTACTGCCATTATACAGTATTTCATTGCAGTAATTTACAGGTAACTACTAGGTACAGATAATAAAGGGAATTATAATTAATAAGTGTAGTAGATAACATCACAATTTTTCATTTTTTTCAGCAACTGCCATCTGACTTGCTAAATAGTGTACTTGTTAAAATGCTGTATAAAAATGTGATCATTTTGTCACAACTATCTTTTTTAAAACCATAACCAAATTTAATATAATTTATATAATTTAATATTCATCTCAGCTTACAAGAAATGGAAAGCGTGTGTTTATAAAGTGTGTCGCCATTATTAAAGAAGGCTATAGATCAGTTATTTATAATATTTATTATAAGATCTATTAAAGGCCTCAAACTGAAGTGTAATCACAGACATCCATCATAAAGACTCTCACAGAGTCTCATAAGTTAAAGTAAATGTCGGTTGCAGGTTGGTAAAACATTTAGATGTCATGCTTAAAGGCTCACCATGAAGGTTTTTGTAATCAAAATATTATCTACATGTAGTTCAATTTACTTCAAAAAAATGCATTATTTATCCTCGTTAAAGTAAACAAGTTGGACACATTTACATTATCTAATATGTTTACAAAAGAACATTTCTGAACATCATTGAACCTGCATTGTTTACATCCATGTTTGTTTACTAGCAGTCCTCTTCCCTGCCTGTGTGGGTGTATCGCTACATTACCTCACACAATAGTGCTACCAACTGACCAGCGAAAGCACCTGGGTCCTTTTTACAGGAGATAAAACCAAAACAATGTCCCATTTACAAAATCACTGTTCCATACTTGCTTGGTGCTTACTGCTGTTTTAAACACCATTTTTATTTTTTCAGTAATTGATACAGCAATCGTGCATTGTCATTTACTTGTGCAGTAGAAAGACAGGAAAGACAGGATGAACGTAAGCTATCAAATAGTTATTTCTTTTAATAATCCCCCTCCAATTAAAAAATGTATTTTTATTATGTTTATCTTCCCTAAAATGTATAACTTTGACCAGTGTTGCCAACTTTATGACTTTGTCACGAGATTTAGCAATTTTTTAGACCCTCTTTATTTCTATAAAACAAATTTACTAACTAAAACTTTTACTTTTACTGGTCAACCAAGCACAAGCAGTGGTCGGTGAGGCACTTACTCAGATCCAGAATTTCTCAATCTGCTTCCAGCCCTTTTTCAGAGTTTTTATGTGGGGAAACCATGTTACTCAATATATTAATCATAGCAGAGTATTTTTACACACGTTTTTAATGGCGTTTTTAAGGACTAACCATATGATCACTATCAGAGATCTTTACTACCAGTGTTAACATCCTGCAGGAATTACTTAAGGATTGTCCTCTGAAATTGAGAGCTCCTATAGAATATCTTGTCCTCTCTCTGCAGGTTTAACAGGCCAGTTTTGTGAGATAAACATTGATGATTGTGAAGAAAAGCCATGTGGAGCCTTGAGTATTTGTAAAGACGCTCTCGATGGCTACAATTGCTTCTGTGCACCTGGATTTATTGGTGAGTGAAAGCTATCTTGAATGTTATTCTTTGTGAGTTAAAGTGACATTTTATTCACAGAAGCAATGTGTCAACATGCTGTGCGCCTTTCATACCTTCTAAGGAAATAACTGCGAGATTGAAGTGAATGAATGTCTCAGCCAGCCTTGTCGAAACGGAGGCTCCTGCATTGATGAGCTCGACTCTTTCAGCTGCCAGTGTCCTCTCGGAATCACAGGTATTTTATATGCCTCTTACCGTGACTGTTTGTTTGCACAACACTCAAACTTTTATGTGACAAATGATGAGTAGGAGGCTTATGCTTGTGTGCATATATACACAGGCGAGAGTATCTAAATTAAGAGAAGATATAGGTACTATTATTGCAAATTGATATCTTTTTAATGTAATTGGGCCTCTTTTAGTCTGCTTTTTGGAAAAACAATTTCAAATTAACCAAATTAGACATTTAAACTTAAACCTGTGGGTGCCTTAACCCTCATGTGATCAGCATCAGATCTTAAATAATGCACTCAAAGACGGTAATTCAGTCAAGCTTAAATTATTTAGAAGACGTTGCTATATTTTACAATATTATTACCTGTTCAGAACCCAATTATGTGCCAAACATACACTCACACACACACAAAAATATAGCAATGATGGATTTCTTGTCTAAATGATCGTGCGGCTCTACTGCAGTCCACTTTAGATGATGTGGAACTTCTTATTATTAGCTCACAAACATCCCATCAAGTATGTCTGTGCATTTGCGTGGAGTCACATCACAGTAATCATAGATCCAAACATCCTACAAAAGTTGTGTCCATTGGAATGGATGAGGGATCAGTGAACAGGTTAAATCAGTTCCAGAAATTACACATTTGCTTTTTGGAACGAGTGGTAATAATTGAAATGATTTATACCCATATGTCTTGTACTTTGGTCTCAGGGCAACAATGGAGATAATAATTTCTAATTTTTTTATTAAAGTGTTGTGATTAAAACATAATGCCACCAAGAGTTAATGTGACATGTATGAGTATGTTTAAATCTTTTCATGTTTTCTTGAGTGTTTACTTCTGCTGTCACACTATGTGTCATGTATTGATCCTTTCTCTAATATCATAATGTCACATACCATAATAAAGAAACTCACTCATTCTACAGTATAAATATGGCTGCTAAGTTTGATGTTGAACTTTTGACTTATCCCTGTAGAAATCTTTAAACCCTTCTCATATATTCATTAAACAGTGTAATCGGTTTGATTTGGAACACGAGTGGCTCTGATCAGATATCAGGAAAATCAAAGGGGAAAGAACTCTGCTCACAGCTGAACTGTGGAAATCATATTAAAGTAGCCTACATATACCTTTCATGCTCGGGGCTGGATCTGAGGAGTTTCACTCACTTTACTTAATGTTTTATAGTCTTGTTCTGCTTTTCCTTAAACTACAGGTTGTACTATACATATATTGTTGGAAAGAAAAAAAATATTCTACACCCTGGCTGTCAAACTGCACGTTTTTCAAGAATTTATGGCAACAAAATGTTTCGATTACATTCCATTCAACCTTGATTTCTCTCAATAATGCAAACCTTTTTTTGAAGCACAGCTACAGAGGAATGACAATGGCAATATTTTTTTTTATATTGGGAGGGAAGTGACTGCCTCTGCTCATAGTGTGTGGCAGATGATGTGCTTAATTGTGCAGGTATCTTTGATTAAACACTATTTAGTGCACCTACTGCAACATATATATATATAAATGCAGTATATAAATTGATGATACAATTGGGAAAAAAAAATATTTTTGATCACCTGCACACACCACAGAAAAAACAAAGAATTGACATCATAGAAGTAGCAGTAGTAGTACTAATATAATATAATAATATTAATATAATAGTTATATATTTCTCTTATTATTATATCTCTTCATTTGTGATTTATGAGATTATTAGTTGAATTTTCATCAACCAAACTAACACTCACTACCAGATCCTAGAGGGTGACAGAATAAACAAAATCATAGAATTTTATTTATGCTTGACCCATGTTCATACTGATAGGCTGAAATGTAATGTTTATCTTTAGAGTTGTTCCAGAGAAAAGGGCATTGAGTCATTGAGTCATATTTTGATTTTTTTGATTTTTAGTTAGCCATTTGACTGAAATTTGACCTGAAAACTGACCAGAAAATTTCGTGGCCATATGTTGGTACTAGAGGAAAGTCATGAAGCAGTAATTATCCTCTTGGAATCAACTATATTTATACCTGATTTCATGGTAATCTGATGTGTACCTTGACTGATTTTGATAACAATGGTGCAAAAAAAACCTTCTGATAACATGAAGTCCAACCTGTTCTCATTCCCAGGCTGTCAGACACAGACACTTTGCCACTCCTCTTGGCGGCTCACAGGTCTCCTTTTAGTGTATTTAGATTAGTTGAAATAAATATGTAACGTTATGTTAAATCAACATTCACTTTTGGTTTCACACAGGACATGAACTGCGGTCTCCTGGCTGAATGTTAAGTTTTGTTTGAGTCATCCAACTCCAATCCCTCCTGCCTTACATGGACTTCCTCGTTCTTTTTAGTACTGTACATCAGTTGCTCTCGGCATCAAGTCAATGGGTTTACTTTGGCATTACTTGAAAGCCTGATATGTCTCATAAAGACTCGAGAGGATGCCTTTGGTGTCAAATCACACAATGAGGGGCGTGACAGAGCTTTGGTGTATGAAGCCCTAGAAATGAGAACAGACTATTTTTTTCTGGATAAAGGTCGTTTATACTCAGAGCTAAAATATGAAAGGTTTAAACTTTACCTTTTTAAGTGTCAGGTGTTCAGAATCTGAGAATAGGCAGAGGCGAAGTCTGTGTATACATACAGTGCAGTAGTTAAGTGAGCAAACTGTAATAGCTTTGCTAAAACTGCACTTCTGGTTTAATAGATGGATTGATAAACATGTTTTGGTTGTTTCTCTTCCAGAGAAATCGAAATGTTGTTGGCTGCATTGAGCATCAGTATTGACAGCATTTTTAAAAGAACCTCAGTGTTTCAATGATGAACTCAAACTAACCTTCAGGCCACAACCAGGCCTCAAGTGAGGCGATGAGTTTATACAACAAGCTCTGGTTAGACCTTTGTAGTGAAACAAGAGCCGCACAAACACTACACTGTGATTACATGAAATGATGCTGTAATTCAAAGACCTCTTCTCACTTTGAC
The DNA here is from genome assembly GCF_008729295.1 of Plectropomus leopardus. Lineage (NCBI taxonomy): Eukaryota > Metazoa > Chordata > Actinopteri > Perciformes > Serranidae > Plectropomus > Plectropomus leopardus. Next base: position 17,923,430 of record NC_056477.1, on the reverse strand, counting down.
ATTTCACACTATATAATAGCCTCCTCCGAGGCTTACAGAGCCTTTGAATGTGTGAAATAGTCATAGCACAAAAAAAAAATCATCTGGTTTGTGTCTGATCTGCTTTGTATTTTCTGAGTAAACAAATTAGCAGACAAACACCAAGAGAATAATCTATATTCTATAGCACATAGACCATTAACTGTATCATATAAAATATAGAAATAAATATAAATCAACTACATGGAGTCTGTTGTTTGGACAAAAAGATCATTTCATGTAGGAACAGAACAGCTGTTTAGTTGTTAAAACTTGATTTAAAGCCCCCGTTTGTTGCATATCTGAAACACAATATCAGTGTCAAATTCATTTTGCTAGCATAACAGTAAAGATGGGTTTATTCCTTGTGTTTTAAAAATGCGCACGCAAGATATCAGGCTGACTTAATTTTTGTGACAACTGTCTTAAAGTGCTGCAACCAAGGAATTGGAGGTGTCACCAATTATCAAATGTTCTATAAAGAGGCTTAAAGTTAAGTGCAACATATGTTTTAACTAAGTTGATAAAAGTGGAAAACTGAGCATGAGTCATGAAATGTTACAAATCAAAGCCGCAGTATGGCACTTTTTAGACATGTGTGACGTCCGACTCTTTTTAAACCTTGTTTCTTTACAGGAAACTACTGTGAAGTGAACATAGACGAGTGCATATCCTCACCCTGCCTACACAATGCCACCTGTGTTGACCTGGTTCATGGCTATGGATGTGTCTGTATGCCTGGCTTTACGGGTAAGTACGCTTAATGTATTCTGGTGAGGATTATCTTTGTGTGTTGTCACGTGAATGGAATGGCAAAGCATACGTGCAACATGTTCAGACAAGCACATTTTATTTATAAATGATTTATTACTATTACAACAAGTACATTTTCAAAGTGAAGTCAGCAGCCGTCAGCAGCTCCTCATAGAGACAGCACAGTAGTTTGATAGTTGCACACATTTTGAGCAGACTAATTATTTCCCTTCATGTGGTGCTGTGATGCCAACTGTTAAAAGTACAAAGATGAATAATGACTCCAGATTAAAACAAAGATCGTGTATTTCTGCCTGTAAAAGTCAAACACAGTAGCGGCTTTTGAACTGTTTCTTAATAATTGCTAATAATTCCCACAGTGTCAGATCCACAGTGCATTACAAACAATAAAACTGGCTGCAGAGTTGAATCTTATGATCTCAAAGGAGCTGTTTTTTTCTCCTTTAAAAAAAAATCCCTATAAATGTTGTGTTATAGGAATTTTTTTTTTTTTTTTCAATGTTGGAAAATTATATCTGAAATGGAGATCATGCTGTTAGGATGGTCTTTGCTGTTTCATACCTTGCTGCAGCACCATAGAGAGCCCTCTCGGGTATTTTAGCTGTATTCATCACTGAAGTGCACTTTCAGCTTTAATATCATCAGCATTTGTGGTATTAAGATCACAATCTACAAAAATAAACAAAAAACAACCCTAACCCAATTATTTCAGGTTCATGTTGTTTATCTAATATACTCAACCCCTGTTTACACCCACATGAAATTTTGTGGTTGTTTTAAAGAAGCCCAGTTGCCAGAATAAAATGTTGGCATTGTGCATTTCTGGACACCACAGATATGTTATATTAATGTTTCATATGTATTATATCACATTTCTAGCGTTGTAGTTGGGATAACATGAGGGGAGGGGAGGAGGAGACAGTGGATGGGATGCTAGGCGAGACGGCAGCAAACCATTGTTAGAGACCAACAAACTGCAAAAGCAGGTATTTTTTAACAAGAGTACGGGAGATATCAATCCATGTTTGTAGTGACAAAAGTGGTTATTCTTTGACAAGAGCTTGGGACATTTCCAGCAATGTTTGTAGAGACAAAATGGTATATTTTAACAAGAGGTCAGGACATTGCCAGCCATGTTTATAGCAACCTAAGTGGGTATTATTAAACGAAAGGTCGGTACATAGTAGTTGTAATTGTAGCAATACAAGTGGGTAGTTTTTAACAAGCAATCAGGACATTTCCAGCCATGTTTATAGCGACAAATCTGGGTATTTTTCAACGAAACACTGAGCCATTTCCAGCCATTGCTGTAGCAACAAAAGAGGGTATTTTTTAACAAGAGGTCAGGACATTTCCGGTCATGCTTGTAGCGTCAAATGTGGGTATTTTTTAACGAGAGATTGGAAGACTTCCAACCATGTTTGTAGTGACAAAAAGTGGGTCACTTTTAAAAATAAAATTGATAACTGAAACAAAAAAAAGTTATGTTTTTACATATCAACATTGACTGTTTTAGAACTGCCAACCATTTTTGTCAGCCACCCTTAGATATGACATATTTATCAATCTGTGTTTTTGTCTGTCACAGGTACAGAGTGTGAACTTGACATTGATGAGTGTGCTTCATCTCCCTGTAAGAACGGAGCCACTTGCATTGACCAGCCCGGTAATTACTTCTGCCAATGTGTGGCTCCATTTAAAGGTAATGAGCACTGAGGGAATGGGGACAAAAAGCAAAGTTAATTAACTTCACATACTATTATTTTCACCTGTCTGAACTCACTTCACATGTCTTAACAAAATGAGTACGTCTTCATTTGCTACCTGTGGTTAAATAAAGAAAACTTGAGTAATTAGTGAGATGTAAGCTATGGTGGGTGCTTCTGCCACACAAGTGACAACCTTCATCATTTAGTTGGAGGGTAGAGCTAGCGTTCCTGCATGGTGTGACTGTCGCATATCAATGAGAGTAAAAAGGCTGATGGGTGATTTGGGGCAAAGGATAATTTTCTGAAGGAGATTCAAATTCAAAGTTTTTTTTGTCTTATTTTACAAGACAGGAAATGATTTTTAAAAGCTGAGAACCGATTTAAAGAATTATCACTGTAAAAAGCCAAAACATGGATCTAATATATATATATATGTATAAAATATTCATAACCACATTTTAAAACGGCCATCACTAGTTACTTAAAATTCAAATGTCTATTTTAACTCTTTTCTTTCCCAAAATGTATGTATGTTATTTAATGTTTGTACACATAAATAGTAGTATATTACAGTGTTTTATTTATTTAATTACATTTTGTTTTACTTCAAGAAGTCAACAAAACATTCATCTGTTGCAGGCTGCAAATACTTAACAAATAATTGGCTATCCATATTTAATACAATAGTAATTTGTTGCTCCTATTGAAAAATTATTAAATTAGAATTTAATTAGTTGTTGTTCCTAAGTACTACCTCCATGAACAAATGATAAAAGATTTTTTAAAAAAACATAACTAACCAGATTTTTAATGATGTTTACTTATTGGCAGAGCTTGTTTTTGTTCCATGCTGGTAATGACTGCAAATCTCAAATGTGATTTACAGCAAACACAAGCTGTTGGTCATTATTAGAGACCCACTGTAGAGTGTGCATGTTGGAAAAGAGGCTCTACCGTGAACTCTCAGGAGCTGTCAGTGGATGAAATTCAAGTAGTGTGATTTCATGGGAGCACAAAGGGCTCCATCATTAATAAATGTGAAAAAATATTCATCTAGCCACGCTCCTCCTAGACACACTCATCCTAACAAACCGAGCAACCAGTCAAGAAGGACCTTGGTCCAAGCCCAAGGACCACTCTGACAGATCTAATGAGCTCGTTGGCTGTGAGATCTTCCTGGAAGGACAACAGTCAGGGCAGCGCTTCACAAATCTAGGCTTTACCGCAGAGTGGCCAGGAGGAAATAACTCCTGAAAAAGGCACATAGAATTTACAAAAAGGCACTTCAAAGGCCGCCGACAGTGTTAGGAGGAAAATTCGGAGCGCTGATGGAAATGAACATGGAAGTCTTCAGCTGTAATTCAAAGCAGTATAGAAAGTACGTCAGGGAAGAGGCACAGTTGATTACCCATGAAACACCATCACTGCTATAAGGCACGACAGTGGCCACATCTGGATGGGGTTGCTTTTCAAAGTCAAAGAGAACTGTAAATAAAACCAAATGTGAGTATATCCAGCGAGTATCTATGATGAATTCAGATCATTAAAGCAACAGAGTACAGTATGTATTTACATTATTACAATCTGCACAAATCACTGTGTAGATTTCCAGTGCTGTGTCATCAATGCTACATCCTAAAAAAGCAGAAGGTTTGGTTTGTACCAAACTGTTGTTAGACCCAATCAGCACCTCATTCATCTTCCCCAATCACACATTTGAGAAGCAAAGGCTGTCTAAAGAAAAAAAGTACTTCTTTGTCTTCTTTGATTTTATACAGAATTCCCACTCTTTCTCTAAGTCTGGTAGTACCTCAATGGTAGATGGTTACACTGCAAGTGTACTAATACTGAAATAAAGGACTCAGCAGTAGGAACTTTGCTGTTATTCAGTCGTGGAGTTTGTCAACAAAAGCACTGAAAGCTGCAAACGGCTGTAGAGTGGCTTGTTGATTCTTAATGAGATTGGCAGGTTTGGCAATCCTGTCACACTGAGAGTGATTTGAGTCAATGTTTGTATCAAAATATTGCCTTATGAGCTGTGATATCCTTCTCTTCTTATACAATAACCAGTTAAGTAAGCATTTTGAAAGCATTGTGTTTTTGACAACAATAGTGCTGCCACTTCTTCCGAAGGAAAGTAGCTGTTTCCTGGTGATGAGGTAGTTCCTCAGTGAAACGATCAATAAAAGCCTGTTCACTGCACAGTGTATGACTGGCAAGCTGTTACATAATGTCAGAAATGTGCACAACAATACAATACCAAATTTCCATATTTCCACCAAGTTTTTATGTAATGTGCTGACATAGCAAGAAGCGAGCTTTAATCAGCTGTCGCTAGTACAACCTGCTGGCTCAGCCTAAAGCAATAATGCACCATATAAATACATTTAAAGGAATACTTCACCCCAAAATAATAATTTGGATTTGAATTGCTCACCCCTGTGTTACCTTGAATTCATGAAGAACATGTTGTATTACTCACATCTCCATGGTGAACAAAGAATCTAAAAGTTGAGAAAATTCTTGATGAATTAAAGTCATAAGGGGCCGCACTGAACAGCAAAACTGCATCAAAACATTCGTGTACACAACTCAACTCAACGCAGTATGATCAAAAGTCTCATTTATCTATGCTGGTGCTCAGTACCTCCCAAACACATGCATTTTGACAAAAACATTACTCTTTAAAACACTTCTGCATGAACAGTCTCAAGCATGGATGAGTAGCACATCTGGACAAGCGCAAGCATTTAAACTCTGCTCGCGCATTCACTGAAATCCTGCCTCCCAGCTTGTTCATTGACACAAGTTCTGCTGTCACTCGCCTGTCACTTTCTTCTTATTGTTAAACACAGCCCATATTTCATTTACTTAATCGTTTTTTTCTGTTTTGGGGTTCTTTGTTCACTCTGGAGGTATGCCGAAAAAACCTGTTTTTACGAGAATTCAAGGGTGAGTAGATTATGTACAAATTTTTGTTTTGGGGGCGAAGCATTCCTGTAATTACAGCATGCAGAACCCATTTAGGTTTAGCAAGTCCTCTACAAATAAGCAACTGATTTTCTTACTGATAATTTTGCAACATTTTTTGTGAGAATGTCCTAATCCTATTTTTTGTTCATCATGTTTTTTTATTTTGACTGACAGAAATCATCAGAGGTAGGACACGTACCTGCTGCATTATGTCTAGTTTTGCAACACTGATTATGTTTTATTCATTTATCTGGCGTGCATAGTCTGTCCTGATTGATGTTCTGCGCTTGCTTTGCGATTTGTATTCATGCATGTTCTTCATTTCTTTCCCTTTGTATTTTATACGTTTCTCATTTGCGCTTGAGAGCTGTCATTTTCTTCGACAGCTCCATGTATGATCTGAATATGATGACGTGGCACTCGAATTTGTCAAATTATAATTTTCAGTTAGAACATTAATGATGAAATTGAGTGCTGAACAGCCACAGGTGTGCTTGTATGAGTTGTTTTAAATCAGCAAGGAGCATGACTGCCAATCAGAGCTGAGGAGGGAGACTAATCATTTTTTGTCACAGGCACAAAACATAGAATTTTAGGCTCTCTAAGAACATGAGTCATATCTAATCTTCAGCCACTGAAATTAACAACACAGTTCTGAAATGGCACTGAGGGTGTTTCATTGATTATATATATCTGTGGATAATCAGCAATCGCAAATATATTACATTTCACTGAAGCTATTTCATTTTCTGTGACAAATGAAATTGATGTTGTGGTCATTTGTGTTTATCACTTTGGCTCTGTATTTTAAAAAGAAAAGAGACAAGTGAAACAATCAATTATTTCTGAAAAATTACAGTTATTTAAATCTAATTTCAAAAAATGAGGAAAGTGTCTGAATCAGTCACAATATATCATTTTAAAGTCTTCCTGTGTGTCTCTGTTGGTTTGTTTTGTCACTCTGCCAAATGAATAAGCTTGACACTGCATGTTATCTACCACATGGACTGGTTCAAGGAAACATACAATAGGGATATAACCTTTAACAACCCCAAGTTTACAGTTCCATTTCATTTCTGGACAGATTGTTGTCAGCTGGGTGGCTCTCCCACATGTGTTTCTTTCCCTCACCACAGGTCATAATTGTGAGTTCTTACCCTGTGAGGCCAGTAATCCGTGCGAGAACGGTGCGGTGTGTGTGGAGGAGTTGGATCAGGACCATTTCCCTTTGGGTTTCCGCTGTCACTGTCGCCGGGGCTTCACTGGCCCCCGCTGTGAAATCAATGTGGATGAGTGCAGCTCCAGCCCCTGTTTTCACGGCTTCTGCTATGATGGTAAGAAACCGCCTATCTCGCTAACATGCTTAATAACGGGCACTTGAGATGGAGGCAAACGTCCATGCACACACACAAGCAGTAAATCTGTCAGATTTCGTTCTGCTCACTTACAGTCTGACAGGCAGTTTTCAATTAGGTCACCATGCAGCTAATAAGAGTGTTATGAGAGTTATTCCATCAGATGTGAGGATCTAGGACGTTACCTGCTGGAGGAGGCTTGATTAGTTCCTTAACATAACTGTAAAAGGAAATCAATTAAGCATCAATGCAGTCTTTAATTTGAATAATGCATGATAAATGACAAAATTAATAAAATCAAAGGCAGAATATTTTTTTTCTTCCTGTGGCTATCAAATAAAGTATTACCCCTATGTGAACCATCTCCAGTGATTAAAAACGCATTGATCAAAATAATAGTCTTAAATTTGAGGATTATTTATCAACAGTTGGTCAATGATTGTTTTCAGTTCATTAATTCTGCAATTATTGAGAAGGACAAATCTGCTCATATTTCTATGAAAGATTTTGTGATAACACTTTGAGCTCTGCAATAGAAATGGTCCGTCAGTGCCCACATTGGTATCTTTGCTTATTGTGATGTCATGTCTTGGAGTATCTTTAAATGCTTTATATCCCGAAAATCTGTACAGCCTAAGCTAAAAGGTTAAATTGGTCTATATATACTATAATAACTGATAAAAGTATTAAAATTGTGTCATTAAAAATACAAAAAACTGACATGTTTTTATCAGATATTACAAGAAAACATATTGATTTAAAATATTTCTAAATGTAGAAACATCAACAAAATATTCCTTAACACACCTTACGTTGTTTCACCTTTGTCCATCATTTAGTTTTTTTCAGACACAAAGAGTATAGAGCTTCAAGAGACTTACCCTCCAATCTCTCTCTCAAACTCAAACTGAAATCCAATCAAACTGTAAAACAAGGCAGTGCTAATGGAATATAAATCAAGATTATGCCACTACACTGCCTATTTCTCTCCTTAATTTTTTGTAAATAGGAAGTGGATGCCATGCTGCTTGCTGCACAGTGAAAACAGAGTGTGAAAAAACAGATCAAACAGTAAAATTGAGCAGTACTTATCAAACATAAACCAAGATCCTGTTACTGGGTTGCATACTTCTCACCTCAAAAGTTTTTCAGAAACGTGGAACTTATCATTTAACTGCAACACAAGGTCTTTCCAGCCGCCATTGTTTCACATGGACCTCTCCCAGCGGGAGCATTTATTGGTCTGGTGCAGCGTGCTGAATTCTGGTAGTTGTAGGTTTGCTACCTCTTGAGCAAAAGCATCCATTTTCTGTATTCTCTGGTCATGTAGCACCATTTTAGAAAGTGTTTGGGTCTTTTCACTGTATAGACAGTTTAGTGTTATGTGAGGACTGTCATTATATTGGTGAAATACTTCTTTAAGATACCTGAAATTGCTGTGCACCAGTTGTACAGTCAAATTAGGTTTTCCTCAGTAGCAAAGTGATTTAGTTGCATTATTACCTTCTTTCAGCAAATCCTGCCAGTGTTATTTGAAGCGTAACAAAACAGTGATAGCAGTGGATCACTATCCTTCACTGTGCTACAGTAGACCTCAGCCAGCTGTCTTGACTAATCTTCAGTGCAGCCAGTTCACCTTAGGTTAGTGAGGCAGGCCTCTAGGACCTATTGGCCGGCTCTCGGCAGCAGCCAGCCAGCCACCAGGGAGAGCACCGCATAGCCACAGTGGCTGAGATGAGTAATGCTGCTGCCACCCAGGACCTAAAGCATTTAATGAGAGTAATAGCAGCTACACGCACCAAGACAGAGTGACAGCATAGATTACGTGGTAAATCTTTGGGATAATGAAGAATCCTGGGACCCTGACTGGGGAAGTAATAAATTCACTCCTGTAAGAAGTGCAATTACCTCTGTCACCGGCTGCCTGTACACCAGTGTTGTGTTGGAGAAACAGAACGATGCATCCCGCTTTAACATCATTAATAATTAAAGAGAGGAAGGAATGGATTATTAGACGTTGGAGATTCCAACTTCTGATGGAAGAAATTGGCGCATTTGTAACATCTGAATAAAGAATGGCTCTTGAAATTGGCTTTCTCTCGCTGTTGTACTCCTTTTCTGCTCATTCAGTGTGTTGCAAGTGTGCTGAGAGGGTGAAAACAAATGACAAGGCTTTCAGGCTTTCATTGAGGAAGAGTGGGATAAGTACAGACGAGGGACGAGGAGAGTAGTAGGAGAACAGACTGAATGGCCATTGCAGAGAGGTTCATTTAAGGATAGTTAAAGTGTCAAACTCTGTCAGGCTGATGCAGAGGGAGGTAACCTGTCACATAGATTTAGCAACAACAGGTTTGACTTATACGGTACGAGGCGTTTATTTCAGTGGTCATATCCATTAAAATGTGAAATCACAGCGGGTGATGGTGCTTTATAGTCGCAATCAGCACTTACCTGTGTAGAGATGTTGTACATTAGCAGGACCTACTGAGAGCAGAATGAATTAATTTATGACGCAAGGCGCTGTAACTGTCCTACTGATCTTGTTTCAGTTGTGGACGGCTTTTACTGCCTTTGCAATCCTGGTTATGCTGGGCTGAGATGTGAGCAAGACATTGATGACTGCGTGAACAGTTTGTGCAGTGCTAACTCAGTATGTAAGGACCTCCATCTGGTAAGTAGGCACATTTTTTTTTGTTTGGCAGTATAATGAGCTGCTTTAATTGCATTTAAAAGGCTTTAAAATGGCACAGTGTCCTATAAATCACTACAGTTGTTAACTCTTGAAAAGCACTAGAGTCTATTATAAAATATTGACAGAACTAAATCACATAAGGCGCTGCCTATTACATTTGATGACTGTCACATGGTTAATGTTTGAAAGCAGTAAAATATAAACAAATGAGCAAGAACTAATAACTTTATAATAAGTCTACAAGTTAATTATTTTAGGCAAATCTGGTATGCTTTATTGGAAATTATTGTTAATTGAAATTGAAATTATTATTGTTCAGCAGGAATAAGTATTTTTCAAGTGTCAGGTGTCTGGGCGAAACAAGATAGGAACAGGAAATATCTCATAATGTCCAATAAACGCACCTCATTATTGTATCTCCTCATAGACAAATCATGCCATTTATACCCTGTGGGCTGAGCTTTTAATATGCCAAAATGACCAAAAAGTTACCAATGTTCACTTGGAAAAATTACACCAGAGTTAACAGTTGGAAATGTTAGATATAAAATGCATACTAATGTGCCATTATTTGACCAGAGTGTCTTTTTTTTCCACAATAGTGTTCATTACAATGTGTATTAGGTTTGTGGATCAGTAATTTGATGTCTCTAAAAAGGCTGCACTTTGAGATGAAGTAGATCATAAAGCATATACCACAGTTTATTTTTCGTTTGTTCATCTTTTGTGGAGCCATTTAGTGAATTTACTATCTGTGGGCCCCTCTACAGCATGGTATACTCTAGGTCTGAGCAATATAGAGAAAATCATGATATTTTCTAACCCAATACATTAACATTGTTATTTTGGTGATATTGTAGGGTAAACATGTGGTGCTTCCACAAAATATTTACACAATGAGATTTTGATTAATAATCATCAGTAACTGTGTATATTATGACTAGTGGATAAAGGCAAATAATACAACGGCTTGTCCAGTCTGGTAAGTTCAGAAAATTATATAATTTTACTGTAATGCTGCCTTTAAAACCATGAGAAGACAAAACTTACAATAGTACAATATCCCTAAGCTAAGAAGATGTGAAATCCCATATCAATTATGCAATATCACACGAGAGGGAGTACTGTTGTAGTGAGCATCACCTTGGCTGTGATTCGACTGTAGGCATGAGGCCACATACAGCAGGACCTTGAGTGTGATAGTGCTTTTATATAACAGTTCTACAAGTGCCATTAATTAGTTAACAGTAGTAGGGGGCGACAAGTTATGATTTTTTTTTTTTTTTTTTTGGATCGGCTATTTGCCTCTACTAACACATGTGGCTGCTCCTGAACACGGGCAGCACCACACTGCAGACGCCTCTGAATAACGTATAGCAGGGATCCACAGCAGGAAAAGAACAGCAACTCACATTCATAGCGTCACACCGGTCCCTCATGGTTAAATGATGCTGCCCAGAATTTGGCCAAATTTCGGTTAATCAAAGGATATTACCTTTGTATCATATACATTTATCTGTATGTTTCCATTTATTTTTTAACCAGTGAAGTGAAGATGCCAGTGAGTTTATGGTCTTGTCAGACAGTATGTTGTAACATCAGCTGACGTCTACTATACGCTCTGTATCGGGACTCATGGAATGCCTTTTGTCAGATCAAATTACTCAGTCGGAACTAACTGTTGTATGGGATATTGATAAATCAATGTATTGCTCAGCCAAAGTATTATCTCCTTGGCTGGTTGCAGCATCTGTCATCCCTGGCTATGGAGATATATAAGGGCAAGGCCAGGAAATTCTGAATGCATATGTAAAATTTCAAGGAAAAACAACCACTGCTTTAACAAATGATTTGTCCTCTTTATGAAAATAATACATTTACAGTACAGCTTGTCATCCACAGCTTACATAGTTGTAGCCAATGTAGCAGAAGTTGGATTTAATAATGGTGGTTGGATGTTTAAGATAACCAAGATGGTCTGCCTAGCTGCAGGGATCACTTAATTTTCTGTAAATGCTAATTTTTATGATGAATGTACACTAAGTTTGTGAAATTTAGGTTGTAAATTGTGCGTCAGAGATCTAGTAAATTTTTAAAATGTATATTGTTCGCTGTGCTTTTTATTTGAAGTGTGCTGGGGCGTCTGCACTGTTTTCTGTTTCTACAGATGCACACATTTAAGTTTAAGAGAACATTTTAAGACTTCTTTTTTTCTTTGCAAGGCACAGCTCTACTTCTGTAGTTATTCAAGTGTTTTTTAAGCCAATAACATTGATCTGTTGCAGCTGCAAAAAGGCCCTGGGAGCTGCATGCTGCTTACAAACTGTGCAATGAGTACCAGGGGCCTTTTTCCAACAGCTGCTTATTTGCTAACAGATTGCAGTAGTGAAACAGATGTGTCATAGATAAACTCTTTGGGTTTTTTTTCCTTTTAGACAAAGACAGATAACTCCTGGTGTAAAGTCCACACCTAATGTTTGGGTTTAAAATAAGTTTGTGCTTTGAAAATTAGTGCATAATGTATGTAAGACAGATGAGTTCTATTTAATAAAAACAGCATGTTTCGGTTGTGAGCACATGGAGTCCCAGAGGAGCCCACAGGTTGAAGAGAATAAAGAAATATTTGCTCTTCCGAGTATTTCAAAACTTTTCATTAGTGTTCATCTTTGAGAAAGACAAAATCTCAAACACAAATAAATTTCTACGTATTTCTAATTTCAGTAGGGATGCACGGATTCATCAGTTTAAGATCAATATTTGCCTTTTGACATCGGTAAATAAGATGACATTCACCAGTGAAGCTGGCAGATGTTTTTCTGTTGTGTCACATCATTTCAGTGCAGGCTTAAAAGGCCTGTGGCTACCAGTCATAAACTTAAATTCATGGATAAAAAAAAAGAAAACAATGTATGTTTAGCAAATGAACTCTGTGCTCTCTCTGTTGTGCAGCCATCATCCCAGGGACAATTGAAAACTTGTAAGGGACAATCAGATCTTCCCCAGGACACCTTTGGACGATAGGACACAGTAAATTCATTATTGTCCCGTCACGGGACCCACCTTATTGTATCCCTGGTTATGCTTCATTATGAACAACAAATCTGTGTTGACATTTACAGGAGGAAAGCTAACGTTAGCTGTTAGAAGCCTGCGACCATAACCAACAGCTCACAGAGATTACAGTTAGTTATACTCTGAGGTGTTTGAGCTCTATTCAGTAAAAGCAGGAGTGTGCTAGAATTAGGTAGATTATAACATTCTCGTTATGTGTTCAATGTAATTTTGTAAAATGTAGTTTTAGCGACTAACTTGAATGAATGCAGCTGTTTAAAGGAGAAATGTCTTTATTTTCACAGCAATATAAAATAGATATTATAGAAGGATTTGATATGTGCAGTGATATTAAAACTATTATTTTACAGTGTAGATTTCTTTGTTTGCAGAAGAGTGGGAACAAATAACAGCAACGGCAAAAGAAACAGCAATATAAAAACATCAGCATCGGCCCAGAATTTCAAAATCGGTACATTCCTAAAATTCAACATTTCAAAATTAGCTCTGAAATTTTTTTAATATGTGGCAGTTTTCTACACAAAAACTGCTCAGGAATGGTCTATATAGTAACTTATATATTATATGATTAATTGGTAATGTGAGGAGGAAAAAATGTGTTCCGATATTGCAGCAACTCCAAAAAAAACGATTTAAATGCAAATAATTTTATTAGGAACGTGTTTGCTTAGAAAAATTCTGGCTCTTGGACAAATGTAGTTGATGACCTTTGATTTTAAATTGTATCCAACAGGTCATCTTTTGTCAAAAATAGTGCAAGCCACATTATAGATTGATAAATCATTCAGTATATGGCTAACATATCGATATTACATTGATATTGTGAAGTTGTTTTCTGATTTTAAAGGCTGCTTCACAGTAATGTGACATAATTTTTAACTTACTTAAACTTACCAGACTGTTCTAGCTGTTCTATTATTTGCTTTAAAATACTTAGTCATTAAATCCACAATACTGAAAAAGAAAACTTTCATTGTGTGTATATTTTTGAAAGCAACAATAGTCAATCCTACAATCTAATCACAATATAGAGGTTTTTGGTAAAAAAAAACAAAAAAAAAAACAATACAGCAATGTCTGATTCCATATTGTCCAATCCGAATAACATCATTGAACACTAACTTAAGGCTTTCATTGGTAATTTTCTAGCACTCATATTCAGTTAAAACAGCATATTCTCCTGTGGATATCAAGACACCTTGTTTTCAAGAAAGTGCTACTGTAGCAATTTCAGGATAACTGAAGGACAAATGCTCATTTTCCTCTCCATATTATGAAATAGTCTACAAGGAATTCCATGACAAGGTTTCAGAATTGCCCCAGCACAAAATCCTGGTTAAAACATTCAGTGTAATTTTCTGGGATAAACTGAATACTCCCAATCCAAAGACAAAAGGACACTGCAGAGAGGAATGGGGTGTGATATGAGGGATATAATGAAATTTCAACCAACATTTCATAGTCATACTGTTCTCTATTCCACCATTTTTTTTTTTTTCTGCACTCATTATTCAAATAGGGACGATTTTTGGAAACCCCTCCGCATAGTCTTGTTTACAGTGCAGCTATTCCTCTCTCTGAACACTGTGTCCCACAGAGCTTTAGCTTATTTTGGAGAATTGCGGTCCCTGAAGGTGACTTAGCAGCAAAAATGAGATTATGTTCTATTGCCAGGGGTAAGGAATAGGAGTCTCCTGAAGGTATCTAATTTATCATGAGATGACGGCATTTTCCCCCCACCACCATAGGGCCCACAATGTACAAATTATATCATACAAAGTCTAATGGCTCCCCTCCAGTGTATGAAATACAGATTAGCATGCATTCAACCAGCAGCACCTCGGACCTTTAGACAGGATGTTGGCAATGAGGAATCCTGCAAAACCACTGGCCATATGACTGCCTTCATCCTGTTCGCAAAGAGGATATTTAAATTAAACCTCTGAAAATAATAGACGACAAACCATTCATCTTCTTTGCCATGATTAATTATCATAATGCAGATTGCAATGATGAAATAAAGGACAAGCAGTCCACATACCTCTCTGAATGGAGGGATGGAAAAAGATTAGCAAGACTAGGGGCTGTATATAATTCTGTGTCTTAATGTGCAACAGAATCAATGTAGTCATTGGTTTAAAAAAGACCAGACAAACCTCTATCAAACATTTTTTACATGTTTGCTTCTCTGTGAAAATTCCTCTCCATACACAATATGCAGTGGTAATACTGTATGCCTGATAAAGGCTTGTACCATATACCTTGAATAGCGTGCAAAAAAACAGGCTTGCATATTATGCAGAGGGTGGGTGGTAGGAGGAATACATCTGCATGGCAGTAATGTGAACATTTAGGACAAGCATGACACTTCCACAGTTTAAACAGATTTTCACAGGAACGATCTTTATGTGAGTGGGAGGTCTTATTCTGAAATATTTTTGCAAATACAAGCATTGCACTGTTTGTTTACTAAAATGTAACAGGTATAAATAGTAAACAAAGTGTCAGATTGTCCTCTGAGTGCTCCAGAACAACTTAATTAAAAGCGTCCGTATGTGTATACACTCATTTCTAGTTTAATGGTGTGTATTGCTGTTATAATTGATAGACTGACAACGTAAATTACTACGCTAAGACAAGTGCAGATGTAAGGTGTCACTATATTTCAAAGGTGTTCTAATGGAGTTTTTTTCTATTGCAGAGTTATGAGTGTGTATGTCACCCGGGCTGGGAGGGGGAGTTCTGCCAACAAGAAATTGATGAATGTTTATCGCAGCCCTGCAAAAACAACGCCACCTGCACAGACCTTCTCAACAGCTACAAGTAGGTGCGCGAGGCTGCCCGAGGGCACTGTCCTCACAACTTGCATCAGTCACTTAATAAATGCAAGAAAAAGAAGCCGTTCAGAGATAGCAATATGTCCTTCCACCGGCAGCGGAGATAATGAATTGCAGATGGCAGGTAAAACAAATGAGTCAATCAATGGCTCACAGCATGAAAAGGTTTCAGGGGATCTGTGACTCATTGGAGGAAAAAGCTGGTGTATCTGCTTCAGCTAATGCCCTCTGCTCGCTGGGGAGACGTAAAACTGCTTCAGGTGGAAAGTTGGGGGATGAGAAGGAACGCGAGGTGGAGTGGTTGCTAGTGCTCGGCTACTCACTGCCACCAAGTGGAATATTCACCTGCCTTAAGAGCAGATGCTTCAGAAATCTGTGTTTCTCTGTCTCCATCTCTCTGTCTCTCGCTGTCGGTGTCTAGCATGCATACATTTCCATTTAATCCCCACTCAGTGCTCTAACCTCCTGTGTCCTACATTCAGCTGTCCAGAATTAAAAGCTGCTCTGACCAGTGGTTCAATTAACCTTTAAATTCTCTGCACTGTCTCACATAAAGATCCAGGATTGCTGTGCCAATACAGTCACTGCATCACTGTGTACATGCATGCACAAAAATGTGTTGAATTTGTATTAATGTGGTAGTTTATCTGTAGCGCCCCACAGTACCGCTGCCCTATTCATTTTTTAGCACAGTTGTCTCTGAGAGCACAACACCCTCAACCCCCTCAGAAAACTACTACATAAGTTGTAAGTGTTTCTTTATGAGGGATTCATTTTAATTTATGCCGCAGTGACCTCTACAGTGCCATATCTCCTCTTTGGTGTATCCAAGGTGTTTGTGCCCGCCCGGCTGGACAGGTGTGGACTGTGCGGAGGATGTGGATGAGTGTGAGTCCGGGCCCTGTCTAAATGGAGCTCGATGTCAGGAGTCAGACGTACCTGGGGAGTTCTCCTGCACCTGTCCCCCCTTCTTCAGTGGCCCCTTGTGCAACCAGCCTTATGACCCCTGTGACCCCCTTCACAATCCGTGCCTGCACAACTCCACCTGCCTGACACGCTCCGATGGAACTGCCTCCTGCAGATGCCCAGCTGGTGAGTAAATACACCGCTACAGCCTCATACTAATAGTGCTTTTTATAGCCCCTTTTTTGTTAGTGTAACTACATCGTTTTGGTTACTGTACGTACACAATTTGTACAGCCTAAATTACAAAAAAAAAGGTGAACATTTACATCACAGATCAAAAGTGGGTGACAGATTTTCTTGTCACAGTTAAGCTTGCATCATTTTTAATTTTCTTCTGAAATGTACTTTATCAAAAGAGACGACTGTTTTCTTGTGCATAAATCATGAGTTGAACTGTACTCCTGATACCTCTGTAAAATCCTACAGGGATAAGCTAATGTGAGAATTTTTTTTTCTTAACATGATTGATTAATACAAAAATGAAGGCTTGTTTTGTGCTGGATTTAAAAGTCAATGTAGCTGGAATCTGGGTCAGAAAGAGAGTGTTAAGCATAATGATCCAATCTGCTTGCCAGAAAATTGGTTGCATTGATTTCAATACATTTCCTGGATTTTAACACATTTTCCATTCCAATTTTTGAGAAGAAAAGACAACAGGGTTGACCTTTGGCCTTTTTATTCCTTATGAAAAGAACTTGCTTACTGTCTTATCTTGGTTTTTTGCCCCCCTGATAGTGACCAAAACTAGGAAAACTCGTGGTGGCTGGGTTTTTCCTCTTTCCGTTTGGCATCAGCTGCAAGTACAACATACTTGGCTGTATCCTCAGTGCGTATTCATTACATACTGCCCCCCCATACACTGTGATGATTACTTATTGATACAATACCTTGCAGGACCTGTCCAAGACCAGGATAAAAATCAACATTAGCCTTGTGTTCAATAAAAATGATCATTTTTTAAAAAATCCTACGTTATATAAAGCCTGTAGTAGGTTATTTTGGCTGCACCCTAATAGCCTAATGTGTATTTATCAGCTCTTAAGACATTTGGCATGTCATTGCAATCAACTCCTGATTAAACAGTTCTTTCTATTTTGCATAAAGCTGTCACTCATTTTCCTTTCTATTACTTGTTAACTGTCCAAACAAGTCATCCGGGTGAACCTATTAGCTCCAGTCACTGGGCAAAAGATAAAGCTCTTTTCACTGTGCCTCTTACCTCTCACACATCAAACACACTGCCATATAAAGCAGTCAGTTTTACCTTTGAACATTTTTTTACAACTGTAAATAGGAATAAGCAGGATAGAATTGGGAATTATTTTTGACTAATAATTTGACACGAAATGCCGTTATTTACATAAATGCTGTTAAAACTGCACACTTCCAAATTGAATAAATGCTTTGCATTTACCTCCACTCCACTTTAAAAATATCTAATTACACCAGTAGGTTCTATAAGCAAGCAATCTAATCTAACCATATGTTCTGAAATGTGTGAATTCACAGTAGATCCTTGCTCCTAAAGGACATCCCTCCATACAAAAGCTTGTTCATAAAGGGGCAAACAAAGCAGATTTCACTGGTCCTCTAGTGCATTGTTTGTAGGATTTTGCCACAGGCCATTTAATGAACCTCGTGCATACTGTACATGCTGATTAAAGGATGGTATTTTCATTCCCCATGGGAATTCAAGCTGTAGTCAGCAAATCGTGTCTGCAACAATAGATTCAAATGACGACTTTTCAAGGTGAAATTGATTACTATAAAATCAATAGAAGCAAGTCACTATTCTTTAAACGAAATTTTCTTCTTCTCCGCCGTCTATTCATCTGTTTAGTATGTGCGTAAATGCGGACATATTTGAACCAAATTATGTCAAGGTATGGCTAAATAAATGTAACTTGTGTGGGCAGTCTGTTTCTCATACATTTGTAATTTGTAGTGGCTGTTGGAATCCATAGTAACAGTAAAAGACATAAATTCACACAGAAGTATGAAATTATAGTGGGTGAGCATTAGCCTCACGTCCTCATGTCCAGTTTGTCACACATTAGAACGGTTAGTTTTGCATTATCGTTGTCAAAGGTTGTCGATGATTCCAGAATCACACCATGCAGTCCTGTTTTTTTGTCACCACTCTGTTAAAGTGAGTTCACTGTTCTGACACTAAAAGCTGGAGCTAGAAAGACTACAGTCAGTTTATTGGTTAATAGAAATTCAACGCTCCTGCTCTATAAGGAATTAAATACACAAACCTGCTACTTTTAAATATGTAGTCGATTGCAACAGAGACTCTAAACCCTCCAGCCTGTTCTTCTTTGTTTCGACAATGCCCATGTGCATTCGTGGACGATAAACGAGGTGCAGATGTCCCCCACTGTAACTTTTATTCTTGTTTTTTATACCTGTGTTAGTCTTGCTTGTATTTTCTATTCTCTAGCTCTTCAATGGCATTATAAATTGCATTCAAATGCCCTGATATATGTTTCTTTTGCACTTTGTCTAAATGCTTCTGATGTTTTATGACAAGCACTTGCTGTTGCACAGTTGCCGAAATGTGCCGCATAAATAAACTTTACTTGCCTTGCATCACCCATGAAGAGAAAATAGAAGATTACTATATAAGTACTGTCTGCAGTGCTAAACAGATCTACAGCTTAGGAACATGTCTGTATGATTTACATAGAATTCCTTATGGTAGTATACCAAAGTATTTGGTGGAAACACGGCTATTGGTACTAAACAGGAGATCAAATTACTGCAAATGTAAAGCAGTTGCAAAAAAAAAATGATCACTCTAATTTAGATATATAAAGTAATCAGGTTAATGGTCATATTCTTGCTCCTTCACACGCATTCAGAAATGGCTTAGATATACACACTCACTGAGGCATGAGATCACACACACACACACACACACACACACACACACAGAGAGAGAGAGAGAGACACATCTGAAATTCAACACATGGAAATCTTTTTCATGTTCAATTCAAAGGCCCAGTCAGTTTTATATTTTAAAAAAAAGCAACATATCAGTAAAGAAACAATAAAAATTACCATGTTTTTTGTTGATATGACCTGTTAGGAGGTTTATCAGTCAGCCCCCTGATAGCTGAGGAATTGTAAATGATAGAGTGTTTTAACATTCAAACTTATCAGTGTGCAGGTGAAGATGCTATAGGGTTGTGCTGTACCTAATGGCTCTATCAGCGCCGAGATGAAAAGATGTTGCCAGATATAAATAGAGCGGCTGGGTTAGTTTCAGAAGGCTTCCTTGGAGAGGAATAGGAAATTGGGTGCTGGCTGCATACATTACACCAAGAGCTTTGCGTGGGCTTGGTTGTCTTCACTTCACAAGCATTGTGACTCACTACTCTCCATTATTATTCACCATAAATCCATCCTACATAGCTACTACTGAACAAACGCAGAGCTGTTATACGACCCATGGCTTGATCCCAGTACAACGATTTTACAGACTTGTTATTTACCATTCAGTGTAGGTTATTTGTCAAGGAAATTGTGTAGGCTTCACATTATTCCAAGGCCTAATTAAATTGAAATCTGTCTGCCTATGTTTGCCAGATTTACTGCTATAGGCAAATCACATCCCACACACTTGAAATGGACACCGCACAGTAAACATTACCAAGGTTAACTTGCAATAAAATCATCACCAATTAGCCATTTTGTCCATGGCTTTTAGCTGTGCTTATTTGCATGGTGTGTGGTAGGAGTACAGGGGATGGAAATGAAGTGAATTAAGGAAATGGGGTTTGATGAGTTCATATGACATAAAACAGCACACGTGTTAGTCATGGACCATGGTTGTGTAATTGGCATAAGAACAGTATACTGGCAGCATATGCACCACAAAAATGCATAAAAATTCCTCTCATTTGCCTTGAGATCCTGAATCTGGACTAATGAAATGAAAACATAATAGCAAATTTTGCACAGCCCAAATAACACGATACACAGTCCAACGGCAGCCGAATTGAGCCGCATGGTCCATGCTCAAATACAGCCAATGTGTGCTCCTACAGTATATATGGGCGCAGTTGGAATTCCTGGCAGCTGCACCATGGTAGAACATGCCTCAGGGTAGACATGAAGGTTTGTGCTGTTAACGAGGCCATATTATGGAATACATCAATTGTCTAGACATGGGGTGTATTTTGCAGCTAGAGGTGTTATTGAACTGCGGTTGAGGCATGAAGCTGGTGCTCCTTCCTTTTTTTCAAATTTTGACAAGATGACATTGGGTCATTTAAACAATTTAGACATTTAGACACAGTATGTCGAGGAGACAGTGGGTCATCCATGTATGAACATTGTTATCAGTGTAAATTTTAGTTGACAAATGACAAATAGCAGAATAGAAATGCCAAAGATAGGGTTTGAAATAATTAAGTTTTGCAGTTACAGAGTTTGTCCACCAGCAAGCATTGACAAGCTAATTCTGAAACTGTAAAATTATAGCTCAATGTGTCTTTGTGACAATTTTCTAGTAAAACAAATTTAAATGAGCTCTATAGACCAAATCAGAATATTTGTTTATGTAAAAACCCTTGTGTAATGTATTTTCAAATCAAACAATGCTGAGCAAATGCTGCCACAATTACTATTTTAGCCACCTAAAAAATTGCTTATCTAAAAATTATATGACCGTTAAAATGTTTGTTATATTTAGAATATTTTTACCACTTTGCGTTGCTGTCAGTGTTTTCTGAGGGGGAACTGACAGCCTTATCTCTAAGCCACCAGACCCCATTGACAAAAATAGTAATTCCACTTACCATAACACTGGAGTTGCTTGATTGGATAGTGTGTGAGGTAAAGCTAAGAAATGTTTATATAAAGGGTATACTTAAACTGATTTGATTTAGG
Source organism: Plectropomus leopardus (assembly GCF_008729295.1). Taxonomy (NCBI): domain Eukaryota; kingdom Metazoa; phylum Chordata; class Actinopteri; order Perciformes; family Serranidae; genus Plectropomus; species Plectropomus leopardus. The sequence goes on along the minus strand of NC_056477.1, from coordinate 17,902,138 downwards.
TGGCTAAAAGTTTTGCTGTGGCCCTGTCCACAGAAGTACATTGTTTAGCTTCCGTGAACAAGTCTGCTAATTTTTAATTTTTAATTACACGTCTGCAAAGTTAAAATGAATTGCCAGTTAACTACCTGCAATTGATTTTTGTTGTTGGTGCAACATCACAGTGATTCGGTTTACAGCATTCAAAGCAAATCTATGAATCAGAGTCTGCGGTGGGATGGTCTGCACATGGATTTCAACATGGTGGTGGCTGAGCCATCGGCTAGCAGCTAACAGTGCTAACATTACAAACAGTTTTAACAACATCAACAGTGCTGGCAGTGCTAACGGTGTTGATTTTGGGGTTGGGGGGTACTGGAATGTGGGCGCAATGTTTTGGCAGCACCTCCATCACCATTATCAGGAGTAACCACCCATAATCGCACTATGAACCAGTGCAGAGTGGTGGTGTTTAGCTAGCCAGTGATATAGCCCACTTACACAGGGACTGCTCCACTACACCTTTTAACGGCAAAAAAATGCTTGTTCTTTGCCGCCATATTAATGTTCTGAATGCAGTATACAGAACTTTTAATAGGTCCTTAATAAAAATATTTGGGTATGACGTGTTAACGTAAAAATATATATACTATACAGGATAATATCTCATTATTCGATTTTTGTATCCCTCAAGTATCTATCAGCCTCAAAAATCTAGTATCCGTTAGGCTGTAGTGTATATGCTTCACTTCAACTTGTTTTTAATTACAGAAACACCAGTATCTAATGAGACAATAGTGATGCTGTGATAGTGGATGGTCACTGTCAAACTTTTCATGGCCAGACTTCTAACAATATCCAATACCAGTTGACAGGGGTCTTTTATTAAATCAGTTTTATGGTGAGTTTAATGAGCATTTTTCTCAAGCCTGCTGTACTGAGTGTGTTCTAAAGCTAAGTGTTCGGTCATAGTTTCCCCAAGACACTTCACTACACTATATCAGTCCCACAAAAAGGGTGATGTGGCAACTTTTTGTGTGTCAGTTCAACAGGAACTAAAAGGCAACCATTAGGAGGTGCCTACTGGGAGTAGCATTAAAGGGATTTGTAAAACACAGCCACAATGGAAATGAGTTTTGTCTACAAAGGTATACTGTGAGAACCTGGAGGCCAGAATAAAACCAGAGCCAGCTGAAAGAGTCATCTTAAAAGAAAATATAAGGAAAGCAGTTATCCCGTCTAGATGGTAGAGGGCTCCTGAAGGAGGTTTTTGTTCTTCCTAGCAGTGGCTCTCTGCTGAGGCTCTGGCCAGGAGGCCTAAGTCATCTTGCCTGACCAGCACAGATGTTCCACTTTCCTCTTAATGAGGAGCCTCAGCAGGGAGTGCCAAACCTGATAGAAGAGCAACCTGAAAATGGGAGAGTTAGGCGAGAGGTTGGGGTGAGGGTTACCGGCCGACAACCACAACAAATGAAACAAACATGCATAGCATCACTCACGGCAGATTACGGTACAAGGCCGAGGTACAACAGCCTGAGTTCTGTACACAATCTTTGCTGTAGGTGTGAGTGTCCTTGCTCTGTTTGCTCATTTAGACAGCAGTATCCAGGCTTGCAATCCTTTGTTGCAAACTTCTGGCTTTCAGTCTGTCTAGGATTCATCTACTTAGGCAAGAAAAAAATAATTATAGCCTTTTACTTTTAATTCAATTCAGAACATTCAAGCTTCTTGGCAGGTAAAATAGTGTTTTTCTTTTATTGTAATGGAAAAAGACTTTGATTTACAAGCCACAAAGAATTGGTGGTGAAATATCTTACACACCATTAATTCAAAGTACTGCAAATCTATGGCTTTTTTTGACCAGTGATAATATCTGTCACAGGCAACATCGCTGCCTCAAAATGTGTTAACAGTTCACAAACAATCCATGACCCATTTGAACTTTTATCAGCCACAACTATTAATAGACGTGGAAACACATCCATCAAAGAGATCTACAATGCAGTGCTATAAAATGCTATTGAACTGCAACTGTACTCTTTGATTCATTTCTGGAAAAGATGCAAATAAAATGCCATGTTTTGATCTTGTTTGAGATGGTAAATAAATCAAGACACGCACAGAAGAAATTCAAAAAAACATTATTTGTTAATACCTTTTAATGTGATTGTAATGACTCAGATTTTTCTAGAACTTTTCTAGATTTAAAATTGGTAACTGATCATTTGAGGATTGGTAACTATGTTCATTTGCAGATATATATTTATAATAATAAAGTGTATGAGGGGGATGTAATGGGGGTTTATGTTAAAGATGGATTCAGTGTATCATGGAACATGCTTTTAGACCTGCCCAAAAAATCTTGGACAGAGAAATAGAAATTTTTTTATTCAATGTTTGTTTAAATTGGTTATGATGGCTAAGAGTAATAATGTCTCACATTGTTGCATTTACACAATGGAAAGACCAATATATGAGTGTAGCACTTAATGTTTTAGATTTATCAAAGACTTCATAATATGTTACATTATTTCCAGCTGTATTAGAGTGCCCATTACTGCATTTTTAATGGGGTTTTGGGTGACAAGTTGGCATATTTCAATGGTGAAAGCGAGCTGCTTGACAAGGGGACAATCGTCTTGCCTCTAGAGTGGAGAAATATGATTCTTGCAGTATAGTGAATTAATTCAGAAGCATTGTGTGGTCCCTTTACATGCAAAAACCATTTGGTCTCCATGGCTCAGAATATCCCCAGAGGTGTTCCTGGCCAGATGGAGAACAAACCCCTTTATTTGCATGGCATGCTACACTAGCCTTCACCTTCCACAAGATTGAGATTGTGTCCTACCAAACAGTTGGTTAATGAGCTACTGTGAAGCTGTGCCAACATGAGAACTGACACATACCTAATATGATATTGAAAAAGATGTGTTGAGAATATTTGTTGCCAAAGATGTGTTGGGAAGAGTCTGCCCTTACTGCATTCATTTTGAGTAATTGTTCTTTTTTATAGAGGAGGTAGACAATATGACTTATAGTGGATGTGTTTCATTTTCTAAAACAGCTGCTTTGGCAGATGTATGTGAATATCACTGACCCCTTTTTCTTGTCTCAATTAAGTTATATAGAACATAATGCACTTTCACTTTTGCGCCTACACTTCAATATAATTACCCTGAGCTGAATTTACGATATTTTTTGTTATTTAATGGTGGCATACCGTGCAGGAATTGTTTGTTACTGTTTGTAAACAGTATTGCCAGCAAAAGTGAAAGCCAACCCCAGCTTCACTCTCGTTTGTTATATTTTTTTTTTTTCAGCGCTGTGTCTGTAATTCTTGTACGTAGCTTCCTCTCGGATGCGTGCTTGTTGCAATCACTCACCTGGTCACTGCCTTTTGGTCCCAATCTCACCTGCATGCTTTGCCCAGGGACATCCTGAACACACTATTAAAAATAAAATACACAGGCAGAGGGTAGAGTCTCTGCAGAAACACACACTAGTGGGCCATAAGTGATAAATTAGAGGGATGACTTATAAATGAGTCTTTACAGTGTTTTTTGTATTGTGTTGTTTGCTTGTTTTTTCTTAAGAAAAACCCTCCATAGTGTATTAAGCTAATCATCTATATGGATTGTAATGATTAGGTCAGATGCCGACTCCAGAATGTGTTATTAGATTTGGCTGTTTAACACAAATATTGGATTATTTGTTCCTGTTTTCCAGATTGAGTTTAAAAGTTTGAATGGATTTCGGCGGGAAGTTTAGGGTGACGGCGACGTGGCGCAGTAGCATTATTATTAACAAGCCAATTTAGTGATGATAGCGATGGATCAGAAATATGCAATAACATATTCTGTCCACATTAGATATCAAACAAAAGCTAGAGACTGTTTCGGATTAAGTTACAGTGAGCTGTAAATTAACAGCTTCAGCACAGAGGGCAGAAGTTAAGGTTATCCCAGAGCCTCACAGGGTAAAGCCTCTGTTCCTCTGGGCTGCTGCCTCCATCTCACTCAGGCTCATTCTGGGTTTGGGTCTGGGTCCGGGTCCACAGCTTCTGTTATTGGAGGGCAGCATGAAAGTGAGGAATGCTCAATCTGCCACTACATGTGGGGATGGAAATGCCCCCAGAAGTACACTGCACACTGACCGGCAAAAAATAAATTAATTAAAACACTGACTACTCGATTTGAAGATTAAGGCGACCAAGGGGCCTCCGATTGATGATTTTAATCTGCGACCATCAGAGGACAGCTCTACTTTACATACATTTATTTAATGGAAGCCATATTTACTGTTTTGCTTTGTAATAGTTCATAATATGCTCTGTAACAATAATGATTAAAGGTGGAAGATGCCACACCAAGATTAAAAATCTCTTTATAGGAGAGTCATGGCTGAGATGGCAGTAGAATATTAGTGCCGTTCTCAACTCAGAATATAATAATTATTATTAGGCTATTCAATATGAAAATTTGAGTGTTTATTTCTTTATTCATATTGAGTTTGACAGAGATGATTCATATGTTCGACTTTTAGAGGGCAGCCCTGTAGAACATAGAGGTTAGATTTACTGAGACCTTTAAAAAAGTGTTGCATTTGACTCATTACTTAAGCTTAGTGTAACTAAACCAATAAACTGTGACAGTAAGCCCTCACAATAACACATTTACCCCCATAGTACAATTACTGAGATCAAAGATATTTCAAAGGAATCTCTCTCACAGAATAACAGTCTAACATTATGAAAGCGAAGGCACACAGAGAGGCGACAAAATATTGAAATGTAGCAGGTGTTCAGTCTCAGTATGAGGGTGTGCCCCTTCAGTGAACAAAGGTCTGAGCAGGCTGGTGATATTTCATTGCTGAGGGCAAAATGAGGTTCTTTTCTTCCATTTTTGCTTTGAGACCTCTGTTTCCAGCCTGAACAACAGCTGCATTTAAAAAAAGGTAGAAAAAAGCAACAATGAGCTCATGGTTGTACCAGCGGTTTTCCCTAAAAATTCTTAGTGGTTAATAGCTCCCAACATTATGGCGTTTAACCCCTGATTGCTTCACAGCAGGTTAAAATACCCAAATGGTCTTTATATAAACCTGTGGAGAATGGCCACTGTGCTGAAAGAATGAACTCATTTTTATATAGCATAGCCAAGGGCAGAGGTTTATTTTCGCTCTTTGGAGGACACAATAAAGTCAGGGTGTCTTTTGTGTAAGAATGTATAGTTTCCGGTAAAGATCTGAGTTTTTCTAATCAACAGACAACATTTTTTTTTGTTTAAACTTTACATCAAATTATGTTTCTCTTTTGAGGAATATGTCATAGGATACACATAAATCAAAGTATACCTAAAAGTCTTTTCTTGTTTGTTTAATTTATTTATTTTTCCATCACTGTTTCGTGTCTGCTGTTTGCAAAGCTCCTGTTTGCTAAGCAGGGCCCCAGCAAGCTCCCCCAATCAAAAGGCTAAAGGCACTCTGTGTGTAGCCTGAGAGGCAAAACTCAGAGTTCAAAAACAGTCACCAAAGCGCTCGCTACAGCTCATGAAGCTTATTGCTGTAAGCGCAGGGTAACAGCCAAAGGCGACCTAGATGAGTGCATCTGCATTCGTGTCAAGTCAGAGTGCTCTTTCATTTAGATTATGACAGCTGGGCGGCAGAGGACACCCTTAAGAGAGGATGCTGTGATTTAGTTATATTTAAACTGTAAATAACCTGGAACTTTTTTTTTAAAGGCAAAATCATGCCCCACACATTCCCCAGTGGAAATTATGGCCTTAAGCATAGCCAATGTGTATCATTTTTCATATTATCATTATTATCATATTTTTTCAAAAATTACACTAAATATCCAAGGCAGCATTAACCTTTTTTTTTTTTGTTTTTCTCTGTAGACTTCACAAATTCACAGCAACAAGCGTTATACTGTTTAACATTTCATGTTCATGTTAGCAAACAAATAGTCACATACATATCGGGAAGTATCACAGCAAAATTGGCATCTTCTTTAGGAGTCCTCTTTTCCTGTCTAGTGTGCTTCTGACATTTTTGCTGTGGATTGAGTGCTCTTGACTTTTATGCTACTCTTTGTTATAAGCAGTTGCGTGCATGATGCAGCAGCACAGAGAAGGAAGAGACACTGCATGTTGGGCTCTGAGATAACAGTATCTTCTCTCTTCTGCTTAGAAGTGGTGAATTTAAAACCAACAGCAACATGACTCAGACTCTAGTTTTTGCTTGATATCTATTGTTGTTGTTAAAAGTTGTTGGGCATCTCCAATCCGTTGTTAGTGGCGTTAGTGCTGTTAGCTTGTTTACATGAATGCTAGTGTCACGCTGAATATCCCGCTGGACCCATTTAAACTTTAAAACTTTAAAAGTTTATATTGAAAAAAACGAATTGTTGAATATTCGTATTGAGTGGTCAAATCTGATTTAACTGACATAATTTTAAGTCTGGTGCAGCCCTACTCACTAGTTTGAACTTTATGAAGGCTTAAGGTTATGCACATAGTGGTGTGGCCCATTTGATTGGCAGGCCCAGATCCACCCCATACTTAGGCGTGAGCAGTTTTTTTATACCTTCATACCTTCCTGAAAATTTTCCATGGTATGTGGAACATCTGTATTTATGTCGATATCAATTGCACAGTTGGGATTCCTAAATAATCTAGTAAACCGTAATACAGTTATGCCCGACGTTACCGTTAAATCACCAAAAATCTAAAATCCAATTTCTAGTTTTAACAGCCAGAATGCAAAACTTGTGGTTTCAAAACAGGAATCCACAACCAGTGGAAGATGTTACAGTGGCTACATTAAAATGTTTGTATTTTCTAAAATATTGAAGCTTTTAAGTGATATATTGAAGCTTTTATTACAAACTGTGCTACACAGCTATGCTGTGAACTTATCGTATCAAAGCTCACAGCATAGTTGTGTAGCACAGTTTGTAATTGGAGACTTACAGATGACATAACAGAGGCACACAATTTGAGCCGACTCGTATTTTTTTTAATTTAGGTCATTTAATGGAGGTGGCTTTCTTTAGTGTAGACCTCCAAGACAGCACACCTGCACCCAGGCTGTTCCACATTCCTCTTTTTACTTCTTCTTCTTTAAACATTCAGCAGATTTCTGGTTTTATTGTATTTGTGCTTTCATGAGTAGACAACACTGGGTGATCACAATGTCAGAGGTTTACTATGAGCATTGTTTAAGACGGAGAGCAGCTGTGGTTAAGTACTTGCACACCACTGTGAGAAAGAAGTTAGTGGCTATATTTCTACATTATGTCCAAAAATAGACCTGGGTCTATAACAGCTTTACCGTTAACAAATTTTGAATAAACTCAGTGTTTAATCATTTTGTGCCTTCATTAGCAGTACTGAGGAGGTGGTCCAGGTGTGTAGCAGTGGGGTAAATTGGCCGCAGTGCCTGGTGTTTACATGCAAAGATGTTTCTATTCTTAACCCACTTATTCAAGTAACCCAGTTTTTGGTCAGTGCATGAGAAGGACTCACAGGCATGCTGCTCCCTATGATTATGGGAAACACAGCTATGATGACTAATTCGATATCTGGTTTGTCTGCCCATATATAATTATTTTTAAGTGCCTAAATTTAGTTGTTCACTGTTTGTTGGGCAGGATTAATGACGTGTCTGCCTGTGCCAGATGTGTCTCTATTTACAGGAAAAAGAAAAAAAAAAGAAAATTCTGGAGTCAATAAATGTTCTGGAAGGGACAGCTACATTTTGTAGTTATCATCTTTTCATCCAATAGATTTTTACTCAAAACTTTGTTTTTGTTGCTGTTCGTGTTGCTGCATTTTGAATAGACAGCGCTTGAATTATGTAACAGGAATTCAAAAACAAAACAAGATGTACAGCGGCGCTCCATCAAATTCTTCTCTGTGCAGTGATGGATCAATGTAGCCACACTCTTTCTCACTTTGCTGCTTTTTGCATTCTGTGCGAATGCAGACTGCCACAGTGTTAGCACATTTCTCATGTCAACAAAAAATCATGGTAAGCACACACAGTGCTATGATGTTTGTCTTAAGAGTATCATTAATTGTGTCAGAAGGAAATTTAGAGGGCAGTTCTTGCTCAGTCAAAGAAGTAGCATACTGTTTTTGCTGACGGGGAGACCACAAAACAAGCCTATCAAAGATATGAAATCTCTTTAGGGTCCGGTGTTCATTTTTACACACACGCACCCACACACATACACACACAGTTAGTCCATGTTTGTGTGTAATATGTGGCAGTATGTGGTAGAGATGCCTATTGAGCAGGAACTGAACAGAAGCAGTTAAAAGTATTTTGCAGGGTGTTTATGTGTGTCTGTGGACAGATTTTGTCACTGAGATAGTGTCACAACGGTGCAAAATGCAGTCATGAAACTTTACAGGTGTGTAGTTAAGATCACAATAAACGTAGAGTTTTAAGTTGGGTGTGCTCTAAGCAAGGGTTCCAGAGGTAGAGGGGTGAGGAGTTGGGAAGAGGTCCCAAGCCAACATTTGTTTTAAGTCGCTGATCTACAGATCTACAGATATACAGCACAGTAAACTTGGTTTACTGAATTTGCTTAAACTAAAAAGATTGCTTCAATTAAACTTTTCATTTTTAAGTTGAAAAAACTTCACAAAATCAACTAAATATAACTAAATGTTAAGTAAACTTAACAATTTGATATAAAGTAAACATCAAATAAGATTAATAGTTATATTTACTCGCATTTTTCAAGGCAACCGGTTTCCTAGTTTCTTTGTTTTTTTTAAGTACTGTACATATGTTTATATTGTATATTTTATTTGGTATGAGATTTACAGTTCAAGTAGCATTCATTCATCATCTTTGAAACATCAACAACCTAAATGTTTTATGATTAGGTTCTACCATGTAATATTTCCTCATATCATAAAAGTCAATGGTCTTGTGGTGTTGTATCTTGGAGGGATGTTGAATTTGTGCATTTGTTGTATTTGACATAAAGTACAGTATTCCGTAAATTGGCCAAATGGAGGCACACCAATTTAAGATTGAAATTTCAAACTTGGAGGCTGTGACCTCAACACTGTTCAACTGACAGAAAACTTGTCCTGATGATGTATTTTGGTTTCAGCATGAAAGTCCTACACAGATTAAGTGATCAGTAATGTCTGATATTTGATGTACTGTCTGACAGCACTCTGATGTCACCACAGACAAAGACCATAATCTATATTGCACAAGCGGAGGGTAATATCATTTTAAATGAACCCCCTTCGAGAAATTGTTACATCAGACTGACAGCAACTTTGATAAGAAGACTGTAGTCACAAATGTAGCAGTCCAGACCAAATTCCACACTCTCAAAATGAAGACATCAGTCATATTTCAATTGAAACGTCCATCAAAGTTAGTTTGCTATCCACTGGGGATTACCCACAATTTCTTCCCCTCTGAGACACTCACTGGCAGGAGCAGTGATCACATACTGTAGCTCCAGCCAGATGATGGAATGACTACGTACGCTCACGCCTTGGGTATCCCTCTCTGTACTCTGTCAGAGAGAAGCCTCCAGTCAGTGCTCTGTGGCAGAAGATGCATTACATTCGAGTGACATTCGAAATAGTCCCTGAGGTGCTCCACCATTGCTTTGACTGACAGACCAGCTTGGAAAACCTGTGCCGTCCCATAATTCACCAGATGCTCTGTGGTCTCATGGATTCCCTCTCACTCATATGTCCCAAGATGCACAGACCTCCGTCAGTGACACCGTCATGTTTTTTTTCCTCATTAGCGTCACTCTAGTGGAAATTATAAATTTTAAACATAATGATATATAATATTGTTAATTCAGATGATTAAAAAATGCACAGAAAAAAATACTTGGTGAGCTCTATACAGTTTTAAAGCCATTTTTTATTCAACACTAAATAATCAATAGTACTGACCTTCATCTGGCTGAACAGCACACCACAAATAATGACTTACAATGGCTGCATCTATCTGCACTCAAAAATGTATGATCTATGTAATTGTCTGCAATCTGTTGTCAGTGGAGTTTGAAAGCACTGAAATGACAAAAAGCATTGCTGCCATTACAGAGCATTATATGGTGTTAGCCCCTGATGTATGGTGTCATTACAGACAGTGCAGGAGAAAAATGACAAATCTAATGCGTGGAATTAATCATGTAGTAATCAGTAGATAAAAGGTTTTTATACAGTAATGCTGGTGCATCTGTGTTTCTTTAAAATATATAATGTGATATAATTTCTTCATATTTACCACCTCCATGAGTTTCACATTTGCATGACTAAACATGCGCTCCTCTCAAAAATAATTATAAACCCCATCACTGGTAATACGAGTGCTTCTCTCAGCTGAGAATTTAGACTTACACGAGCCAAACCCTATTATACTTCAAAGATATATAAGTCTTAACTTGAAGCAGCGGGAGTAGCATAATGAGACAAGGAAACAATAACGACACTAACGCTCATTATATGCTAGTTTTATTAACCCTTTGTTATATGCCTCTATCGCCTTTAATTATGCTTGGCAGATGGTTCTCTGCAGGGACAACACAGTCTTTGGAGGTCTGAGCTCAGAGTTTTTAAAGAGAATAGTAGAAATGCACAGGGAACGGTTTCTCTGTATTATTGCTCGTGCCTCGATAAATGCAATGGCAGTCACAGAATGCTGAAAATCAATGGTATGGAAGCAAATGATGGCCATAAAAGATTGATAAAATGGGTTAGATTACCTATCCTTGGTGTCCTTGATGTTTAAGTCTGAATGTCATAATCTCAGACTTGACTTTGACTTGACTTGTTTTGATCTTTTTTTTGTCAACCCTATAAATGCTGGAATTATTTGTAGTATTTATGAATTACCTATACAGTAACAATGTCTTTAATGTCCATGTCTATATTGCATTCTCATTATAGTGTGATTATAAGTTACTCGTAAGGAGTCATTGGTTTCTTTAAGTAATAAAATTATTGAAAGTCTAGGCTAATATTACACATTACACGCTCATTATAAGTCACAAAAAGTGGTCATTGTTTACCTCAAGTAAAGTGATATATTGTTAAATCTATGAAAGAACAAAATGAATATATTTGTTTAATATGCCATTACAGGTCTATAATGCATTTTAAAATGATTATCAAAACTATTAAGAATATTGATTAATTATAATATACTATGATCCTTGCAAAAGAAAATATCAGTGAGTGAAAAGCAATTATGAAGTAACTGACCATATAAATCATATAATGCTTTTTAAAGTGCTAAGATTATTTTGCTTATATTCTATAATTAAACCGTGCTATAAGCAGATTATGACTAAGGGAGGGTGTCATTAGAGGACCCAGGATACAATATTTATTATCATGATACCGAAGTCACGATATCAAGTATTGCAATATATTGCAATGTATTACCTTGTTTAATTTGTAAATTATGCTCTCAAAGGAAAACTTTGTCAAGATCTGTTTTATCTAATAGAATAATGTTTTTAATAGTTTTCATCTTCAATCATTTTAAGTGCAGCAAATTATTTACAGTAGACTGAAGAAGCAGTTGATCTCATCATTTCATTTCATTATTTGCAATATCAATAATTTATTGTCTCAAAAAAAAAAAAAGAAAAATAGTTTGCATCTGTGTACTAATAAAATAGTGAAACACAAAATATGGCATTACTGTGTTGTGTAGATTTTTTCCCCCCACACAATTATAATGCATTAAAAGTATGTTAATAATACCTTATACATAGGGCTTCATACAGAATATTACTAAATTTACTTTTTAATTTTAAATGCGTAAATTCAGACCACATTAGCAAAGACGAATGTATAGTTTTTCAATTGCTTTTAAAATCAGTTTCTGATTTTGCTTCCATACAGTGGTACAGTAGGGGTTCATTTATTATTCTCTTTTTCATTTTTACTTCATTAAAACTTGTCATTTTAGTTTAAGTTGTTCAGCAGAGAACCATCCTATGGACCAGACTGAGACCAAGCACCAGAGAAATGCCTCCGACAGGCAGAACATTACGAGCTCCCAGGCTGCCTTCAGAAGTACAACAAAACATCCATGCTGATCTGCTTAGCCATCCTGCCCCTCAACCCCCTAATGAACGGGGGCAAAAGAGCTCTTGGGTTTAGCCTTTCCCTCTTACCCTAACTTAACAAGATGTCCCCCTACTCGCTCGCTTCCTCCCACTCACACACACAGACACGTGTGCACGGTGGCGCACACAACCACACACCTCCCAAACCCCAAACCACTAACCCTCAGACCAATCTGTCTGTGGCACTAAAGTATTATTAGACTTACACACTCTCAAAGGGGAAACAGTGAGTGCTGAGAGCTGGAAGATGAGATATGCTACAGGGGCTACTAGTTCCATTAAAATGGCATTCACTGGGGTCTTTGTTATCAGCGGCCCTGACGTTTTTCAGGATGTAGTGGGGCTTGCTGATCCATGACCATCTCATCTATCTTTCAGGATTTGAAGGAAGTTGGTGTGAAATTGACACCAATGAGTGTAGCTCAAATCCATGCCAAAACCAGGGTGACTGTGTGGACCGGGTCAACAGTTACAGGTAAAGAGTGTCACCCATAACCAGCTTTTCATTTCTTAGGAGGGAAGAAAATGTCAGGTTTTGCAGGGATGGACTTTAAACATTAGAAAATCCATAGTATCAGTAGCAGTAACCTTCATTCCTGTGCAGATTTCAGCCTGTTATACTGGAATTTTGATACACTGTGCTAATAGATTTGCTCTGAGCATATGCCCTTTCTTAACATGTATTTTAATGGATTTAGAAATGTACAATTTAAGGTTTAAATGAGGTCAAAATCTTAACAAAAAACTGCCTTAATTGTTCTTGTCATACAGGCCTTCAGGCTTTAGTTAAACAGTCAAAATCCATACTTATGTCACTGTACTGTATGTGCAATCGGACTTGATGTGATGTGTAATTAATATAATTTCATTTATATATATATATATATATACAGATATAAATAAAAACCAATGGTTCTATTATTTTCCATCTGGGACAAAATATCAATATTAATGATTTCCCCTTTCCAGCTGTGATTGTAAGATGGGATTTTCTGGCCTTCACTGTGAGAAAGACATCAATGAGTGCAGCTCCAGCCCTTGCCACAACTCAGCTGTTTGTCAAGACCTCGTGAACAAGTAAGTGTGAATATAACGCCTTCTATTTTGCTCCTTAGCCTTTATTCAATGTGTTCTTTTTTATTTTTTTATTTTTTAAATACACATATCAGTAAAGGCCAGGCAGCATTAATTTCCTGCGTATGTTTTTGAAAGGCGGAGAACAAAACCGTTCGCAGAAGAAAACACATGAGGCTGTGGCTGTTCCTCTTCAAAGTGTTCCGGTTTATATAACAAGCCTGTCTTCATCCTTGACACACATAAGCTGCTATTCCAAAGACAGAGAGCGAATTCAGCAGGAACACATCATGTATCTAGATTGGGCTTTACTCCACTGGTGCTTCTCTCTGCTGTGCTTAATGGGAGCCCCGGGGCTTCCAGGCTTAGTCGGACAGATGGGTAGCGAAGTCCCAGGGCCAATTTGAGTCCTAAATGGTTTGTCTCCAGTTTGTCTCCCGTCATGATTTCGCTCCCATGTGACCTGGCCCTGCTCAGAGCGCTCTCCCTGATTGCACAGTCCAGGGAGTTCACATCAGGTGTGTTTTAACCTCGCTGCCCACCACAAACACAACGTACGCCGCTATCTCCATCTCCCTGACCCAACAAGCCAAACAAATCCATCTGTAGCGTGGTGATGAATCAGGTTCTGCAGTGTGCTTCCTCGCTGTCTTTTTGTTTTTGTTAGATACTTTGAGTTTGTCTCTGGAAAAGTCACATCATTTTTTTCTTCTATGTATGTAAAATAGAGACAAACGCGTATGAGCTAAGTGATGTGAAGCTCTCTATCAGACTGTTACAGGTAGTGTTTTAACAGAGTACAATAAAGAAAGGGTTAATTGTTATGACAGTGATGTCTCAGATTAGTCCAGTAGGGTTCAACATTTCTGATTTTTTCTGTCAGAAATCTACTTCAGAAATAAAGTTTTACTTTCCCAAATACAAATTGTTTTATTTCTTCGTGGTTTTCAAGTTAACAACAAAGACCAGGGTTAACTTCCATGAAGGACAGCCTCATTTGAGACAAAGCATAAATAATCATAAATTGGTTAAGTTATGAGTAGAGGAAAAGGCTGCTAGCCGCTAAGCTATTTTTTGCAATGTAAAATGCCATAGGCGTATGTTAATTACATTAGCATGTTGTGTATGTGGGGGAAATGTGACTTACAAAAGACAGTTGTTTTGTCGACTGTCCTTGACAGTTATTATTGAGTTTTATACATTAGAGAAAAGATCTTGTTGTTAATCTATGTCTTGAGGATGTTGGCAGAAGTTTGTCTTCAAGTCAGACAGGAAGTTTTAAGGAAAAAGATCAAACATGTTTTCCAGAAAGCGCTTTCAAACAGAATAAGCCAGTTTTAATTATTTCCAATTATGTATGTGTTGTTTTTATTTTATTTTTTTGGCCAAAAGCAAAGAAAGCGGTGGCAGCTTCTCCTGTAACAGACTGTGTAAAATGAACCTATAATATTGGCCCATATCAATCGCAGGCCCTTAAATCGAATTGAATCAAAATCGTATCATGGTAGACTTTGTAATACCTGGAAATATTGTATTGTTGTCCAAAGTATCGATATAATATTGTATTGTGATGAAACCAGTGATTTACACCCGTAGCGGCAACTAAGGATTATTTTCATTACTGACTGATCAACTGATTGTTTTCGCAATTATTCAATTAATCCTTTCACCTAAAAAATGTCAAAACATTATGAAAAATGCTCATCACAATTTCCCAGACCCCCAAAATGACATCTTCAACTTGCTTTTTTGTCCAACCAAAACCCAAAAGAAAAGCAACAAATTTTCACATTGTAGAAGCAGGAACCAGCAAAAGTTTGTCATTTTTACTTAAAAAAATTATTAAAACAATTAAGCAATTATCAAAATAGTTGGCGATTAGTTTTCTTTCGATGGACTCATTGATTAATAATAAAAGTTGCAGCTGTAACGTACAACTATGTAAGAGAATTTGAATTGAATTGTCAACTAAACAGATCAAAGGTAGCTCAGTTCTGTCGTGGCATTAGTAAAAAAAAAAAAACATTTAGCATATTACAGAAATTCGACAACACGTAACAGGTTTACTGAGGAAAAAAGATGTTTGACTAATCAAAAGATGTAGTTAAGGTTTTAGCACAGAGGAGTCTAATTACATGTTTTCTTATTATCTCACAAACAGGATAAGCATCTTCGACGTGTGTGGTCAGGGGATATTAGGCCCACCAACAGCTACGGAGAGGGATTTGAATTGAGTAAACGGCATTATTGGACAGATGAAGCTCTTCCCAATAGTAATAAGTCATCAAATATAATTCAAATGAAGTACACACCAAGAGACTTAATTGCTGTCATATTGTTATTTATTTTTTATTTTTTGAAGGAGCCGCCGGACAGTGTGAAGACGAAAAATGAGTCTTAATATGCACCTTAGAATTGCTTCCGCAAGAGTGTGTGCCTGTGAGAGAAATATCCTGCTTATTTAATAATTACAGTCAGATATTAACACAAATAAAGTGTGCTTTAATTACTGTCTGACACCCTGGTCTTCACTGAATTTGTTTCCTAATGATTGAGTGTTACATCTTCCTTAGGTTCCACTGCGTTTGCCCTCCTGGTTATTTTGGAACGCTGTGTGACCTGGATGTGAATGAGTGTGAAGTTTCACCTTGCCTACACGAGGGCATCTGTATCAACACGCTCGGGGGCTTCAAGTGTGTCTGTCGCCCTGGATACTCAGGTACCTCTCTTGCCCTCAGGTGACATGAAGATCAATATGAGAGTCTAAAAAGCTTATCACAACTGCAGCGGCCGCACACTATTGAGGCGACTCTGACACAGATCTGGCTTAGTGTAAAAAAAAAAAAAGCAAAATTGCTCCACAATACTTGCTTTTAATTAGGCTGCCTGTCTCTGCAAGATACAGCAGCTGCCTTTCAGGAAAGCTAACAAGAGATAAATTCACGTCACCTGTTTTATCTTGTGAAAACATCTCAGTGTCTGTTAGTTGCCTTTATTTCGTTTCATCAGCCTCTTTAGTCTCAGAGCGCTATTGTTGTTTTACTTCAATCCATTTGTCTTATTTTCCACTCAGACGGATATCAAGCTTTTTTAGTGTGCTTGGTGTGTGTGTGTGTGTGTGTGTGTGTGTGCGTGTGTGTGTGTGTGTGTGTGTGTGTGTGTGTGTGTGCGTGTGTGTATGTGTGTGTGTGTGTCTAAAGAAGATTCCTGTCAGGTACTGGGAAGATTAATTTCATTTGTCTTCCACACTGTATCATCAATTTATCCTTCCCCAGTTGAGAGAGGGGGGGAAATCTCTGAGGTATTGCTACTCTGGAGAGCCGAACCTGACACGCATGGCCCAATTCCCACAGAAGCAGCTTTTATTATTAGGCCTACGTGCAGCATAGTACAAGTCATTACTTTTTCTGTTGCTCTAAGCTCATCTGAGGAAACAGGGTCCCCCAAGAGAGCAAGCGGCCAGAGGATACAGTTTGGATCGGCTCAAACCAACTCATACAAAATATTTGCTCTAGTAACATGTGTATCAGCATTGCAACTTTTCACAGAAACACAAACTGGATTGCGGTGCTGCTGTAACTCTGAGCAACTTCTTTTATTCTGGTCTAATAGTAAATAGGGTTATTCATCACATCATGTTTGTGCAGCCTGATTGCAATTGATTGAAATGTTATTCCACTTTGATGATATGATTTCCCATCTCTTCTCTCATTGAAATACTGTAACCCATTGTGTCACTTGATGGTATTATCATATTATTTTCTTCAGCCATCAGGGAAGTTGAGGGTTTTTTTTCCTATTTATTTATTTAATTTTTTTGCATATCGAATGCCAACATTCATTTTGACGAGAACAGTTGAGGCTGCTTACTAATAAACCAGTCTGGTGCTATATCTACTCACTTTCATTGGTGTGATTAAGCTCTAATGACACCTTATTCCCACCTGCATCCATGTTTATAATGAATTTTCTTAGGTGTTGGTTGTTGGCCAGTGAGTCGGTGCATCAATATTTTCTGTTTTTATACAGCAGATGTTTGTTGTTTTTTTGTGCGAATGTGCAAACTATAGAGTGCTGCAGGGATGCGTTTGTTTTGTTTTTTTGTAGGCTACGAATTGAATTTTTGCTATTGCCCTGGCTCTCTTGACAAAAAGGCAATAGGATTTTGGAATATTGCAGAAAATAAAGATATGTGGCAAACAAAAGGTGATGATTGATGCACATTTTGTTAAGCAAGAGAACCTTCACAAATCCAAACCCTTTTTTTAATTTTAGGGGAAAGTTGAAACAGCAGAAGTAAAAGGCTAACATTTGCAGTGTTTTCCACAGAATAGGAATATATGTATAGCAGTAACTTTTTTTTGTTTTCTTTTAAATGAGAGAATGAAATGAAAGGGGAAGAGAGCAAACTGACTTTAAAAAAGAATCAAAGGGTACATTACAGAGACATAGATCAAGATAGTGAGGGCGGGAGGCCCTCAGAGACTGCTTTATGCATAGAGCCCAGAATTTGGTGCTATGCAGATTGTCAGAATAGTGTGCAAGAGCACAAGTATAAATGCAATGAGGCTGTAAAAGCTGTAAAAACTTGTGAGTAGGTAATCTTCCATGCTCAGCGTGATGACGTTTAATGTCCCCAACAGCCTCTGTAGTCTCATTTAGTCACTAGCGAGCAACCACAGCACATAAAAGCTTCAAAAGTCTGGAGTAGGGTATTTATGGATGTATTTTTATGTCTCAGAACAAAAGGTGAAAATCTTTAAGCTTGTGACCACAGACTCTTATTTAGGCATCTAACCAAAATCCCATTGATTTCGAGAAGCTAAAGTGCAAAAACCTTGTTTCAGGACTTTTTCCTGCAGCACTCTATTACATCTCTTCTCTAAACGCTTGGAACATTTTTGAGCTCTTTTACATGTAACATGTTTGAGCTTGGAGAAATAATTGAAGCAAGAAGCCAGAAAATTGTTCTGTTCACATTTCTGACACTTCTGTCAGCTTTTATCATTATTTTTTACCTTCCTAAAAGTCTCTATGACCCACTTAGAGCGTAGACATTAAGATTAAAAAGCTGCTTTTTTATCTGCATCTTTTCCTAACTTCTTAGTGAGTTAGGTCAAAATGAATACTTGTTCAATAACAGCCTTTAGTTATAGCTCTAACATAGTCATGATTATTCGTTCTTTCTAGTGTCATTATGTTCTCTTTGTGCCGTATTGACAAACACTATAGCTCGTGCCGTATCTTTCACTGTGAGGCAGTCTTGGCAGTTGCCTACATCTCAGCTGTCTGATCATTATGTAGTGTGTTTTGTCTAAAAGGCTCTGCAATCACAATAATGTATTATTTAACTGTAGATAGGCGCCGTGCTCTGTGCTGAGGTCAGAAGTCATTACAGCGACATGATTAATGGGTAATCTTGTTTATATAAATCACGCTTTAAGCACACGATTCGTCACCTTCTGTTTTCTCTTCTTCACCCATCATTAAGGAGCATGTTCCCTTGAGTGATGGTACAGTGCAATCAGCACATTGTTGCAGCCTCCTCTGTCAGCACATTGTCAGATGATGATATTCTGGCTCTCGCTTTGCTATTCAGGCTTCAGTAAATTCAGTCTTTTTGCTGCATGAATTTGATGAAGTGATTGATTGATGTTTGGTCATTATTTCTATCTGAGATCTGTTCCTGTAGAGATGAACTATGCATTAAAGGTCCAGTGTGGAGGGTTTAGGTGTTTATATTTGCAGAAATGGAATATAATGAGTATGTTTTCTTTTGTATATGATGACCTAAAAAATTAATCATCACATTTTCGTTAGTCCTTAGAATAAGCCGTTTACATCTTTTGGGTCATGTTCCACTGCAGTGTTTCTACAGTAGCCCAGGATGGACAAACAAAACAGTGGCTATAGATCAGGCCATTTGCGTTTTTGCCAAGCGGCAGCCTCTAAGGCTGAAAAATGAAGCCAATGCAGAAGTGCCAAAAACTACAGTTCATCGACTGGCAGATTTAGGCTGGCTCAAAAACAGAGTAAATCCCTATAGACCCCACATGTTAGGCCTGGTACAAAAATGGTTATGGTCTCTAAGCCTGATTTCAACATTCAGGACAACTGTAAAGGGCTGATTTTTTTAAAATTACTTACTAATTTGCATTTCATTAAGGCCCATATTTACCCATATTTGGAGGGAGCTGCTGGAGTGACTGGCTGCCTGTGAGGCGTGGCTGTGGTCTGTGAGTCAGATCCACCCCTAGCACCTCCACAGCCCCAAACTTTAATCCAAATATGTTCACTTTTGGTGCCAAAAAACCAAGATGAGGATGGCTGTACTCAAGGCTTCAAAACGGCAGCCCACAAACCAGTTGGTGACGTCATGGTGGTTATGTCCATTATTTATATGATCTAGCTTTTTGCATGTTTGCATGGCCACCATAGTAAGCAACTCCACTGCAACGACCACCATTGGAAAACACTGACTTTTTCACATGAAGCTGCTTTTTTTAGTATTAATACCGGTTTACATCGCCTAGTCTGTTTGTTTTTGGAGAGGAAGAGATCTCTGTGGATAATTTTGCTCCTGGTAAAAATGTCCTAAAACAATGAACAATGAAGAAATCCTAACTTGAAGAAGTTTCAGCTGGAATCTGCAATCCTCACCACTGGATGCCACTATATTACCTTAAATTTTACACACTGTTCCTTTAATGTGAATGAAATAATGGAATTTATTAATAGCATCAATTGAAGACCAAGACAGTTCTTGCTACTCTTGAGTTAATGCATTGCTGAAACAGGTGTTTTGGGGCTAAGTACTTACATATTAGTAAATATAAGAATATTTTAAAGCTGTTTCAGATCCTTGTTGACCAGTCTACAGCATAAAATATTCAGTATGTTATCCAATATCTCCTTCATAGTTCAGAGCTCTTAATGTTTTAAATTGGCTGTAAAATGTCAGCCCAGAACCTAAAGACTTCTGACCTGAATAAAAACATCAAAATACATGAAGTGAGCATCAGTGTATGGCTAATGTAATATAGAAGTGTCATAAAAATGTGTGTATTGAATGAGCAAGAGATTTTTTTTACTTGTCGCTTGATTTCCCTCATCAAACGTCTGTATAAAATATCCATTATTCACGTCCTGATGCAACTTTCTCATATTAATTCAGGTTCAGGCATTGTTTTTAACCTCTACAGCCAGAAACTGTGAATTTCCCAGCTGCGTCATAGCATTTTTTTTTTTCTGCTAAATGAAGCAAGTTATCAGTTTGGCACCAGAAAGGAGCTGTTTTACATTCTGTGATGAGAGAACATGGTGGTTTTTTTGTGTACACTAAAGACGGTTTATTTATTCTCTTTCATGATAAAACACGGGAGGGAAGAAATAAATTCTGTCTCCCGTTGTCACCATGTTTGTTTACATCGAGCTCAGTCCACAGATGAAAAGCTAACCAAATGATTAAGGATGGGTCAGTCGTCATTTTTTTCAGCTTGGGATTCCTAGAAGTTTGGATTTTCTGGGGTGGTAGATAATCTTTTTACCACTTTATGTGAAAAAAACAACATCACAGAAAAGCCTGTTTGTAGAATTAGCTTCATCCTTTTTATTTATTTTTAATTTCTCTGCAAAACGGAGTCACTTCTGTGGATCTTTCTGCAGCTGTACCTGCTATAATTTAGACTACTATAAACAGCTATCAGTGTGTTTTCCAAACTTGTGTTCTCATTTGTTGGCATAAGGGAGACTAATTTTGACACTCTGTGTTATCTGGTGTTTCCTTCACAGCTTGAACTCTCCCCTCCCCTTCATTTCTCCTCTGATCTCATTGCTATTTTTGTGAGGTCTGCATAAATAATGAATATCATCAAGTCTCTGACTTACTTAGTGAATCCTCGGAGTTATCTTAAATGTGGCTGATGGACAATGAAGATATAAGTTATATCGAGGATAATTCAGGTGCTCCCTTTGAGTCAGCACATTCGGTACAGTACAGTTTGTATGGAGGATTGTGCCTTAATAGACACGCTACTGTGTAGGCACGGCTGTAAGGATATACAGTGCGTATAGTGTGTGACACACTTTTCATTAGTTCAGTGCTGCACTTCACTGAGTCCTCTCAGGCACACTGACTATTGTTGCAGCATGGCTGTTCTTTCAGTGGGCTCGGATCATATATATATATATATATATATATATATATACACATACTGCATATATATCATGTTATTAACTTGATGCACTTTCCTTCTGATTAAGTTTATTCATTTTGTTAAGTTTAAGGTGATTTTAAAGGGTGCTTTTTTTTTACACTTGGCTTTAGTGGTACATAGCCAGCTGGTTTTGTTGTCACAGGTTTTGAGATATCTACCTCTGAGACTGTTTCCTCCATCCCAGTATGATGGAGGAAGTAACTAGGACACTTTATGGAACGAATCTGGGTAAACTTCTTTTAGTGGCACCATGCTTCTTTAGATTAAGTTGTTTGTTTGTTTTTAGTTAATGAGATTCACAGTTACTTTTATAGAGAAATAACTCAGTTTCATCAACTGTTTTTTGCTACTTCAGTGTAACACAACGTGGTCATGGATTATCGTTTAAATGTAGAATTCAGACTCAGCTTTCACTGATTCAAAAACTCAAAATGTAACTGTGATTTATTGTTTAGTTAGGGCTATTCATAAGTTAGGGCTACAACTAATGATTATTTCCATAATTCCTTAAAGCTACAGTTGGTAATTATAATGAAAATACATTTGTGTCATATTTCATCTTCCTCTTACTCTTCCTAGTGCTTCTAATAGCATTTGCTTGAATTGACTGCAGCCCACCAGATATATCTAATCAGAGCAGAGGAGTCTCTGCAGCAGCTGTCAATGAATGTTAAAACTGTAGTCAAACTGTCAAACTGGGCAGCAGTGATAGACTATACAACAAGATTCTGTTGCTGCATTGCCTATTTTGTGCTTCAAAATGAGAAATTGATGACCTGGCTGCCATGTTGGAAATAGTCAACCAAAGTACCAAGCACTGCCTGCCAGGCAGACCAACTTTCTCAATTCACAGCTAAACAGTACACTTACATTTGTTTCTGAAAATATTTGAGGTGAAAATAGGTAATGCAGTAACACTATCTTGTTAAATATTTGATCAGAGCTGCCTAGTTTGGCGGCCTACCACAGTTCACAGATAGATTGACATGATTGGCAGCTGCTTTAGAGACTCCTCGACTCTGATTATTTGTTTTTCGTTCACAATCAAGACCATTTGAAATGCTACAAGGAAATAGAGTAGGCGGATAAATAAATTTTTCTTACAAATTATCTGTCTAATTTAATGCTGTTTAAATATAAAAGCCCAAGGTTTTATTTGACCAACAGATTTTAACCCAAAGATATTCTATTAAAAGTCATAAAAACTTATAGGAAAGCAGCAAATGTTCATATTACAAACCTGGAAGAGGTGAATGTTTGTGGATTTTCCTTCACAAAGTAGTTCAACAATAAATTAATTATTGAGTTGTTAGGGATTTATTAATAAATTCATTGACTTATTGCATTAGCTCAGGTTCAAATTGAGTCAACATTTTTACACATGGCAGGTACTTAGTCTTTAGTATGGAGTATTAATGCCTCACCTTTCATTTTCCCTTTCCTCAGAGATGTGTAGTTATGTTTATACAGCATATAACAAACTCTCTGTTTCTAGTCTTTAGTCATACTATCATCAGCAATGTAGGCCCTATTCATCGTTTAAAGTTGAAATAAAAGTTTGAAGAAGCTCACAGAATTTGTCGTGAAAAAATAAAATAAAAAAGTTTAAAACGCACTTGAAACTTCCAGGAGGAGATAATATTTCTGCTTCACGCTTTGATTCAGACGCTATTCATGTGGAAGCCAGATACTGATAATTAATGAAGTTAAAGTGTCAAACAGAATCACCAGACATAAGTTAAAGCCACTTTGAGTTATTTTTTTTCATAGCAAACCCTTTTCATTAAAAATGTCGAAGGTAATTTGACAGTGTAAAAAAGAGGTAACTTGAGGTAAAACTCCCAAAAATCTCTTACTGCAAAATAAGTTAAGTAACACACAGCACGCTGGTGTTTACCATCCCTGCCAGTCTTTGATCACTTTTTATCAAAGGTCTGAAGAGACCAGAGAGTAAAAACATGTCATGGTGATTCAGCTTTATCTGAACAGTGCTGCTGTTTGGAGACGGTGTTTTGCTCTCAAAGGACCATACTGGTGGTTTTGTATGTTCTGACTGTTAGATTACAACCTGGACATCCAGCTTGGAATATTTTTCATGTGCAATTTTGCTAGTTTTTTTTCCCGCAGATATTTGGAATTAACCTGCGATAGAAATTCACTTAAAGGTTAACTAACTAACTAAGTTTTTGAAACTAAACCCTATGTTCCCATGTTTTGTATCTGAGTGACTAATGATTACAACACTTTTTGTAAATGGTCCAGTATTGAGTGGGAGTTCTGCACCTGGCAACTGCGAAACAGGCGGCAACGTAACCACTCAAGGCTGTTGTGCGCCTTCAGTTTATGTCTACTTTAAGTTCTTGTTTTTGTTGCAGACAAGCTCAGATTATTGTAAGAAGTGTCTAATAACTTTAATGGAAAGGACCGTTCAGATATGAGTCTTTATGACCTTTTTTTTTTTTTTTTAACTGTAAACGGGCCTGAAATCACTATCACTAAACACCCTGGACTCCTTTTAAATAAACAGTCATTTTAGCATATACAGAGCCAGCATATTGTCATATCTAACTGGGTGATTTAAGGATTTATTTTAACCAAACTAGAGTTGGTGATGGTTTAAACAGTGAAAAGACAAACAGAAACTGCTTTTGTGAGTCTCATTTTGCTACTAGTGATTGTAAATGTAGTTTGTTTTCCGATAATAACATGACTGTTTAATTAAAAGAAATCTGGTTGGTTTTGCCATAGCAATTACTTAGCTGTTTCTGGCTAAACAAGAAAGAACTTATTCCGTAACAAAAGAGTCTCTGTCTGTAGGGATACCTTCCATAATGTTGTCAGTAAAACAGCACTTTTAGTCCACTTAAATTGAATATGCACAAATGACCCAAAGATTACTACATTGTAGCCTGTTTCACAGCTGCTGGCTGCAGCCTTCTCCCTCAATACAGGACCAATTTTAAAAAAATGTGGTCTCCATTACTCACATAGACACAAAAACATGGGAAACTAGGGTCCAGGATAAAAAAAAATACTGAAGTTACCCTTTAAGGAATTACACAGTGAACAAAATTAGCATTTTTACAAGTCACCCTTTGTTTTTATTTCCTTCCTGTAGTTGATTTACTATTTTGTATATTAATATTACTTAGAAATGCAATACTTTTTGAAAGACAACACTTTTCTGAAATAAGATTATTCTTTAATGCTAATTGTTTGCAAGTGATCTTTGCTTGCAACTAAAATACCACAACAATAATGAAATAAAGGTGATGAGTTGTTGACTGTGATGGATCAATTTTAAGCTGATTTTCATACCATATAGTTTTTATGTTGTTTATTTCCATTTTGTATAATTATTCAGTGTGAGGTCTGGCTCGTGATAGCATAGACAGTGCTGTACATGTGTAGTTATCGGGCTAAAACATTTGCTATTATGGTTCTTTAGGTTTTGATTCATCATTCTCTGTTGAGAAATGTGCAGAACTGACAAAATGATTTCATTCCAACAGGACAAATGGGATCTCAGTTTGAATGGATGAGATGTTTTTATAGTGCAGCCAAGTTTTGTGACTTTTCTTTTTGCAAGAAAAATCTGTCCTTGAGCAGCTTCAAATATCCATATTTCTTGAAGACACTGCAACCACAGTATGATTTTCTCTGCTTTAGAGTCAAAATTTGTCATGGTGAAGGTTCATTTAGAATACAATCTAAAAAAAAATACACTGATGTCAGAAAAAAGAAGTAGTGTGGCCTGTAGGTGAGACACAACCTCAAGATCTATTGAAAATAATGAATAATGCTGACAAAGCAGTTTACATCATCAATGGGATACACAGTTTTGCAGATAATTATTACATAGCTTGACAACGCCATATGTAACTGTATGGTTACTGCTGAAGGATAAAAGAGATGTTTTTTCTTTTTTTTATTATTATGATCAACAAATCCCATGAAAAGAAATAAGAAGCAATGAATTCATCCTGACAAGTCTTTGTAGCCACAGCCTGAAATCCAGTACATTATCTCTGCCTCAGACCTCCACTGCATCCAGAAACTATTAAAAACATATGAAAAACACATACTGATGCATTTTGTCAGCATATTCCCTCATTGCAGTAAACATAGTCAGTGTTGTTTATTCTTCACTTTTTGTCTAACTAACAAAACAGTGTAAAAATGGGACTATGTCCTGGAGCATGTGCAGTGGTGTCTCCAGAGATCCACAACACACTCGCAGTGTTGTTGCAGAATTATTAAAAGTCAGCCTTTAAATGTCTAGGTTTTCTTTAATTTACAAAGACATGCACAGTAATGATATGATGGTTTTCTAAACAATTTGAAAAGTACTGAAAAGATCTTTCTCTTATTAAGTTATTGAATAATGTCTTACTAAAATATGCTTTATTTTCCAGGGGCAAGGTGTGAAGATAATATCGACGAATGTGTTTCGAACCCATGCCGAAATCGAGGGAAATGTATTGACGCTCCTAATCGATACCACTGCTTGTGTCCTGATGGCTTCATTGGGCTCCACTGTGAGACCAACACTGATGAATGCATGTCAGCGCCTTGTCTTCATGGGAGGTACACATTTTTCAGCGTCATTTAAAACAGAAAGACTGCGAAATCAGTGCCAAAATTGCATGGAATTAGTTTTAATTACACTCCTTGCCAACATAGCGAGTGGAGACATATGTCACATGTTGTAAGGAGCTAATGTGATGCACTTAAAGGTTGTTTCCGTGGTCTCTAAATTACAGTCATTAATTCCATTGAAGGGGAAATACTCAATCGTTCAAAAGAATTTCTCCAAGGATTCTGCATGAACTACATAGCAAAAAGAAAAAAACTGCATATATAAATGATTTTTGGTTGATTTCACACAGTAGTATGATGCTGATGAATCATTACTAAACCCCGTCTGTTGTGGCCTTCTCAGCTGTAAAGATGGAGTAAATTCATACTCCTGTCTTTGTGAATCTGGATGGATGGGCAGCAGATGTGAAACAAACATCGACGTGAGTTGTGTTTACTTAATAAACCTGCTGTGTGTTCAAGAGGAATGTCAGGAGAATTTTGTAATCTTTGTGTGGCCTTCGGTATCACTAACTCTATTGATTTTTCCATAAGATAAGTCAATTGAACTACCAGGATCATGTAAGCATTGTACAAATACCTGATTAAAGAAATTGCTTAGTCTAATGCCTAATTGATTTAAACCACAGCTTGTGCTGGACTCTAGAGATAAAACATTGAGTTGCTTTTAAGGTTTCTGTGAGCATTTGGTTCATTGTTTAATCTGATCATCTGCTTTTTAACTACCAACAGTTCATTGTGAAAAAAAAGCCATTTGTTAAAACAAAACATAATGCATTTTAGGTGCATGTATTTTATTTCAAAATATTTAGCAGTCTTGTTAAGCGTATTTGTCTTAATTTTCAGGACTGTGCATCTGGCCCCTGTTTCAATGGAGGCTTATGTGTGGATCTCATTGATAAATATGCATGCTTCTGCCAGGACGGTTACACCGGGAAAACTTGTGAGATAGATATAGATGTCTGCAAAGAAGCTGCTTTTAATGTCTCACTGTGTTTCAACGGAGCAACCTGCCTTGACGGTGAGGGATCAAACTTTACATGCAGGTGAGTTTTTACAAAGTTTCAGGTCTTTTATTGTGTTCCTAAATTGATACAAATGATTGTCCCGGGAGGGAGTCGTGGTAAGAGGAGTTGATTGGAACAACATGCCCTGCTGAGTGCAGCCTAGACAAACAGATAGATAGATATTTGAACTGTCATGACTCACTTAAAACCAAACAAAGCCACAATTTGATTTTCTAATTGACCATTAGAAAAACCTCTCCACTGAACTGTGATTGTCCAATCATAGCTAAGCAACCATAACAAGGCACAACAAACCTGACAAACACTGGATTTCTATGCATGCTAGGGTGGTTACCAAGGGGCTGTATTAAGAGCCATACGTTTTCTTTTATTTTAAACATTGCAAATACAACAGCAAAATTGCAAGGAATGGATTAAACAATGTATTTATCTGCTCGAACGGGAGCTGCAGTCATTACCACATTTGGCTAACTGACTTATTATTTTTCAAAAATTGAGTACAAATTGTAAATCGACACAAAGTGGTAAATGTGCCTCCATACTGTATGTGCTGTGTGTTACCACAAGGCCTGACAGGTGTAATTTAAGGAATACTTTAACCCACAAATGTCCATTTGTATATCAATTACTCACCTGTGTTGCGTTGAATTCAGGAAAAAAAACAATGTTTTTCTTGCAAGCAAAGAATCCAAAAACAGAGATTAATTGAAATGATTGGGGATTATTAGTTAGTTTGTTTGTGTTGTTGTGCAATTTTGGTATTTTTAAGTAGAGTTGGTTTGGATCCACCAAAGTCACACTATAACACAAATTACGATTCGATGCAGCACCTCTCGTGTTCAGCAGGTTAAATTACTGGTTTGTCAATCAAGTCTGGCTTTGAAGAAAATAGAAATAAGTTTCACTTTTAGTTCAGTTCCCTGTCTAAAAAGGTAGTGTGTTTGGGAAGTACTGAGCATATGGCTGGATAAATAAGACTTGGATTTTTCTGCACGAGTTGTGTGTAAGTTTGTAAATGGGTGTTGTAGTATAGTTTATGACTTCAATTCATCAATAATTTTCTCAGGGTTTAGATTCTTTGTTTACTGTGGAGGCATGCGAGAAATTCAGCCTAACCCGGAGTGAGTAATACAAAAATAAACGTTGGGGGGGGGGGGCATGTCAGGTGAACTGGTAACATTTAAAAAAAAATACTTCTGAATTTGCAACATTTTCTGTTAAAATTGGTGTCAATGAATGGGAATTAGTATCTCTAACTAAAAATACATCTTGACTCACAAGAATGCACCATTCCTGTGAGTGTACTCTGCATTCATACAGGATGCAGTAGCAGATCTCCAGGCTGGTTCCAAGTGAATCATTACTTTTTAATTGCTGACATGCTCTCCCTTGAGTGATGAAGTGTATCTGAATACAAGGTGTATGTGGTAAATGCGTGCAGATTTGACACAGCTGCTCCCTAGATGCCTTACAGTTAATTACATTGTCTAACCTTGTGCTGATGTGCTGCTGTATGCTCAGAGTCATGATTTAATGTATCCTGGACTGCCACGACTCCCAAATAGGTTGGTGCACTTTACAGTGTTATATATTGATGCAGTGGACTGCCTACTGCCTCAGCACAGCATTTTTTATGATGTTTACTTTGTTGTAGGCTAATTTGTTTATATATATTACAGGGAGGCAATACAGCGAATGTTGTGCATTTACAGATAAATGTGCACACTAAGGACAAACATGTCCTTTAGTGTCCTGCTGATCTGCAACATGATGATTGTGCATTGTGTGCATTTTGCAGTACAGAGGATTCTTTTTCTGAATTTGGACATCAATGAAATATATTGTGGTATAAGTGCATTATTAACTGGTTAACATTGGCCTTATTTAGACTCAATAATCTTTTCCTCTTTATTATTGATTTGTTATCTGCAGATAATTGAGGATTTGATGCTGATGTATGAAAAAAGTGTTTCACACCACCAGAAAATATTAATACACATTTAGATGTTGCACTGTGATTTTTTTGGAGAAAGGTAAATAACTAGGACTCTAAAATCACATTCTAAGATTGTTTTTTTTGAGGAATTTTTTGTACATCGGAATATTTTTTCCCACTTGACTGGATAGAGTTTGGTCAGGCTCCTACACCGATTAATGGCCTAAAATGTAAAATCAGTCATGCAGCTGTTTCTTAGCCAGACCACATCTACAATACATGATAACAGTGTTGTTTTATCTGCATGTTATGTTTGAAGTAGTACACATTCAATTTTTGCACCAGTTCAGCAAATGGCCTCAAAACCCACTCCATCCTCTCTGGTGGTCAGCCAAGAGGTTATGCATGAAACACTTCAGCCCAGTTCTGATGTTGTAGTGCTACATGATTAAATCAACTGGGCCTCACAGATCTCAGTTCACAACAGAAGTCAAAATCTCCAAAAGGGTTTTTAGCCTCATGAGTCTAGTAAAAGTTTCTTACTGAATTCTGAAAACCTAAAGTTTTTGGTAAATCAGAAATGGTCCTTCCCACTGTTGAGCTTGTATCCCTTTTTCTGATGTCAGATATTCCCAAAGATGTTCAGTGAGTTTATGGTCCGGTGATTGTGAATTGGAAATCCATGCAAGTCAGCAGACCTTGGTCCTCCTATGGCCTCAGGTAGCTTTGATGCATGATCAGGCTCATTGTCCATCTGGAAAATGACTGCTCTTCTACAAACTTAACGCCAGCGGGGCTGACATCTGCAGCATCGAGCGGCACCTCTCTTTGCTCAAGGTGTAGCTTATCCTCCGCAAATCACCAACTCCACAACAGAAAACCATTACCACACCTAAATATACTCACTTTGTTTACCTGTGGATTTTATGCACTGCTGAATCAATCCATTGTGTTTTATCTTCCCCTAATATAAGGTCTCTAAGTTTTCAATAGTGAGGTTGGTTTTTTTTTTAAATTGTTCGGCCACTTAACAATGCTGGTCCCAGTTTTGTCACAGAAATTGACTCTGTGTCAATCATCACTTATGACAATGAACTGTGTAAATAATGGACATAGCTAAAGTGCCATCAGCCATTGGTTTATGAACTGCCAATTTGAAACCATGAGTTCGGCCATTTCCTTTGTTTATCAGTGCCAAAAGTGACCATAATTAGGTGAGAAGTGTGAGCTGTGGAGGAGCGAGGAGACGATCTTTCTGGAAGCCGAGGACACAAAAAAAATGACACCCCTGCAGTTGTCATTAATGTTAAAATTAGCTGTAGAGACTAGAACTGTTTCTTTGTTCCAGGCTGTAACATGTGTATACTTCATATGTTAAGTTGGACATTTTAACATGAAGGCCTGTGGGGATTTACTCTGTTTTAGAGCCAGCCTCAATTGGCTGTTTGAGGAACTGCAGTTTTTAGCACGTCTGCATCGGCTTTACTTTTCAGCCTCAGACGTTGCTGCTTGCTTAAAACCCACTAGAAGTATGTGGGTGTATTTTTCCGCAGACTCTCTGCTCTGCCTGTATTTTCTTATGTTCTTATTTTCTGTGCTCTGGATGTTTATGGCTGTGTACCCCCACAGTGCTCAGGTGAGGTATGGGCTTTTTAAAAAAGGTTGCAACCAAGCGCCAAATCCTGCATGCTATACATTTATATTAAATTTGAGAATCATCAGTTTGAATCACTGTTGTGTCTCTCAAGATACCCTCCCAAAAATGCTATTTTACATAATATACCCTGAAATAAGAAGCAACTGCCTAGAAAAAGCTGTTTTGATAAATAATGAAAACGTGCAGTTCTTACAGATGCAGTGTGTCAGACCCGCAAGAAGGAAGTGACAGCAATGCGAGACAGCCTCACAGTTTGAAAGTATGATATGTTTTCTTAGCTGTCCACCAGGTTTCATGGGGGATTTCTGTGAAGTGGATGTTAACGAATGTTGCTCAGCTCCCTGCCACAACGGTGCCATTTGCGAAGATCTTATTAATAGCTACGTCTGCCACTGCAGGTCAGGTGAGTCACTCAGACATCCTGTGAGTCTCTCAATTTACTTTTAAACAAGACAAACAATGCTGTTTTCTTTCTTTTATAAGACCCACTACAGGAAAACCTCTGTGGCTCATGAACGCGATTGCTAAGACACTTTTTTTTAAGTGAATAGAAACGCTTCATGGTGCCCCAGATGTGTTACGAGTACAGTTTTCCATATGTAAACCATGCTGATGCTTATAGACTGCTTATATTGGATTGGAAAAGGCCACATAAATTGTCACTAAAGGTTATCATATTGCCTACATAGCCTCTGTACCTCAAAGCCATCCAAAAGTCATCTGCTTTCCTCCGGGGAGGAATTTGTAGTCATACAGTACTAAAAAAGACAGTGATAAAAAGACGATACGGGCCGGCCTCATTAAAATGTATGTGGCATCTTAGTCTTTAGTGAAAGCCTTTTCTTGTCTTTGTATGTGTGTGAACCCAAAAAGAAGCAAATCAATGTAGGAGAATCTGATTGATATTCACTTCAGAGGGTGGAAGTGGGAGAGCCTGGGCTCACCACGGCACTCTGTGGGCTTTTGTTCCTGGCAGGTTGGACAGGCCTTCACTGTGAGGATGACATTAATGAGTGCCTTCCACAGCCCTGCAACCAGGGGATATGCATCCAGAATGATCCGGGCTATGGCTACACCTGTTTCTGTCGTCCTGGATTTGTGGTGAGGCTCCCCACCTTATTCCCAATCTCCTTGACTTTTTTCTATTCTCATTTTAATATTAACCTTTACCCTTTTGAGTCCACTAATTTACTCAGCTGTTTAAAGTGTGCTGTTACATTTTTCTTTGTTGTTTACAGTCGAAACATTATTTATTTATTCCCATTGTATCAAATGCCTTTCCTGTACAGATAAGCAACGACTTGCAACATTTTTGTACTACTGCTGCTACATTTTAGATTTACGCCCCAAAAACTTGCTCAGGAAAAATACACATATTTTTAATGTTGTTATTGCATATTAAAATGATAAATACATTTAAAAGTCACTTATCAGACACTACCTTGCATCACATGGTTTTTAAGTTTAAAAACAGCCTTGTTTTTGTTACATAATGTCATGTTCCCTACTTAATGCAAACTTAATTATTCAAGCTGTAAACATTATATCCCATTTAGCATCGTGGCACAGAGTTACAGGACACATCTGAAGGCTGTTTATTTTTCATACACAGGGGAGGAACTGCAAGCACAACTATGATGATTGCCTGTTGAATCCATGTCCGCCAGCATTTTCCTGTGTAGATGGCATCAACAAGGTCAGCTGCCTTCCTCCTGTTACGGATGCTGTTCCCTTGGCGACTGTAGTCAAGAACACAACTCGCGGCTCCACACCCAGGGTGCCAACGCCAACACTCAGCCCGGCACCGATAACAGCTGAGCAGTCCACAGGTACGCAGCACACTGTGCATGCATGCAGTCTGGTATTTCCATTTTATGTAGCTTTATAGTTGTACTGCACTACATTTATCTGATAGCTATAATTACTTGTTACTTTTCAGATTCTGATTTTACATAAAAACACTTTATAATCTTATAAAATACAATGCACTGCTGATGAAAAAAACAGCAGTTAACAAAGTTTTTGGCTAGTGACTTCTTAGAAAAGAGCTGTGTCTACTCCGTCACATTTTAGATATGAGAAATTAATATTTAGCAATTTTACATTTTAGTGACATTTCCCCTCACATGGTTTCATAAAAAAAAAACCTCAAGGTATAAAGGGGAAAAAATTATCCAATATTTCACACAAAGAGCAAAACTTTAAAAGTGTGTCTGAAAAAAACTTTGAATTTTCATCTTTCCTTAGCTATCAATCATCTCATGACCCCTCTGATTTCTGTTGTGACCTTTTCGAGGGTGTCTGACCCCTGAGGTCGGGAACCACTGGACTAAACTAACTAATTGGCACTGAAAACTGCTTCACACTTATTTAAAAGGCTCCTTACACATTTTACATCAGCACTGACAATCTGATGATATGATGTTTATATTGGATACTACTACTCTATATTTTGCTGATTGCGCCCCTGTAATTTTACATAATTGGGATTTTGAATGCAGGAATTTTACTTGTAACAAAGTATTTTTGCACGGTTGTATTGCTACTTTTACTTAAGTAAATGGGTGTCGTTTTAAAAATGACAATTCTAGTACCCTTAAATTGATACCGATACCAATAGAGAACTTCATTTGAAACCTATTTTTCATGCCTCCGTGCCAGTAACAGCCGTGGCCATGGCCAACAAATTTAAAGCATTGTCAACTGTCATGGCTGCATATGAGTCTGGACAAACGAGTGAAAATTGTAACTGCAATTTGACTGGTTCATGGAGGCATTTAACCACAAAGCAGTAACTTTGGTGTCTACTTCACTGCATACTCATGATGTGAATGGAAGCTTTTGGTTACTTAAATGCTTCTAGACACCACAGGCGTGTAGTATTGCAATACTTTCAAACATTTTGATGGCATCTCAGCATGCTGAATAACCAACTATGTCAAGTCCGCCACACTTGACTTCACCACACCACAGACTGTTTGGTTTGTAGCTGCTGCAGTAATGGGCCACACTCAGTAGTTGTCACATTAAATCGAAGAACACTTGCAGTGATTGGCTGCAAGCAAAACCATACAAAAAGTCATTTTTTCTAGATCTGGGTACAAAAATGATCAATTGTAGTTACTGTTTGACTGGAAAAGTTTAGATACTGCTTGGCACTGGGTTATTTGGGTCAATGCCTTAACGGTTTGAGTACAGACACCCAGCCATAGAAAACGATCTGAATAATTCCTCCATCATTGGTTATATACACAATGCTGCAGTATCCTTATGCCCTCTTTAAATCCTTATGCCCTCTTTAAAGCAGATCTAAATGCAGTTTAGTTTAGGTCTTAATTGTGAAAGACGTGTGTAACTTCAAAGGCGACATACAGTTAACAAGTTTCAATTTGGCTTCAGTTCAAATTAGCGTCTCATTTATGAACTTGTGTCTGTGTTCAGGGTTCTTCAGCATACCTTTGATGTGAACTTTCTTGCATGAGAATAAACTCAGATCAATATGTATACAAATTATATTTATATAATTTTAAAAAGCACAGACTCATGGCTTTTGGAGAGGGAGTCATTCTGAATATGGCATCCGCTTAAATTAAATGTTTCTCAATTAAGTCAAAGCTCCCATTACTACGCTATTACTTCCATTTACATTTTGTGTCAAGAAAGTGACACTTAATTATTTAAGCTGATAATCCATTACACCATCAGTGTGTACTGAAGGTGGTCCAGGATTTTTTTTTTCCTTTTTTTGTGACAAATTGCAAAGCTATCCTTCTCTCGTCCTTCCCACCAAACATTTTTACTGCACAAGGTTTGCCAGTTTCGAATGAGAGGAGACTCCCACTGAGCTGGTACTCCAAATGTGATTTTAGAGCCTTGGGAGCATAGCGGGCGATGATATATTAGGTTTGATTGAGAGATTGTCGCAGTTTGTGCAGCTGTGGTGGAAGAAAAAAAAATCTGTTTAAAATCAAGTTCTGTATTGCACACTAAAGTGCATTTTCTATTTCTGTTTGAGGACGATCATTTGAAAGAGTGGTCAGTCCAATTATGATTTGGCACCATATCCTTTAACACTCAAACGAAGACACAGAACACAATATGTAATACATTATAGGTATTGGATTCAGTCATCTATGTGAGAGGAGGAATCCGGAGCACTGGGCACATTGTTACTCCTTGACAGATGAGGTCTGTCTACCTTTGAAACTGTTCACAGAGCTGTAAAACAGACCTATTGAACACAGACGAGCTTGAACCAATTCAGTGAGACACTCCGAAAATCACTGTGGGCCAAACATAATGGAGTCCTCGCCCACTGCACCTGATCCAGCCCCCATCAAGCCCGTATTGCATCGAGAGGGTTAAATGAACACACAAAGCAAAGATAAACAAACGCGAGCATCTACACACCGACACGTCTCTTTACTCTTTTACATACAAGTGCATAATCAAAGTAAATAAGTTTTAAAGGAAGAGGACCCAGAAACTCATGAGTTTATCTAACTAGGTCACCATCTAAACGCATGCAGTGCCCTTGGTGCTGCTTGAAATAGACTCAGACAGTGCTCCTTTAAACCTAGGACTGCTCCACAACCTTTGAAATATCAAGTCAATGGAAATTTAAACATAGAGGGGCTAGTTAATATGGTACACTGACAGTAGAGGATGTTAACAACTAAAGAGCATGTACCTTTTCCCTTAATGTTGATGTAGAAAATAAACTCAGCTCTGCAAAACTAGTAGCTACAAAGAAAGAAACCTTTCTACACGGATTGAGATGATTGTCTTCTGTTGTTTTTTTCTTGCACTGTACATTCAACGCTGAGCTTCACAGTATTTTAGCTCTACAAAATGAGAGCTGATGGAATCTAGAGAGGACACTGCTGGTGGAGGAAGGCTTACCGCAGCTAAGCCACGATTTGGTTGACTTTCCTTGGAGTGATCACCACAGTGCAGGTGGAGCTGTTATCTGTTGCCGCCACGTGTAGCAGAAATGAAATTACCTAAGCTCCTCGAAAATCAACTTGATGAGTAAGAGGTTAGCTGAAGGGTCGTTTCAAACACGCAGCGCCTGTCTCGGGGCACTTCACCCTGTTGACCTTGAGCTGAACATGCATGCGTTTGTTCTGCGCTAATTCGTGTAAGCATGTTTGTTTATGATCGAGTGAGCAGTGCCTATAAGCATTTTGATTAAGTCAGTGACACAACTTTGCCGGTGTTTCATGATGACGTCCACATGGCTTGAATATTCATGAGAAAAAGGCTCCTCAAGATGTCTAAATTTGTCTTTTCAGCTGCAGTTTATGGCCTGTGTGCTCCGGTACAGTAACTGTCAGTGCGGTGCGTCGGAGTAATTTCATCAGTTATTTTTAAAACCAGACAACAAAGATGTTATAAGACAATAGATATGAAAAAAGTCCTATTATATTTAGGATTTTATTCCTCTGTGTATGTCAGCGGTGTAATAATATTCTGCTAAATCTTCCTACATGACATATCTTGAATATATAAGACATTTTCTTCCAGTTTTTTAGGTACAGTACAGAGTGACCTTTTGCCTTCCCTCGGGGCACTGAAATTGCACGGGTCTAAGAATGGTCCTCAGCAGTATTTTATCTCTATTCTGTGACAAGTTCAATCAGTCAGTCTATTACCTTACCCAATAAATCAGGGATGAAACAGGGCTTACGTCCTGCCTTTTTTTAAATAAATGGGACATTAAGTCTATATCAATTAAATCCCGGCGCCCAAAGTCTACCCTCATATTAATTGATCTTAAGTTCGTGTTTCTCCAAAATATATTTTTCTAGCTTGTGCTTTAACCTGTCTGACATCTGCATGCCATTTGTGCTGCGACACTGCGCTCCACCTCTCTAAGTTGCATTAGATATGACTCATATCAATTTTCTCACCTCTTTTATGGACATGTATTAAGACTGTCCCTAATTAAATCTGATCTGAAAGATTTATCTTCCCACTGAGACAATTTTTTTTCTATCCTACTGAAAGTAGAAAAGCTTTTGAACAGAATGAGTGACAAACTCCTTGGTCAGCTTTATCTCAGTTCTCTTTTCCCCCTGTTATTGTAAAAGCTGTGCAGACTGGTACTGTGCAAAAAAAGATATTAAAAGTTTTTAAAAAAGGATACAGTTTAAATTGTACACATTTACAATTTAGATTCAGCCCACATGTGGATGAAAAATCTGGTGTGAGAATGTAAGGTAGCAGTAAAAACAGGAGACCTTTGAAGGAGAGGCTGAAGCTAACTGCTAATGAGGTATGATACTGCCTCCTGGCAGCAGCCTCAGACTGCATCAAAGACTACATCAGACTAAACAAGGCTTTAAAATTAATGAATAGCTTTGTCTCTGAGGGGTAATTTTCCATCATCAGCATTGGCAAACCCCATTGTCAGGAGTGAAGCAGAAGACAGCACAGCATTGTTGCTGCGTGCATTTATCCTCATTAATTCACAGATCACAGTAGGTCTGCTCCTAATAATTCTCACTTCTTTTTTTTTTGTCAGGGGATTTTCCTCGGGGTATTGGTCATATCGCTCTACAGAGAAAATGGCGGTATTTAGGTTAGCTTGTTTGCCAAACGCCCTGAGGGGCCGACTGTCAGATCAAAGGGGGTCTAGCCTATTAGGACTTGACGCGTAACAAATATTGATAAAGGTCTCACTCGCAGCTGCCCGATTAATCATGGCAACAACTTTAAAGGGGCTTTGCTGATTTCTCTAGTGTAATGATTTTTTTTTCCCAGATAAGAACAGACAGAGCATGAGACAGGTGCATCGAGGAATGCTTTTCATTTTAACAGGCTCTCCGGTTTGACTTTTCTGCAACAAATTGCACTACCTCCTTCAAATGAGAAATATATTGAGCATGAGTACCCCTAATGCCTGCCTCCAATTGCAGTCTGAGTCAGTCTTTTAAGTTTGTCTGCGTCACTAACCCCAATAAGCTTGCGGGCAGTGGAACTTTTACTGAAATATCCCGTAATTGCCCATTCTCATGGATGATATAAGCCAAGTTATTCTACTATAAAATGAGGCATGTAATAAACTTGTATGAATAAGTTCATTTCAGCCAAGACTCCTCTCTCACCTAATATAGTGCCATTTGCATGCTTCACAGCTTTTTGGCAAATAAGACTATTTACAGTATGCCTGTCCAGTGTGCAAAAGGAAAAAAAGAACTGTGAAGCAACCAAGAGCACTTAAAGCTTTTTTTTCTGCTTTCAAAATAATAATTATCTACTTTTTGCCTTCCCACACTAAATCGCCTGCACTGTGCATTAGTCTCTCTTAGCTGTATTCCATCCATGCTGCCAAGGTTATTTGATGGATACAGGTCCCATTTACATTTTATGCAGCAACATACAGACGAGTGGTGTGTGTGTGTCTGTGTGTGTCTGTGTGTGTGTGTGTGTGTGTGTGTGTGTGTGTGTGTGTGTGTGTGTGTGTGTGTGTGCGTGTGTGCGTGTGTGCGTGCGTGTGCTTGTGTGTGTGCACGCAGAGTAACAGAACCAGAAAGTCCATGCTTAAGCCGCAGTGGCAGCAAGAATCTGCCCTGCTGAGGTGTCCTTAGCCAAACTCTGGATCTGTAATAATTCTGAGGTTGCTGCTCTGTATCTCACCCGGTGCACTGACCTCCCTGTGGAGGAAGAAACTGAAAAGTTGAATTCTTCTTTCAGGGATCAATAGAGAACCTCAGCAGAATTGACAGTAAAGATGCATAAACTGCAGTGTGTCTTGCTTTTGTTTACCCCTTCCCACCCCTATTTCGGCTTTCTATATATTTTTTTATTTCCCAGATTCAAGCTACATTCAGTACTTTGGGGATTCATACCTGGAGTTTGAGGGTATTGACCTCAGCGCACTCAACAACATTACTGTGAGATTTCAGACTCAAGAGGCCCAGGGAACTATACTTTATGTGGACCAAGGACCTGCAAACGGTGATTTCTTTTTCATGAAACTCTTTGTCCAGGATGGATACTTGCAGGTAAGAACTCAAATTATGTCTGTAGCTATATTGCATTATTATTTGCCAGTTTAGTAGCCATTACATTGGTGTTCTTCATATTCCTAATTTTTGCATTACCACTTAGTCTTGAAATTTTGATCAATTATGCAATCTCTTTTTATGTATGATTATTGTTATTTAATATGAGAGGTATCTCCATAAGCAGTTTTGGCTTCTAACCTCTCGTGCACTATAATTAAACTTAAAAAGAAAAAAATGTCTTTTCTTAATGCATGTACGTGCAATTAAATAAACCAAACTAAACATAGAAAACTAAAAGAAAAAAATGAATTAAGAGAATATAATTCATGGAGCAGTTACATGATAAACACATCTTTAACCCATAACTCTTAAAAAGCAATGGAGACCTTTTGCATTTTTTATTTCCTTGGGGCAGTAATGATTTGAACCTTATTGGATTTATATTTTTTGTATAAAGTTACGTAAATCTGTTCAGTATGACCTCTGAAACTAACATATCGAATCAATATGCCTACCTTTGAAAATCCCTCCACACAGAGCCCTCAAGTCTGGAGGGACTTTTTTGTTAATAACTTCCTGTCTGAGCCAAACTGAATAGGCAAACTGTTTAAAGAGACATGCACATCAAGTGGATTTTTACAGCATAACATACCAAAACCAGATGGTAGAGATAGCTCAGTCAGGTTGAGTTGAATTCAACACATTTTTCATTAAGATATAATGACTCAAAATGTGCTCTTGCAAACGGTGGAGCAGAGTGATATCTCCAATGTTTCAGTTTGCCTTTTGCTGTCATGAAGAAGACGAGGTGACACAGATCGGCACGTTAATTCCTGTTGATGATGGCGTGGTTCACATGGTTAACATCAGGTATGTTCTTTTTAACATTGTTACCCTTTCGTTGCGAATGCTCAGACGAATGTTCCTTTTCAGCGTGTTCATAGAAAAAGAAATGCTGCTGCAATGTGAGAAAAACACGTTATATCAGTGAGTCATAATTTTATTTTACAGCTTTTAATTTACAAGTTGTGTATTAACAAAGACATCAACCCGGGTGCAGTGTGTTATGTATCTGCTTCAGGCGAGAATATATTTTCTGTTGAAAAAAAAAGAGAGGCACATTCATGATAAGCTACTTACAGAAGGTCTTAGTAATATACACATTTTGTTCAACTAGTGTTAGCACCTCAGGTGGTATTAAACTGATCCTTAGTTATCCACTCATTTCAAGTGTGGGAGACTTTTTTTTAATAGAGAAGGGCTGTTACTAATACCGGGGGAGGATATATAATTGGCAGGAATCACCAGACTGAGAATGTAGATGTTATTACGAATGAGCAAATGGGCTTACATTTTAAAGAACTAAAGCAAACGTCAGAATGTGCCTATTAAAATGCATTAGTGATCACTGACCATGTTTTATTGGCTGTTCTAAAGTCTTCATTTGCAGTTTTTCATTACGAAAAGATTAACAAGCAAGAGCCGAGCACAAAATCAATGTTTAAATGATTTAAAGTGAGGCTGTGGCCTCTTTAGTTATATTGTTCCTAAGCCTATGTGCAAGCTCGCTGCCAGCCCTCTCCATTATATTCTGACACGAGAAAGATTGTGGTTCAGTTTCGAGACACAAAGTTTATTATGTATGAGCTGGAGGCTGAGACAAAGTGCTCCACTCATATCAAATCAGTTTACTTTGCATTTGAGGGGAGCATATAGACAGTGTTACAAAGAAGCTATTTCATCTTTTTTGGTGGTAATTATATGAAAAGCATAGTTCTACAGTACATTACACAAAGAATACAGAGAACCTGTACAATGCATTAAATCACACACACACACAAAATTCAGAAAAATGGCTTTAGTGTGAAACATGAAATCATACAACCACATCAAAAGGTAGCTCAACAATCAATATTGAGCATTAGACAGGTTTTGAATGCAGCCCAGTCTAAATACAGCAGATGATTAGTATCGTAAATCTCATATTGTCTGCCCAAGAGAAGAAGAAGACATGTTTAGTAGAAAGGGAGGTCACACTAAATACTTGCAACTTTAGCCTGTCAGAGTAATTCTATTCTGAAATAATTGCATGTTTAATACTGTATACATATTTCCTGTATGTTCTGGTGCTATTTTAGTAAATAGACTACAGACAAATTATTATATGTATGATCATTGCAATCTTGTTAGGATAACAAAGGTAAGTTGGAAATTAATGTACTTTGTTAGACTGGTCTAAAAATAAATGAGAAAAAAGGTTTTCTGAAGATTAATTTTTAAAAGAGGTGAAAACAGATAAAAGGTAACAAGCCTGTGAAGGTGATTATGAGCATACTGTGCCAAAGGTGAGCAAATCATCTCCTGTGGAAACAAAGCTGAGTGGGAAGGTTGCCTCAAGTTTCTTGGCAGAAGGCTGCACTGCCCTAAATATGCAAGTACAGCTAGAAAGGCCTATCAGGTGTACGGGGCTGCATTGCCCCACCCCTGTTTTTTTTTTTTTTGGTTTTTTTTTTCCTGCAATAAAAATACAACAGCGGTATGAATCAATCATAATGTTCTGTACCAACCCCTTGGAGACATAGCAAGAAAGAGAGCTGTCATAACTAGAGGGTTGGGAGTGTGGAAAAATGGTTCCTGGTGTCACAAAGCAAATTCTTTGTAATTGTCTGACGGCCGAGTCCGTTCATCTTTGTCTGCTTTGACCCAGAGCTACGACGCCATGGCCATCCTCAACGTCACCGCCTAACTCATTATAGACTTTTAATATATCTTCCCGTCAAAGACGCTTTTCA
The DNA here is from genome assembly GCF_008729295.1 of Plectropomus leopardus. Lineage (NCBI taxonomy): Eukaryota > Metazoa > Chordata > Actinopteri > Perciformes > Serranidae > Plectropomus > Plectropomus leopardus. The sequence continues at coordinate 17,860,718 of NC_056477.1, read as the reverse complement.
ATATGTTAAATAGAAACCCAGTGGGGCTGACTTCTCAAGGACAGTGAGCACAGTGCCCTCTGGCTGCTGGCCAGGCCGCTCTGGCAGACTGCTTCTAAATTAACCGCTTCTCCACGCTGGCTCTAGAGGAAGGACTTATGCAGCTCGGAGTTAGAGCCCCGAGTGTTTAGCCAGGATATGCAACAGCCTGCAAAGTACAGGCTTAACAAATCAGACTAGATTGCTTTGTGGACCTTCTAACTTCCACTGTGGGAATGAGGGGTATCAGGAGACACTGGAGAGGAGACTGTGCATGCGTGGCCCGAGTACCCTCGAGCTGCAGATGGTTAGTCCAGAATCTGCACTTAGGTAATTATCTGCTCTCCCCTGTTGTTTCAGAGTGGAGAATTGGTTTCTGAAATCTATGAATGGCTGTGGGGTGGGTCCAAAATAGTTGCGTGGAGGCGTATAGAGAAAACAATATGGAGGTCAGCATGCATTGACCACAGTATTTCATGTTAGCATTCAGCATTTCAATCTTGCCAAATGACTTACAGGATTTTTTTAAAAACACATGAAGTCAGTAATTTCATATTATCTGCAAGAAAAAGCTTCCACTTTCTTTTGTATCAATTAATCTCAGAGGCATTTGTCCTTTTCTGAAAGTTTTAAAAATCTTTTCGTAAAGACTTAGAAAATGTTTCTCTTATTATCAAGGTCTTTCATGAGATTTTTTTTTTGTATTTTTGGTGTCAGACAGGTCGTAATGTCAGCAAAAACTTTTCTTGAAAGACATTCAGTTCTTTTGTTATCAAGGCCAGAATAGTGCCTTCCTTTGTGGGAACTTGTATGGATACAGTACACAGACATTCTTTAGATATTTGTAATGTTTCTTACAAGTTTCTAAAAAGAGAGAACAGAGACATGGATATGTGAAAATGATAACTGAAAGACTTCGTACCTCTTCTCTTAGCACCAAATCACAGATTCAAAATGTTTAATTTAGTTCAATGACTGATGTACTTGTGCTTGCTGTATGTTTGACATGAAGTGTTTCTACTTTTTTATAGACAGCACCTGACCCCATGTGAGGCAGAGCTAACTCTTTCTGGTCATGAGAAAATCAAAAGCACAGCAAGTAATTACTGGTTGGGACACATGATACAGAGAACAAACCATGTCTTCACAGGCGGTCTCCCACAACGATATTTACCCAGTCAGGTAAGACAGTGTGTTTTCCTACTAATACCATATTTCTGAAAGACATACATCAAACAAAGTAATAGGAATATACATATATAATATATCACTAAAATTGCACTATAATGAAAACTATAAAAGGTGGGAAAGAGCTGCTAAAAACAATCAGTTGTCTACAGGGGCACCCCCAGAAATTTTTCAGAGGGATGGCCAGATGGGACCAATAAAAAACTTGGGGTGGCACATTAAAACCAAAAGCCTTAGCCCTGTTTCAGGAATTTGATTATGTTGTAAAAGTATACAGGCTAGTTAAAAACTAAGTTAGCCCTTAGAAACCTGGATCGACATCAGTTTTTTTTTTTTGTTTGCTTGTTTGTTTATTTTTTGTTGAGATGCCATTCACAAGTATGAAACCTGAGCAAATAGGTTTAGTTCTCTTCAGAAGCATGGGGAAAATGGCAATGAACAAATTACAAGAAATTGGTTGAAGGTGACGTAAAAACAACCTGAAAATTAGAAAGAGAGAAAGGAAATTAGATTTTTTTTTAATTGTAAAAATAAATATTCACAAACTGTATTAATGCTCATTAGAATTACATATTTGAAATATGTAAGACTAATTTGTATTTAAAATATTTTTATTTTTTTTTTTAGCACTTTTTTCAAGTCATTTCCTTGTTTGATTTCTTTTTTCTTTTTTTTTCTGCTCATTTTCAGGGATATTCTTGAAACTTTTTACTAATTTCTTGCAAATTTTGGGGTCATTTCTTGTTAACCTGCTCATCACATTCCTCCCATGTTTGTAAAAGAAGTCAATCTAATTTTAGCAGGTTTCAAAGGGTTAATATGAGAGTTAAGGAATCACATACCAATATACTTTGTTTTTACAGTTAAAATTATAAATTATCTGATGTGCACTGACTTATAGTGGCACAGTTAACTATCCTGTTTTATTGTGTTATATTTGTGTAGCTCTTAGGTGACTGTTAGTTCTTGAAAATGACCATGTCAGTTATTCACTCACCAACATTTAGCCTAATTTTGGAGTGTGTTTGTGCTGACATGGTTGGTACCAACGGATACCTTAGGTTGTCTACTTTCACAAGATGCCACCTTCACCCTGATGCCCCTGATTGTCTAAATAAAATATTGTTTGTTTGTTTTCCCTTAGAGAGTGAAACCTTTCCACAACTATACTGGCTGCATTGAAGTAATTGAAATTAATAAACTGAGAAGCTTTTACACATCTGACGCCATCGCTGGCAGCAACACAGACCGATGCAGGTAGAGTCCTTTAACAAAATTAATGGCTTCATCTTTTCTTGTGATTTAATTTTTATTGGGCATTTGTTGTTGTTGTTTTGGGTTTTTTTCTCAGTAAAACATGGTTTTTAGTTTTCCTGGCTCACACAAGAAAAAGATCAGTCCAACACATTACTACACTTGTGCGTTAACATTTTGATAGTTAGATAATTAAGTGTAACACAAGCACTAGCAGTCACGTTTTGCTTTATCAGATAAAGTGGGGAAAAACTGACCACTTATTGTGATAAATAACACTTAAGTTTCCCTCTCTGCCTGGGATTGTGGTCAAAAATCTGCCTACATGGTAAATGACTGCACTTTACATTAACCTCTCATTTAACAGTTAAAATATCTGCATGGGTATCTTCTTTATATCTGCAGTCTTAAAAGCAAATGATTCTAATGCTAAATTGCATTTTTGCACACTCACACCACTAAAACTTTTGCCCAATTTCACAGAGATGCTTTGTATGCCACAGAAGCCCCCACAACAAGTTCTTCAAGTCTGACAACTCTATCAACCCCCCCTGACACAGTGAACACAACAACAACAACAACAATGGCAGCTCCCACGCAAACACCAAAACATCCTCTGCATGAACGTCAAGTTTGCCGTGACGGTTTTTGCCGCAACGGTGGAACATGTCATCAGCAACTGCTGCCTGCTGGAGCTCTGCCTTCCTGTCACTGCCCGCTTCATTTTACTGGAACTTTTTGTGAGAAAGGTAAGCTTGAGCAGGTTTTTAGCTAACGGTCTTTTACAGTTTTTATACATGATACACACACATGCAGTAAAATGGTTAAAAACCTACTGCACTGTGACCTCCATAGTCATATCATGAAGAGCCAGCCAACAAATTATGTTGGTTAATATATGCTGAGCCTCTTTGGCTAATAGGTTTTTACTATGAGGGAGAATAGAGTCAGCTGCATTAGGGATTTTGAGCGATGTGAATTATTCAGGATATGATTAATGAAATGAAAGATCCATACAAGCAGCTTCAACCAGTGCGGTGTGTCTATGTTCACCTCCAACGCTCATTGAGAATGAGAACACGACCTTGCAGCACTTGCTCAACATTCAGCCAAAGCTCTCACCCTTGTCCCCACCAAAAATATTTATTTTGTACCAACCGTTCCGACACTAATACTAAGGAGACAGCAGCACCAGGCACACATACTAAGGAGTTTTTCCCTTTGCGATTTCTTCTGAGTGCGCTCGTGATGTAGCTGCTGCCTTCCTTTTCTACCTCTGTTGCTGTGCATGATATGCTTTGACAGCGGAGAAAACAGCAGCCTGTATTTTGCTGTTGGAGTCGTTCTCTGTCAGTGACGACAGCGGTAACATTAGAGTTGTACATTAATTGTGTGTGTGCTTTTTAAGGCAAGCCAAGCTGCTCGCAACTGTATTTCAAATGATGTGTCGTGATAGCCATGTTCCCTCCCCTGCACTCTTATCTAGAGTACATGACTAATCCTCATAAATTCGAAAGGTACTACTAGTAGAGATGATACAGTATGTTAACAGTTAATTATACACGATAAATCAGCTGGTATGTGGAGAAAAAAGAATCTCTGAAGATGTGTATGTGTGGCTTAAGTAAAAGCAATACTTTGTATCTAATGAGTTTGGAGATTGGCTTCTTTATGTAGCTTTTCAAAACCAAAACGTTTTAGGAATAGGGTTGTAAAGAAAAAAATGATCAACTTAAGTATCGTGATGTCATGATTTGTTATACTGTATCAATTTTCAAAAACACTATCGATTTTTTTTAAGATTATTATTTTTGGCTTTTTCCTTTATTATGTATAGGACAGATTAAGTGTGAAATGGGTGTAGAAAGTGGAGGACATGCAGCAAAGGGCCATAGATTAGAGTTGAACCCATGTCCACTTCAGTGTTGACTTTGGGACGTGAACACTAGTTTTCTGGGTTATAGTTCAGAGTATAGTTCAGAGTTTATTTAACCTGTGTTTAACATGTTAAGATGACAAAACAACTACCACATCTGCTACGTAGTATTTACCCACAGTGTGGAAACTTTTACAAGAAGCTAACCAAAGTTCACAGTAACGTTACCAGTTCTGAAATTATGAAATGAGATTAATAGTTTCGAAATAACTCTTAAATTCAAGTAGTAATTTGCCACTGTTACTATTGTAGACTATATACATGCAAGAGCAAAAAGCTTTTTCTGTTTCTCCACCTCATAGAGCATTCCACTAACAATACTGGCAGTCATGGGGTTTAAATGAGCTTTTCAGAAGCCACCAAATGCCCTATGTGCTGTACATCTCAAGCCTGGGGATATGTTAAAAGATGGACATTCTTATTAGTATTTTAGAGAGTTTCAACAATGAAAACTAGATTGATCTTCTCCCTCATGACCCCTGAACATGATTAAGGCTGATAACATAATCTTGTATGTACATGAAAATATGACAGAATGCCGCTCAAAGCTATAACATTAACAGTCATTAACATGGCTTTAGCAGCCTGTGTGTACCTGACACCCTTATCTGACACCTCTGCTATGTGTTCTAAAAATGCTAATTTACAGGTGTTTAAGTAATCTACTGAAATGTTATTTGTCTCTCCGGGCACTGTAACAAAAATGATGCTATTTTTAGGACTTCACTCTCATTTGTGTTTCCCGTGGGAGACAGCTTCGTGCTGCTTCCATAACAGAGATGCTGCTTTACAAAGCCAATAATTAAAGATGCTTTGGCCAACTTCTAAACAGCCAGTAGAGAATAAAGGACGTGAGTCATTCATTGATTCATTCACTCATTTATTCATTCATTTATTGCTCACCATTATACCTTTCAGGATCAGAGGACAGTGATCCCAAATGTGCTCCAAAATATCATCACATATGACAGCAGCACATAAACCATCTGCGTGGACATGTTGCCCATGTGACAATGTGTGAATTTAAGGCTGACCTTACTAATTGGAAATTACCCTGGTAGACTGAAGATGCATTATAACCTGTCTATGTGATGATACCAATACAATATATAGAGTAATTTTAAATGTCGGATCTGGCACATTCGGGGCCGCAGCCAAGCTTCCCAGGCTACAAATAATAATAATACTTTATTTATATTTAATAATTTTCATCTTTTTTAGTGTATGTATTACTAAAAAGATCAAAAGGTAATGGGAAATCAACACAAATGAACAATGTAGCTAACAAACAAAAATAATAATATATAATAAACAATAGGAGAACACAGTGTATGCAGATGTTGCCTTTTTTTTGTTTTTGTCCTGTGCCCCATTTGGCTTTTTGCCTTTTCATGTTCACTTACTGTAATACTGTCCACATGCACTCTGCTCTACCATATCCATGCGTCACTGGTAAATTCCCACCACCATACCTGTAAAATAAATCAGATGCTACATTCTTACAATTTTGTAGTTTTAAAAAAATCAAAGTTATGGGTCTTCCCATCAGCCTTTTCCTTCCCTGACCATAAAGTAAGTTCCTGCTTATCCTTCAACTCCTCACACCCATAAATTTTTCCTTTAAATACCAGCAATGGCCTTTCAGAGTAATTTCTGCTGAGTTTGAGGAATTTTTTTCCTCCTCAAAAGCAGTTCAGTCTCTCAGGTTAACAGAGTGCAATCTCATGTGAGCACTCATCCAGTGATGTGCTTTGCAACACTAGTTCTGATAGCAGGCAGACGGAGTCCAGGGGCTGTTTACATGCTGACAAAGTCTGTGAATGTGTGTTGCTCAAGCAACTTTGCGTGGTGACAACCTTGTCCTCACATCTTATTGAATTAAGAATAGACGTAAGAGAAGAATAAAGCCCCCGCTACCAGTTAATTATAGATGCGTCATCCTACCCAGTGACTAATGATGTGGACTTGTTTGTGTCCCAGATGAAATGCTGACATGTCATACAGTGTATATCTAAGAGAAACTGCGGATGCACACGGGTCTCTACATCCTCTTATATTATTGTTCAAGAAATACTTATATGCTGCTGATGTAATTAATGTTGAAGAGGAACATATAGGCTTATGGGGCAAGCGTATGTGTATAATTATAAATCACATCTAACATGACAACATAGATGTTTGTTAATGCAGCAGCTGACAGGAAATAATCAAGAGCCAAAGCTGTTTCCCTAGCAACTCAGTATAGCATTGAGAAGGTCTATAAATGTGTCGGTGAACATGTAGTTAAATGTTTAGTAATCATTTTCGTTTATGCTACCATATGCTTCTGCTCTGCTACATCTTGTATGTAAATATTGTACTTTAACTCCTAGAAAATGTCAACTGTAGCTACTTTGGAGATTTATGTTTTTTATACAAAACTTACTGCTATACTTATATACCAGTAATAATATTTGGGGACATTGTGCATCATGAGTCCATTTACAACTACATTTTTTTTTTTTTTTTACTCAGACTTGCATTCAGATCAACTGGCCACCAAGCCTATGTAAGTTCAATGTTAACTGGGCCTAGCAACTAAGTGCACCACTATGTTCACCCATGGACATTTTTCATTGCATTTTTCTTATATAACCTTTTCTCTAATATTATCCCTAATACTTGTAGTCTGAAAATCATACCCTCAGGATTCCTAAATATTCCATCACACTTTAATATCTTGATACTGATCAAGCTCAGCTTCAGAGTATAATATTAGATCTTCTGCATCATGGACCCCATAAAGCAAGCGCACCCGACTTCCGCTGGCCGAGCTGTCTAATTTACAATTTAAACTTTACTAGAAAACAATTGAATCATGCAGTTCTTCAGACTTCAAAAATGGTATCGGACCCCTTTTTCTGGGTTAAATTGTGATATTGATATGAATCAATTAACACAAGTTGTGGCATTCAAAAAAATCTATCTGCTGCTTTCCAGATGTCTCTTTCTCTATTGGAAAAAGTCTTTTTGGAACCCATAGTGTCACATCATGGACCCGGGAGTTGTAATTTCACTGTTTGGCCACATGTCAAATTTGCTTTTAAAGCGTGGCACTGTTCCTGCAGGCTGGTGTTCACCAGTTAACTGCTGAATGTTGCAGTTGCTGTTCCAGTCAGCTGAACAATGAGCTCATGAGTTGATAATCATCTGTAGGTTCATCACTATGAGCGACCTCTTTCACATTGTCACCTGTTTCACATTTTCATTTAACATTTAGAAATATGAATTATAGCCACTTTAAGTAAAATTTGGAAAGCAAGACACTTACCATACATGTAACAGAGTACTTTTACATTGTAGTAGTAAAAGATCTCAACGCTGTCTTTACCACTTCCTACTTACTGTAAATGTGAATAGTGGATCCCATATTCACTATTCAGTGCTGGATTAAGACTACAACAGGGATTAGTATCTATATTAACATTTCATGCACAGTAAAGATTTAAACTCGCCTTTGTAGTGAAAATATCAGGGGTCATACTGTAAATATATTTACATGCTTTTCTTAAAATGCGTACATACATATAATTTATCACAAAATCAGCTAAATTGCTACAATAAATTTCTTTTCTTTTTATCACATGAAGACTGTCAATCCAAAGCAGCTTTCAAACTTACTTCTCAGTCAGATATACTTGGTATTTTATGTGCAGCCTGTAAATAAGAAGCTTGACGTATGTGAGCTGTGAAGCTCTCTCTCATGTTTGGACCCTGGGGCTGCACCTCTGGTGGGGTGCACCGTAATCCAGGCCAGTGCCTGGTGGTTGAGTGAGTATTTGATGTCAAGTAGCCAACCATAAGACAGGTTTTGTCAAGATAAAGTCAGTTCATCTGGGCATGTCAGAGTTTTAAGCTATGATAAATTGTCTCTCCAAAGAAGACACAGTGGGTCGTAGACCTTGCCAAAGACATTCTGTCAAGTATGTAAGCATTCAATTGAAAGCTAAGTGATCACAAAAATTAGTTACAGAGTAAATGGCTGCAAGGTATGAAAGTAAGGAAAAAAAGAAGAAACCAGTGAGGCAGGAAATTATTCAGACTTGGTCTGTATTGATCATGACCTCCTTTTATGGCTCATTACCTTATGTCCTTACTTTTCATATATTTGAAGCTGTGATGTAGGTTGTTGGCCAGAGAGGAATAATAAAATGAAAGTTGAGAGCACAGTTTTGTCCCATTTATGTCTTTTCAGCAACTTTTACCTAACCACGACATCAATCCAAATAAGACTGTTTGCTCTTTTCTCATTTAAAGTGCCGCTATATTTAGGTGTAAACTATTTGAAAACCTGCCTTTGTCAAATTAATTGCTTCAGAATTTTCTTTTTGATATTTTGCCAATGTAATCCAACCCCACTAATAACCCATATTCCCTTTATACAATCTGAATACATTTTATACTCAACAGCAAAATGACAACAGGAGGTACTTAATTGACTCCGATTCAATTTGATTTGTGTAGTTTTTTACAAAAATTAAATTATAAAATGAAATATAAATTGGCCCTTGATGCAGGTAATGTTTTCCTAGATCAGGACCAGACAGATTCCTGTAAATGTTCTGGGGGAGAAATAAAAAATATTTTCATAAAGAGCAATCAGAAAAGACTTTTTTAGGGTGGTGAGCATTTTCTGTTTTGTGTTTGACATTAATGGGACCTGATGAGGGGTTGTCGGCTTCCTGCTTTGCCAACACAATGCTTAGGTGCTGCCAGCTCTTTTTGTGGGTATCTAGTGTGTGTTTGCTGTAATTGCTGGTGCCTTTAAAAATGAGCCAGCTCAATCTGCCTTGCTCAGAAATTGCCAACAAACATTACTGGATTGATTCATTTTTTTTCAGCCCAAGGAAACCATTCCTTCCACAACAAGAGAAAAGCAGTTTTTATTTTTTCTTTGTAATTTGAAGTATTGGCTTTCATGTCTGCTCCATTTAACTCTTTGCGCAACTCTGGAGAGTCATCCACTTTGATTGGTCCAGAAGAGAGCAGGAGTCAAAAAGCGGTGTTCACAGAGGCAAAGATAAACGGATTATAACCATTTGCGAAATGGTACAGCCAAAACTCTTCTTGTGTGTTGGTCTGGTGGATGATCATTAAACTGGACCAAGTCTGCATCTAAGTGGTCCCCAGGTCATTGAGAAGTCCCTGTCAAACCCTGAAATTCACCTTGCTGATATTTTCACTCACCATTTTACTCAGCTCCTTTTCACAGTCTAGGTAACGCCTTTTTCCGAATAGGTTGTTGACATAAATGGCACTCATTAAATGCATTATGTCCTTGAAATACGTTTATATACAACTAATTTGAAACAGCCAATTTGATGAAAACATAATGCCGCTCAAAGTACGTTTCCTAGTAGCATAATTAGGAAATGTTGTAAACGTACCTGACAAGTTACAAAAATGTTGATACTGAACATATCAGCAAAATGTTGACTGAAAATATTTTATTTGTTCTGACAGAATAGGCAATCATGAAATACCCAAAGCACTTTTTTTTAGTAAATCTAAACAAAACACAATGTTCCCTTACTGTACCTCACCCAAAGTGCTCATGATGCCTCAACCTAAGCACACTTCCCTGCAACTTTAGCACAGTACACTAATATCATCATCATCTGTACTATTCCTCCATTGCCTCTTTTGTACATACATTTTGTGTTCTTTCTTTTCTATTTTTTCATTTATGATTTTAAATTGCTTCTGTATTTTTATGTTATGTCTTATACTATTTAAATTCAATAGTTTTATTCTTCCTGTATGTTAATTGTTTTGCACCAAAACACCAATTCCTTGAAGGAAGTCAAATTCCTTGTATATATAAATGTACTTGGCAAAAAAACATGATTCTGATTCACTAAAAGGAACTTTGTCTTTGAACATAATCCAGGCAGGGATTATGTTGTCACCACAATATTAATATGAAAACAATTTAGAAATATACATACATAATTTCTAAAGAACAGGGTTGCCCTGTTGCCATGAATAAACCCATTGCACACCTGTCCACCAGTTATGTCTGACTCACAGATCAAGTAGCTCAACAGTGAATTACAGAGAAGCGCAGCAGACACTTAGTCCTCTCTTTTCTGACTGTCCAATATTACCTTACAATATCTTGATCAAAAATTCTAACAAAAATTACAACTCTCCTTAACCGTACCGACAGCACTGAGAGGGCGGTCATGACACCTCACTGACTTTCATTTTCATATATATATATATATGCATATATATATATACATATATATATATATATATATATATATATATATATTTTCATGATCTTCACAATCATGGAAACTTCCAACTTAAAGACCACCTGCTTAGTGTTATATCTCTATTAAATTTCTCAATGTTCTTTATGTCGCTTATCTTTAACTTTCAGTTCTAAATGCTGTCAGTCATTCTCAGGTCTGCTGTAAAAATCCATTTGAACCGACATCAAAGAACCAAAAAAAGTTAACCCAGGAGTCATGAGAGGATATTCATATTTCACTTACAATAATAGTAGTTTTTGTAGACCTACACATCCTGTGTATTATGGGTTCTCATCGGAGGATAATTTGCACTTTTCCTTGAGAGCTGGACTCTGACGGTAGAATCCCCCGAGCCGAGGCCGGGGTGGCCTATTTTGAATCGACTGTCATGCACCTGAACAGCGAGCTATCCACCAGGTGGACAGTGTCCTTTGTGTAAAAGCCAGCAGATCATCACTGGCTTGTGGAGTTGATGACCTGAGCGGGCACCTCCTCCAGCTCTCCTTAAAGTCATACCCCTCTTTCATCCAGTGGGAAATAACACACTAGCACATAGTCCTGACAGGGCCCTGCTGATTCTGCTCACAGGAAGGCTATCAGTGCTCCTGAGGCACACACCAGCCATTTCTTGCTGCTCTGTTGACTAGGAAAACCACTTTAGGGCATTGCTTTTACTAAATATGTCATTCTTCATTTAGATTTAGTCATAACTCTGTTATATTTTCAAGCACAAACATGTTTTCCAAGGAATTTTATGATTCTGCGTACTGTGTTTAAATGCATGTTATCAATTTGTATATATTTTTTTTCTTTTTAGATACCACAGTGTATATCCCTTCATTCGATGGCACATCTTATTTGGAGCTGCAGCCCCTTTCATCCCTTCTCCAGCCTTCTGGTGCCAGTAATAATCTCTCTGCTACTGTCAAGGACACCACTGTTATTCTCTATTTGACAATGAAAACAAGATCTGCACAGGGCACCATCCTCTACAGTGAGTACACTCTCTTTTTATTGCACACATTTGAAATCCCTTCAGCGCTGTGAAAGAAAGTTTAGATAAAGACTGGAAAATATGCACATCTGTATTAATATGTCCATTTTGTGTTTTGCTACTGCGGCAAAACCAAGTGCCCCTTGGGGGCAGATGAAGGTCTTGAACTCATTCATACAGCTATTTCCTTACATGTATCAAGGATTATCTTTATAGCAATGAAAAGCCCTTTGTCTTCGTGCTTTAAGTGATGATGCTATATAATATGTTTTTGCTGTGCTGTGTATGAAGGATATATGTACATTTTGATGTGTATCTGCCATACTATAAATATATAATAGGTGATACTGTAAAAGCTGTTGCACCCAAACCCTAACTCTCAGTCCAAACTAAACAAGACTAATCTAAATCCTCTCTGGAGGACATAAATGTGCAAAATATTTATTAGGCTATAAAAATCTTAGCTGGCAAAATCAATAGTACCTTTAATAAGATTATTATTAGTAATTCAGGTATTACTGTAAATATGCACAAACTGGGAAAAGTCTCTAATCCAACACCAGCCACTAAAGGTCACCATTTCAACATCAACATTTTGGGAATTACACCACTCATTTTCTTCCAAAGAGTTAGATTTAGAAGTAAGAGCCAGGAGATGCCAGGAGATGGTTATTAAACCATAGCATACACAGTCAGCCTGGCTCTGTCCAAAGGTAACAAAATCCACTTACCTGCACCTGTAACACTCAATAATTTAATATTTAGTGTGTAGAATTTAAAGGTTACAGAACTCTAACTTCCCCTGTGAGCCAAGCAAATGGGAGTATGGTGGCCAACGTGAAAACGCTAATAGAGTCAGTGTTCGTTTTTTGCCTTTCTGGGCTACCGCAGAAATATCATGGCGTACTCCATGGGAGAGGGCCACTCCACATATAGATATAAACAGCTCATTCTAAGGTGTCAAAAACACAAAGTCCTATTTTCAAGAGATTATAAACTTGTAAAAATATAGTTATGAATATTATCTACCATTTCTGCCGATAAATGCCCCTAAATCCCGCACAGTGAACCTTTAACATGTTATATCGCATTCTTTTAATCCACACAAAAACCAAAGTGTGAAGACAACACATCAATGGGGTTATGTTCTGGAGTATTTCTTGGCCAGGTGCAGTGATTTCTTCAAGTTGCCTGACAACTGTACAAGACTCCACAAAGGAACTGCACCTGTTTTACAGTCTTTACTGCTGGCTGGACCTACAGTATATATTTACTGTACAGACACAAAAGTGATGTCAATGTTCTCATCTAACTCTTGGCAAGAAAATAAATAAGCACATCTTCAGAAACGTCAAACTATTTTATATAATCGTTTTCTGTGGATAAATGTCATGAGGATGTCCATTCAATAAACTGTGGGCGAAACAGATTCAGTGCAGCTACAGTAGACTTAACTCACAAAAGAAAAATGTTATTATAGTTGTGATGTCAGCCCCTAAAAAGAAAAAGGCTAGTCGACTCTGTCTAGACATTTTATAAATAACTGGCATTTTCTTGCCTGAAAAACTTCCCCTCTAGTTCATGCAATGCTGATCATGTCTGCGTATGAATGCAGACTCAGGAGGCAACAGGAAAAGATTCAGTATCCGAAGCGTTATGGTTTTTTGTTTGTAGTCTGAGTAATATTGACCAATCACGTTTGAACAGGCATACAGTTTATACAGCTAAACAGTGTTGTCTGTGTTGAGAAGCGTAAAACTTTGGGCAAAATTCAATTTGGAACAGGTTGACTGTCTGTCTGACAATTTAACATTGTAGTAGCTTAATTTTTTACATTTATCTGAATTTATATGAAGAAAAATCCAGGCCGGACCTATAACCTGCACAGTTTCTGTCCAAGCCCAACCTGAGCCTGACCGACAGCAACAGTTTTGGGCCCGAGCCAGGTTAAATACTCAAAATTTGTATTAAAAATTGGGCCTGCATTACATTACATTTTATATATTATTAAAAAAAATCTTCGCATTAAAAGATGTATTACAAGCTAAGGGCTGGCGTGTTTCCTCGCACCACTTCTCCATCTCTTTCTTCTGTTAGTTGTCTGTCAATTCATGCGTGACACATTTGGCAAAGCAGGCTGCCCCCCTTGGTGCGTCTATTATGCGCAGCAATCCATGGCGATGCAGCTCGCAGATGATAATTACTGCTCACTGCTGCATATTACGCACATCTCTCTCAATGCTGGAGAGGCCGAAGCAAACACTTCCAACCAAATCGCCTTGCAGCCCCCCTTTCTTTTTCTCTTTTTCTTTCTCTCGTTTTCCATCACTCTGTCATGCGCACTCTCCCTCTATCTGCCTCCTCTTTTTCTCTCCTTCCCTCTTGATTCAGTCCATGATGGTCTAGCTATGACGACGGCCACGCATGTAGATGCAGCAGCCTGGAGCTCCTCAAAATCTTTGCTACGTTTTTACTATATATTGAAGAGAAGGAGGATAACCAGCATCAGGGCAAGGTTGACCCAACTTGGACCGAGAGCTGTTCCCCTACCAAGCCTTCTTCTGGCTAATGTCCGGTTGTAGGAGAAAAAAGTAGATGAGATGTGGATGAGGTGTGATTGAGGCTTACTCAGCAATGGTAAATCAGAGACTGCTCTGCGCACATCTTCACAAAGACATGGTGAACCCAAGCTATTGCACTGGATAGATGGGCCTTGTTGGTAGCCATAAGGACACAAGACTGATTCAAATTCAAAACATGCACAGCATGAACTGAATGATGCCACCAGCAGCAACATGTCCAAGCAACCAGATGTAATCTTCATAGTAGCTGCTGATTTTAATCAACTCATTCTATAACTCCTTTCTATAAAAATGACTAATAAATCTACCCTCTACCTTCTAAATCTCCTGCCAAAGGGCCAATTAGGCACGAGAGGTTTCACGACAGTTTTATGAAAAAATAAATACAAGTTCAAACGGCGAGAACCCGACTCGATTCGACTCGATTCAAGCCTGAGGTAATAGCGAGAAATTACAGCCCGGCCCAGCCTGAATCCAGCAGGTCGGATCAGGTCAGGTCGGGCCCAGTTGGTTTCAGGCAGAAAATCAGAGCTCTAGTAAAGATTACTCAGTGGCTAAATCATCATTAGATTGATAGCCAGTGGGTTCCAAAATTGTGTGAACAATAACCGGCACATGGAAGTGGAAGTCTTGGTTTCAAAATCTCTTACCCCGGAAATCCGCTTCCCTCACAGGACCCCCTGAAACATTGGCTGTTTACTCTAGAGGCTAAGTCAGACTGTTAGCCAATGGATTGAGTGTTGTCATGCTTCTTATCAGTATATTATAGAGCTCGACCTCTTCTGTTCTGTCAGTCTGTGCTTTATTCACCAGCCTGTGATTATACTGAAAATATAATGCTGCTTCTGAGTAGCCAGCAGGATGTTTGGCAACAGGAAAAGGCAAGAAAAAAACAAGAAAACACTGACTGAGATCGGAATTGATGAGGTTCAGTAACATGTTGACAATGTAGAAGACGATTACACAAAAGATGAGCAAAAGAGTGGATTAAAGCTTAAAGAAAACACTGCCTGAGGTGTTTGTTCTGACCAGTCCAAAATGTTAATAATTAAACTAACCGGACTGACAAAAGGAAGTCACCTAGGGACACCAGCACCATGAGTCATCTATTGCTATTGCAGGTAATTGTGCGACACAAAGATGAATTCTGTGTTTCCGAGGCTACGGAGAAGAGGCAAGGAAGCTCTGAGGCTCAATTTTTGTTTCAATCTTGAGAGAATTTGACCAGTTTCTTTTCCTGACTGCCACTTAAGATTCATCGAGTCCGCTTATTTAGTTAAGGACATTCATAACATCCTTTTTTTTTTAAAAAAAAAAGTGCTTTCAACTACAACCAAAATGTTGTGAAAAAAACGGTAGAAGAGAAGTGAAGTATCCCATACTCTGGTGAAAGACAACAAATAGCCTTGGCTTTAATGGACAGCTTTGAGCCGTCTGTTTTGTTGTTTTGCTGGCGATGATCTGAGCTATAACCTAGAAGCGAACAAAGGAGTCCTCATAAGAAGGCGAGAGCTGGTTGGCCACGTGGAGAGCGTGGATTGGGCTGACCCCTTACATCAGCCCCAAGCTCTATGTTGTACATCTCCCTTCTGCCTGCTCTTTTGTTCCCACACCTGCACACACACATACACACTCTCTTTGTTACAGAAGGAGATTTGGATAGGTAGGCCCGACAGCCACTGAGTAGACCCTCTTAACAATAGAGCATTGTTTTGGGAGGAAAGGAGTCTGTGTTTTTTTATGGCATGAGCGCTGAGCCATGAGAACTCTGTTCCATTTATCCAGCTTTGTGTGTATTATACATCTGTTCATAGTATGTAGGATATATTAACCAGCACCAGCAATCTTTTGGGTGAATGCCTTGAGCTGCAGGTCCTCTAAAGACTTGAAAAAACATGCAACTGTGTGTCTCGGTGGACCGCATTTGCAGCTCCTCGTTCTAAAAACTGCAGCCAACCTGATCTTGTGGGGCTATCGGTGTCCCCACAGAAAGTCAGGTGCAAGTCCAACAGAAAGTGTAACAACCGTGCATTGTGTGGTGATCACAGGTGATTTATCCTCCACAAAGCGGGCACAGACATCACAACATTCATCTTGTTGGTGTAACCTAGATTAACCTCTTGTATGTGACATTTGCTGCAGTTACATGGACAGTATTTCTTCAGTTTGATAGAAATTATTCTGATTAGAGATTCCAACTTAGCTAAATAAATTGAGACAATAAGATGTGCGTTTACATGCCCCAAAGTATAAAAATATGACTTCTTTTTGATGTGGGTAAAGTGGTTCCATCTGCCAAAGTATAACAGAAGAAGTAGTTTTTCTTTCCAACCTAATTAAGAAAAATTAAATTCATTCAATGCATATATTATGGAAAGAGAAAAAGTGGTTCCGTCTGTTAATACAATTAAATAGTAACAAAAGTGTAACCTAGCGTGTTTTCTGTACCTACAAACCCAGAGAAGAGGAAAATTCAAAACAGATCTCTTCTTTGTCCAGTCTATGTCTCCTAACTGAGCTTAATTTAACAGCAGTATGAGAATAATATATGTCTCAGCCAGATCCCAATTCAAGATCTTAAAACGCTCTCTTTTGTCTCACACTGCACTGATATTTATTTGTCTCGAATAATCCACTCTTGAGAAAACAGTAAAACCCCCCCCCCAAAATTGATTGCCTCATAAAACAGCCGGTACAATTTCAATTTTTTGTCTCAGTGTTAACTTCAGTTCACACTGATTTATTACTGATGAGACAAAGAAAAGACTATTGCGACCAGCAGAATTTTCGGCTGAACACCTCACATGCAAAAAATCTGCACAGAAGATAGACAATTAGCTTTTGAGTAGCTTTACATTGCAGTAATTAGCAATGACTTAATGACTTTAAGCATTTACTTGGTACAAAGACATTCTGATTGGGCTGTTATTCTGATTATTAATGGATTTTAGGGTCCATGTCAAAAGTTTCCTGGCCTCTCGTTTAGAGTAACACTGATATAACTAATAACTGACAGCGTTCAGTGAAGCGGTATGCTCAGATCCAAGTCTAAAATGCCCTCTCAAAAATGTAAAACATGATCTTAATGACGCTGTGTTCAATTACAGAGAACTCTTTTTTTTAATAAAAATATATATAATATTTTCTCCAACAATTGATTTAAAATACAGGAAAAAAATTCTATCCAGTTTCCAGGTTAAATAGTGTTGAGCTATAGTGTGCAAAGATAATACATTTTTAACTTTCATCATAAAACAGTTTTGCATTCCTTGGAGTAATAATAGCTTGACTTTTCTCTCTGTGAGCCGACATTGGCCTCCCATGATGGCTGCTGAGTGCCTCAGTGTTTCACCAAAGACTTAAATCTTTGTATTTAAGGAGCTATTAATTAGCGAGCTCTCAGAACCTAATAGGACTGGTGCACTTGAAAGGTCAGTCAGCTAGGCCATAAACACATATAGGTAACTGTGCCATTAATTTTAAGACAAAAACACAAGATCCTGTCAGATACAGGTGCCCAATTAAAGTGATATGACATGTTCCCAATTAGGTGTCGGAGATCTGCAATATAAATTAAAAATATGAACATTTCTTTATTTAAATATGAGAAACTGCCTGTTACATGTGTGCGTTTGCACAAGGCTGATGATCATTTGTGGTAAATTCATTGGTTTAGAAAGTTTAGGAGACATTATTCAGGAAACACTTGAAACCATAAAATGATAGGTTTGAGAACAGAGCAGCAGAATAATTGCAAAGCAAAGATTTTCATACGCTACCCCATACTTGAATTAATGCTTGTTTTGGGATGTTTTTGGAAAAACAGCACATTACAGGAACAAAAGAAGGCAGCTGTAGGATACTGCGGTATATATTTCTCAGTCATGTTCTTCACCCAATGACACTTTAATTGAAGATGGCTTTTTACGTGCATTTATAAACTTAGAATTATGAACAAAGAAATTATGTTGATTATGATTATGATTATTGTTATTATTACTATTATTAAAACAGCAACAATAATAACTGAATTATTCTTCTTCTTATTATTATTACTATTGTTATTATTATTATTATTGTTGTTGTACTAAGTTTATTATTACTTTGGTATTCTGATATCCAATTTTCATTTTCATTTTGTAATTATTTTTTCACTATTGTTTTGTTCTTTTGCTACTTATACTGTCATAGCTGCTGCAACAATGTAAATTTCCCCACTGTGGGACGAATAAAGAATTATCTTATCTTATCTTAATAACAAAGAACTTTTCAGGTCTGTAATAATAAAGACATGGACATTAATTGTATATTTCTTCTATTAATTTGTATATTTAATATAATGCATTTATTTGGAATTATGAAAAACAAAAAGTAATCAGTGTGACATTTTCCCTGTATATGAAATTTTTATTTTGCATCTTAAAATGGAAAGAAAATGTAACTCATCAGGGAGAGATGAAGAGCATCTCAGTGGAGTTGGCTAGAAGAAGATCACATTGGAAAAATGCCTGAAGTTAGTCATCAGATATTATATGTGTCAAGTGAATTAGATTGTGCTTGATGTCAAGCTAGCAAAATCGCTTCACCTTCACATATTAGTTGCCTCATATCTACACTGCCAACAGTTATCTGGCTGCGGCTGATCATAAGTCACTGCTTGTCTTAGTCCGTATAGATTTAGTCGCTAGATTAGTTTGAATTGTAATGACTGCTTTGACAACATGATGCCCACTTCAATCACAGGATTGAATTTTAACACTTAAGTAAATAAGAAAACATATTCATACTTTTAGGTTGGTCAGTTTAATTAAATCTACTCTCTATTATATCTGTATTCCATAACCATATTTACCATATCTCACTGCCGCAGAATACAGAAGCCAAAAAGCAGACTATGTGCACCTCGTCATGAAATGAATGTTCAGAAAGCATATATAGAGGGCACAGTGCCTTTTATCTAGTAATGCTTCCCGGCTCATAGTGCACCATCTTTTTCACATCAGAGGATAGGAACTGAAAAGAAAACTCCAGAGATCAAACAGACAAAGTTAATCAGAAGAGAACCAAAAGACATGCATTGAGATGCGGAGAATCTCTTCGCCAGACCTGCTCCTTATTCTCCGCTCCCCTTTTTACACCTCTCCCTGAAGCAAACATGTAAGTCTCCCCCTGGACTTCAATTGTCAGATCGAGAAGAGAAAATACGGAGAGGTTGAGAGAGAGATGGAGAGAGAGAGCAGGAGAGAGAGCAGGAGAGAGAGCAGGTGACAGGCACTGACAAAAGGACGAACGCTCTGTTAGGCTCGGTGCAGGAGTAACAGGGCCATGGGGACAGCAGGGAACAATATCCTTACAGAGGAAAAATAGGAAAATAAAAGATGGGGCAACATTGACATCTATTGTAAATAATATTTGTCAACAAATGAGTTATGGCGCCATGTGGAAAGAAATGCTTTGAAAAGGAGACAAGGGCTTATTGTTGCAGTGGAAAGTTGTGTCAGTGGTTTTCGTTGTCTTTGCTGCTGCATTCATTAACTCTGAGTCTCTGCTGAATCTGGTACTTTAGAAATAATAATGATAAATGATTACGTGCCAGGCATAATTATGTTTTTCATTTCATTCAGCCACACAAACATGCTTTAGTTTTGAATACCAAATGTATAGAAAATGTTTATTAGTGTAAGCGTGATCTGCAGTTTAGTTTAACATTCTCTATGTTCGTGAAATAGTGTGCAATAATTAAAGGGGGCCTTCACTACACTGTGTAGGGCCTCAACAATGGCAGGCAACAGTGCTGACATAACTAACAGTAGTCCCTTTACATGGGAATGTCATGCTGTTATACACCCACGCTGTAAAAGGTGTGACTATGGAATGGGGGGACAGAGTTGCATCACCTTTAAACCGCTATTGGAGGAAGTAACACTGCCAAATAGTCTGTGTATAAAAAGGACAGCCAGCAGGACAGGACCATCAGCACCACAGGAAAAAGCAGCTGGTAGCAGTAAGCTCCCAACTCAAAGAAGAACAGCGCCCCTAAATGTCTGCAAATTAGGAAAACAGTGAGATTTGGGAGCTTGTTACCCTCCGAGCTGAGGACGAGATCAGTGGCTATGTAACAGAGAAGATGAATATTTGTTATTACCATGTTAATACCTTTGTTACTGTTAAAGAAGCATTTCTGACTTGTAAGTTATGTGTCACACTGGAGGCCAACGCTGTTGTTTTAAGCGTTGCGTCCATCACTTCCCTTTTGATTCAAAGATGACAGCATGCTGTCTAAAATCACACACTGGAAAGACTCAATGCCAGCATTGTTTTGTTCTTGTGAAATGCAAAGGTGGTATGAGTAACGGACTTAGTAGTGGCCCTACAGCGCAGTCTTTTTGTACAAGAAGGCTAGTGTTGACCGGGGGGAACAGAAGAGTGGGCACTTCCGCAATGATGCTGTGCGAATATCAGCGGTAACCACTGCTTGAGCGCAGTGCAAGTGGTGGCAATTAGCTGGCTAGAAGCACACACAGAAGTGGTATGACTTCATTATCGTGACATCACTCTATTATATCTTTACACAGCAAATAGTGGTTTGCAGTTATATTAATGTGTTCAATTTCTCAACCCTTAAAATAATTAAATAATTGATACAAAAAATATTTTTGGCCATTGTATGTTGACACCAGTAGGAAAATCTTAGATTAGGTCTCCCAGTTTTCAAGGTGACTTCATTTGCTGCCACTCTACTCCTACAAGCATCACAAACAACTTTGGAGAGACTCTGTCTGCTTGAGAGTCATAAGCCTTCTTTACTGAAAATAAGCATCAAATGAAAGCATTAAACATTGCCTCTTTGCTTGTTTGTTACCTCAAGTTGTATTTCAAGTTGTTCCTCCTCCCAGCCACAAGAAATGTATGCACTGCCAAAAAACAGTCCCTGACAGTCATAATATTTTTTGCAGTATAACACAACGTTTGATGCATGTTTCCATTACATTTTTAGGCTTTCCTGAAAAAGCTCCCCTTACATCTGAGATATAGTTTTAAAAAATCTCTCTCACTCACCACAAACAAAAACATTATTATGTTAAAAATAATAGTTTGAGGCAGGGAAGACAAGCTTGGAATATAAAGCCTTGTTTGCATCAATAAGCAGGAATCACTACAAACTAAATATTTGCTTGCAATAGAAGAACATGACAAATTTTCAGTAGCCCCTCCTTTTATCATGACAAGATACAGTATTCACCAAAAATAACTTGATAAGTTAGTGTTTACCTTGCAATGAAGTAAATGCAAATAATTACATATGTAACCTACAAGGTAAATATTGAGGTATCAAATAACAAATAAGTGAAAGAAAACTGCACAGCTTTATTGTTGTCCCTTCAATGGAAGATAAAATGCAGTGCACTCTTCTGCTGTTCTCTGGAGCTCTGTTCCTCTGCCAATGCAGTTTACCACAGAAATCAGGACATTTGGTGATAGTTTTGCACTGGACAGCATTTTATTCAGAGCCATTTCCACTATTCTGTCCTATTCATTATGTATGTGAATATAAAGAACAAAACACCTCTAAGTATAATGCAGTGGAACACCAGATACCTTTAACTACGACCTCAGCAGTTTATACAATGTCAACAAAAACTTAGCACTATAACATCTGTCAAGTTAGAATTCATCACAGGGCTGTGTATTCATTTGATTTGATTGTACATATGTATAAGTAAATTTCCAGTAGCATATCCTTTAGACACGAGGCAAAAAAACACATTAAAAGTGTAAATATGGAGCAGCCATGCAGTGTTTTGCAGACAAAGGGTTAGGAAGCAAATGCAGAAATCTTAGGACTGGTGACATGTGATCATATTTTCTCTTTCTTCTAAATACAGCCCAGCATTTTAAATAAGTCGAAATCAGCCTGCTGTCTCTTTAGGCAGAGCAATGGAAATAGTTGAGTGATGAGAGATAAACTGTCACTTCTGGGGTTTTTTTGGGGGGTTTTTTTAAATAGTGTTTTAATGTAATGTTTTAGCAGATTTGATAGTGTTTCAAACATGACTTGGCGTTACATCCAGGTTCTTGACCTGTGTTTCCTGTCGCTGAGGTTTTGCACAAACAACATGTATCTCTGTGTACTTATTCAGTGGCATGGACATGTTAAAACATCTATTTTTATGTTTTTAAAAGACAAGAATATAAATAACTAGTGTCAATAAGCTAACTATGATAATAAACATGACACTGGATCATATGGCCTGAAGGCAGCTTTGGGCCAACTGAACAGCATGGGACCAAGAATTGATCCCTGGGGAACCTCAAATACAAAGACAACATTGATAGACCTAAAATAACTCAATGACAGCAGGAGGGTTTTCCTGTCAAATTGGATATAATTTAACTAAATGCTGCTGGCAAATAAAAACATTTTAAAAAATAATTTCCTCTCCAGTGGTTATTGCTATGGGTCCTGTCTTTGTTTCTGCTGCTGCTACTTTGTTAGGGAGTAGAAGTCCCTCTCCTCTACAGAACAAGCATGAGGAAACAGTGGATTATTTGAATGAGATATTCCTGCTGTGGTCCATTCGGCAACAGCAGTTAGTAATGTGGCACTGTTAAGTGCATCCCTGTTGAGTCCTATGACAGGGAAGACCTCCAAGTCGACTTAGAAAATGCATTATCAGAGTGCAGCATATTAAGCTAAGCATAGCCTCCCTCCAACAAAGAGATGGGGATTTTCTGGATGACCTTCTTATCCTGGAGGAATTGTTGAGAGCTTTCATATCAGTTACCATGCAGCATTGAAACAACAAGCTCAGCTTTTGCAACACTTTCCTGTGGTGTCCAAATCCTCCACCCATGCCATGCCATTACTTCAAAGATTTGGCACACACATTGTGAAGCGTCAAGTCTGCAGTCCACACACCTCTGTCCAAGTCCTAGCCCAGTGAGCTACACCATCCTACCCTTCTTATAGAGCCCTGCCTCAATATTTATTGTCATTGTGAAATCCAAAGGGTCAACCATGCAAGCGTGCTCCTACTCAGTCGCTCCCTCTGGATTTTTGGCTCCCTGTCACTCTTCCTTATCCAGCTGTGGATATGTCTTGTTGAATACAATGAGGCACTTAAGGTCTCTCTCACAGTGTAGTGTTCCTGGTCTGTCCTCTGCTCCACAACCTTGTCTTCCCTGACTGTGGCACAAGAGTGGCAGGCTCTCTTTCTATCTCCCTTACAGAGCTGCATTCTTACATGGCCTGTCCTCCTCTCATGTCTTCATAGACAGCAGTGCAGGGCCTGAGTGCACCCTTTCTCCACCTCCCCACACAAAGACCCTCGCAGCCTGTGTGGGAGGATTAATGCTGCCATTGTCTGTCGCTCCCCCACTGCACTGTCTCACTTGCAAAACACTAAGCAGAAACCCCCCACTGTGGTCCTGGAGTTTAAAGTGGCGTATCTAATAATGACATCCTGTCTCACAACCTAACAAAAACAGCTTCTGGCCTTTACCTTCCTGTTTTAAAAACAAAGACTGTTTGGAACATGGAGGAGTTGTTTCCCTTCTGATTTATCCCAACCACTAAATAGACGAGGTGGGAGTGGAGTGGGAATAGAGATGAAGGGGTTGTAATCATTCTTGATGATGTGTGTTGTGTCTTTTTGGAACCACAGCAGTGGCTCTACCATTGGTTTCATGGGAACCTGAGCTGCGGTTGGACCTGCAGCATCACAGACAGCACCTGATGACCATTCTCCTGGTAGCCAGGTGGGATCAGCTTAGTCCTGGTGCATTGTACCTTGAACCATCATCACAGGTGGACAGTGCTTGATCAAACAGAGATAGAGTCTTTGATTCTGAGAGGACCAGCTTGTTGCATCAAGGACTGACACCGGTGTCCAAAGTGTGCTTTGTGGTCCATCAATTTGGGGCCATAGGTAGGAGGAGGAGCTCAGTGTTTACTTTCTTACTGGTTCTACAAGATCTAGTCTGGCCCACTGGATGTTGACTGTGGCTGTGGCCTGCCATTGGCTGGCTATTTAGACAGCCTTTCTCTCTCAATCTTTGTGTTACCTTTTTCAAAATCCCCATTGCTACAGGAAACAGTAACAGCAGCCTCCAGGCTAACAACCACATGCTGAAAATGGCAATTCTGCCAAAGTTTTGGATAGTATAATAAACCATGCCTGCTTTGTTCTCTGGTAAATTGTCTTAAAGATATAAGAAGGAATAAAATGACTTGTGAATGTGCCTCAGAGAAGGCCAGACTCTGTCTCACAGGACGCTTATGCTTGATGTTGATCCATTTTCTGACACAACCATTCGGATTTTATTTGCCCAATCTTTTTTCCTTAGCAGCGGTATGCACCAGTGACACTCACATCACAGGTGTACCATTCTGATCCGCAGACAGAGCATGTCCTTTTAGCCATAGATCCTTTGGATTTCATCAGGTCTGGGCAGATCTCTGTCATCAATTATTCTCAGAGACTCATTGGCATGTTATGTGGCGCACACAACCATGTGAACTAGACTTTTAGCAAACTCCTGTCTGAACAAAGGAAAAACAATCGGCTAGGCAATTGTATGTGTTCGTAGCCAGGAATCTCCCCTCTGGTTTCCATTTGCTGGGTATTGATAATCACAAGCATGACCTTGTGGTCAACACAATGACATTTATCAGGTTCTACTAGTGGGGTATGTCTAACAACTGCACCTCTGTTTGCTGCTTAGCAGGAGAAATGGATTGGGATTGACTCTGAGCACGATATAATGACTTATCACAGTGCTCATGTCAACCATTTTCTCTTTCTAACCATGTCTCCATCATCTGCTTGTTAAAACATTTTGATTTCATTACACACACAATCCAAGGGGACTCATTGTTTGTATTCAGTGTCTTGAGAACTTAAAGTAATGTCATAAATAATGCATCTTACATAATGTATTGAATTGGCAATACAGAAAAAGAGACACTTAATTTAACAAATTCTCTTACCATTTCAGCTCAGGAGCAGAACTTTGGGGATCAGTTCCTCCATGTGTTCCTTCAAGATGGGAGCCCTATTGCTCAGCTTGGGTGTGGTGGCAGTCATGTTTTGAATGCAGCAGCAGGTCAGCTCATCAATAACAACAGATGGATGTCTATCACAATCAGGTATAGTATATCTCTCTCCTGCTTTCATCTCTATTCCCTGATATTGTATTGGCAAAAGTCATTGTCACTGTCTTGCCTTTTTGTAATCAGCAGTGAACATTTTATTAGCTGTGATTTTAAAGACAAGACTATCAGCCTTGGCCACGTAAATCACGATGTGTTTGTGTAGGATGTGCAGAAGTATCCAGTGTAAATACAGTAATCATCACTGTTGAGAAGGCACCAAGGGCAGATATCAAAACCAGAAAGATTTTTTTGCTTTAATTCCCTCCACTGCCACTGCTATTATAAAGTAACTAAATCACTTAATTCAGGTGTGAAAAGCCTTAGAAGTGGCTGTGCTCTCAACTCTTATTATGTTCAATTTGATTTTTACACAAAGTTGCATGGAATGGTCTGTTTGACAGTGTTGTACTCAAGATCAGTCTTGGTCTCAAGACCACTTTTGAAGGTCTCCTCTTGGAAATCGATAGCATTTTTTCTCAGCTTTTCTCTGTCTCAGACAAAGAGGACTCTGGATATTATATCAAGATTGGTCAAAACAAGCTGTAGGATAACACTAAATTGCCTGTGCAAAAAGGGGTATTGAATAAAGATTGTTTTGTAGATTTCAGCTTGTAGGTGCTTATAGACTACAGAGGACAATTCCCATAGATAAAATTCACCTTTGCACTGCCTTTTGATTTGATCTCATTTTTTAAAAGACATTTCTCATGGTATACTTATACATACACACATTTATATATTGAATATGGCAATGAAAAGGAATCTACATTTGTTTCTGTGGATGTTTATTATGGGAATGTGAATCTTGTAAATCATTTTGAAGCTTGCTTATTGTTTGTTTCACATTTTATCTTAAGTGTGGGACTTTGACTGGTCAAGTCTTGACTCGTTCTCACTCTGCCCTGGTCTGGGTCTTGAGTCGTTGTCGCTCTGACTTGGTTTTGGTCTTGACTTGGTCTCAACCCCTCTGTCTTGGTCTTGTCACATTCTTCATACACTCTGCTCTTGGTCATGACTTGTTCTCGATTTAGGTCTCCTTGCCTACATTGCTCTTTGATAAAACCCTGTGAAGCCTTTTCTGACCAGTGTTAATCAGATAATTGATTTTACAGTAATACAGAGGTGCTATGAAAGCTCACTACATGAGACATTTCCAAACTTTAATGCCCTGGATCTTTGTACAGCTCTGGAGCAGTGCACTCTCTGACAAGTGTCAAAATGTCAAAGTCACAGAAACAAAGAAAATTGTCTAGTGTATTGGCAGTGTTAAACAGCCAACAGTCTCTTTCAGAAAATCATAGATGGGAATTGCAATCAAATCAAGTTTCCGGAAACTTCAATGAGTAATTTTCTTAACTAGGTAAGAACAGCTATTATTTAATGTATGTCAGGCTGTGGATATATTTTACACTTAACTATTTTAAGTGTAGTTTTATTGTTTTGACAGTCTAAAAAGGGCCAAATAACTTTTGCCATCCATGGCATCTTGTAGATTACTTGCAAAAAGTGCACAAACAGATTTAAGATTGTTTTCTATATTCAGTCTGCTGAGAAAATTGGCCTTTTTTTTGGCTGTGGGCGTTTACCCATAAGTGGCTGAGACCCCCTAATCTTGACTGCATGGAGAAGACAAACCTTACAGGCTCTGAATGTCCCAGTCACTTTCTTATACTTATTTAGAAATGTTTATGACCCATGTGTTGCACTGCACATAGTGAAATACTTCTCAACTTAAAAAAAAAATAAATAAATAAATAAAAAACTTGCATTG
Organism: Plectropomus leopardus; assembly: GCF_008729295.1. Lineage (NCBI taxonomy): Eukaryota > Metazoa > Chordata > Actinopteri > Perciformes > Serranidae > Plectropomus > Plectropomus leopardus. Next base: position 17,833,521 of record NC_056477.1, on the reverse strand, counting down.
TTCAAGCCAAGTTCAATGACCCATTGGTCGATCCATGAAACTGCATGTCTCTCCAGAATGTTAAAAAATTAAATGTCTAAAGTGGAGTGCACACATAACAATATTTAAATGTTAGATTACACTTAGCAGCACAATTATATTCATAAACAGTATCATTAAAAAAATTAAAGTACATTTAAATTGGCTTAAACAATGACAAGCATAATAAAATATTTAGATTTCAGAATGAAGTTGATTCTTGTATTGAATTATCCCGTCACTGAGAGTAATGTTACATTTTGTTTGTCAAAGCTTTCTGTCAAAATTGTGTCAATGTCTAAATTAATATGCCCAGCTAAAACAATCATATATTTTGTATATAAAACATCTGATCCAGGCTGAGCTCAGACATACATCTAACAAGTTGTTCCCTCACAACAAACCTTTAGACTGAATGCACAACATGATACAAACACAAAGAAATAACTCAGCATGTAAATGCTTTTATGTTGAGCCCCATGAACATTGTGTACAGTGCATGAACTGAATAACACAGCTGGAGTCAGATGGTTGTAGCTTAGACAGCTGACAATGTAATAATAAAAAAGCAATTACGTCTGCCAACTTCCCACACTTGTCACTAGTTTTAGCAAATTTCTTTTAGACACCACCCCAGGTGAAATGATTTCTTAAATGCCACAAGCAGCAAATGTTGCTTCTCTTTTGGATTATCAGGAAAAAACAGTTGACTCCTGAGCATTTGGCAACAGATTTGGTACCAAATGTTAAACCTGATCCACATGCATTCACACTACTTGCTCGTCTCATCCAAATAGGTCTGATCACAATGCTTCCCCATGCACAGCTGATCTTCTGTCTACGTAGTGCACACACAGGCTTACCGCTCAGGCACTGAGGGGCAGGCGCAGCCAGTGGGAGAAATGAGAGAGAGGGCCTGCTGCTGAGCTCTTCCTCTATTTATTCTTGATCGGTTCAGCAATTTTATTCATATGCAAATGAGCGCATGACATCATCCAGTCCTGTTTGAGCAGTGAATACCTTCATTCCTCGGATGATGGTTGGCAACACTGAATACAGCTGCTCAAACTTTCTGTCAGCAGCTATGCATTGCAGGGCAAGGCAGTGGTCGTGGAGGAAAATTTTCCACCTTTTATGTGAACTTTCAATCAGTGCTGGTGGTAATGGTAGACAACTGAAGCAATGAAATTCTTAGTGTGTGCTATATTGACCAAAAGAGCTGAATTTTCCTGTTCACAGAGCCATGTTAGCAGTACCTACGTATATGTACCGTGATTCACTGTGCACAATTGCCTTGCCCATAGTTAATACCAGCCTACTAAGGCTGCACAGTATGCAAAAATAATTGTGATTATTTTGACAGATTGTAATCTGAGTTGCTTTTTCAGTGGGAAAGATAATTTTGTATTTCATTTCCTTTGAAAAAAATATGAAAATGATGATGATGGGATTTTTGCTGGAGACTGTACCAAACAAGCTTGTTTAGTTGCAAATATGATCTGTAGGCTGGGGCATCTCTGGTGCACCACACGCTTCATTAATAGTGGTATGTTGTGCCAGAAATTACCTTTTAAAGAAAAAATTATAGCTCCTGTGATTTGGATATTGCACTTGGCCATATTGCAGTAGATTATATTTCAATTGATTGTGCGGCCCTTTAGCCTACTAGCCTATAGTTATTACTTTTTTGGCCAAAACATAGTGTTAGGTGGCAAAAATACTCACTCAATCAACACCTGTCCTCTTGGCCCTGCTGGTCTTGATTGTGTTTTGTCTTTCTCAAGGGGTTATTTCTGGGTTTGAAAAGTAAAGCCAATGCCAGAGCACCTTAAACCTGCATTCTTTTTAATGGCCAGCAGGGGGCGACTCCACTGGCTGCAAAAATAAGTCTAATTGTATCCAAGTCTATATGCAAAAAAAAGACCCTACATCTCACTTGATTCATTACCTCAGTAAACATTTTCCTAATAAGTTTATGGTCTCAATCGCTAGTTTCAGGTCTTCTTACATACAGCTTGATGTTCATTGTGTAAATTATGGTCCCATTTAGAGTAAAATAGGCCATAAAGCAGGGTATGTTTGATGGTGTGGTTACTTTGTGTTGGACAAGTCACTAACATGGCGGTGTTCTCGTGTTCTCAGTCAGATCCACCTATCTCCTCCACAGCTCCACTGTCTTGTCTTAAAATGGCCACCTGTGGCTCCAAAAAGCCAAGAAGGTAATCTCAGTCTTGGAACTTCAAAATTGTAGTCCATAAACCAATGGGTGACATCACAATGGCTAAATTCACATCATTAATACAGTCTTCACATTATCATAAGCATTCTGAGTAAGGTCTCCAGCACATTGTCGTCTAAGTGAGGAGAAAAACTTTCATACAAAGTAACCCACACACAGGCTCTCTTTGGGTTGGCTTTGGCGATGGCGTCCAATAAATACTGCCCATGCTTCTTTTTGCATGGAGGGCAAATAAGCAAAAGCACTACCATTCACTGCCTGCTCTCGACAGCCAGTTATATCCTCTTGCACGGCAGCTACAGCCTCAGTTTCTCTGCGCTGCGTTTGTTTAGCCGTAGGGTTATACTCTGACGCAGATAAATATGGCTGAATATCCACGGCAGCCAAAATACTGTAAAATGTATCCTCCTCTATAATATGTTTTGCACTCATATTTAGGGATGCCATTTTTGTTGTCGGAAACAAAGATGGTTTTCTATACAAGTGAAGAGAACAAGGACGTTCTGTTTGAGCGGCGTCTAGGGCACTCCTCTTGGCTATCCCGAGGTGAAATTCAGCCTGTAGTTCTTCTTGTATCCAACTATCACTGTCAAGTGACTGCATTAAATGAAGAAAGAACATCGTAAACTCAGCTTTCTTGATCAACATAGCCGGCATTGAGAAGTTTACTGTTTCAATCCACCACATTTTCCATCAACACTAAGTGGAAAATCTACATAAAAATGCCGAATTTTTTTTTCTTTAACTGTAAATAATCCAAGCTCCAGTAACTAAGCAGGAAAATCCAAACTACCTAATGTCACTGTAACACAGACTCCACTACCTCTTTATTCTAATTCCTCCCTTTTCCAGCACTCACACACTCTTCTTTTCAACCCACCAATCTTATTGTCATCTCGGCACTGTTCTGATGACACACAGAACTGCAGAAAAGAAAACATTTGCCTTTTGCTTTCATTTTTGCACTGATGCAGTACTGTTTAGTTGAAGAGGTGCTATGACACCTTCGTTCAACATACAATGCCGTAGTATGAAAACAGGCACTTTGCTTTTTTAATATATTTTCATGCTGGGCTTTTAAGCACTGTAGTTTTGATAATAATATATTTGTTTGTGACAAAACAGCACATAAAACGGCATGGTTGGTTTATTTAAATGACATCAAAAGCCCTTAAGTGGGTGTTGCTGCTGCTCAAATGTTTTAGCTCCCCAGTGTTCCCTCTCCATTATCAACACGACTCAGGTAAAATATGTCAAGAGAATTAAAATATACATATATACGTATATTCCAAAAGTTAGCATTAAAGGTCCCATATTATGCTAATTTTCAGGTTCATTCTTTCATTTTGGGTTTCTACTAGAACATGTTTAAGTGCTTTAATGTCCAAAAAACACTTTATTTTTCTCATACTGTCTGCCTGAATATACCTGTAATCACCCTCCATCTGAAATGCTCCATTTTAACGCTGTCTCTTTAAGATCCTCCTGAATAAGCATAGTCTGCTTGATCAGTCAGTGCTTCTGGGTTTTCCACATCTGCGTCTTTGGCATTACAGCCAAGAATGACCTTAACGACACTGTAGCGGCAGTTTCTAACTTTATGTGGTATAGTTGTGAAATCACAACATCAGACAGACAGACATCAGTCTTGACAGTTCATTTAATGGCACAGTCTCTAAACACTGACTCTGCATTTCTCCAAAGATTCAGTATTTTGATACTTTTACAGTATTTGTATAGTACCTATATCTGCTTTAAAATTTAAAAAAACATACAAATCTGACTTTTACTGTATGGGACCTTTAAATGCTGTGATTGTTTTTTTTACCCAGACCTATTTGCAATTCTCTGTGAGCCACAGAGGAGCGCTGTTCAACAGTCTTACAGTGCTCCATCTAGCTAATCATCCCCAACAAAGGGATGAAAGACATTGTGAATATTTAATCAAGAGTTTATCAGCCTGTTCTGACAGTAAACATAATTGAATGAATCACATTTTCCTTTTGTAGAGCGCGATTGACTAAAATGATCAGAACAATCCAAACAGGCTGCCATATACATGAAACATACTGGGAGAGACCCTTTGTTTAAAATGAGTGCAGAAGACTTTGCATTTAATTTACATTCACTGTATAATCTATCTAAAACTGCAGTCTGTGTAGAAACAGCAGGTTTGGTTTGAAGGAAGTTGGATATTATAGCTGCTATTTATTCAAGCGCTCTATCAATAGTTATGCAAATGTTCTGAATGTAATGGTGTTATGGTGCATTGTGTTTCCAGTGAAAGAATGCATAATGGACAGGTTGATTGATAGTAGATGTAAAAGACTTCTATTTTTTCTGTTTCACTTTTTTACAATAAAATCTACAACCCATTTGTAGCACTAGCAATATAGACTGCAAAGTTAGCAAGACAAAAAAATCCTCTATACTGAAATGCCCTGTGCTGCCATATAATTTCACAAAGGGGAGTGTGCAGCGGAGAAGCTGTGTCATTTTTCATTTGGGGAGGACGTGTTTGTTGTCGGCTTGGTTTTTTGATGTTGGTTAAGTTTTCCTTTAGGGATGTTCGGGGCCAATGCTACCACGATTAAAGTTTGAGAGTGGCAGACTCCAAATGCTCCCCCGGTCATTTGTGAGGGGATGTACATTATTGCTTGAGTCCCGCTGTGCATAGCATTCACTGTTGGAGTAATTTTCATTCTCACACAAGTCAAAGATCAACAAGGACGACACATAGCATTCTGCAGCATCACATTTCTTCTCTTGTCACAGGTGAACTCAGAGTCCCTGGCAGATATGATTATTCAAATTTATGCCACTTTTGTGGGTGCTTTTTTTCTCTGCAGTCAAAGGAATGGGAGTGGTGTCTCAAGTATGGCTCACACTTACTGGGAATATTCTTTTTTATGACAGAAGGTTTTGTGTCTAGAAACTCGTGGGTTTGATGTCGACGTCTTTATAGACTGTCGTATTATTTCTGTTTAAAAAGCTCTAAATATTTTGTTTCAGCAGGAGCCGTGCATGAATACCTGGCCATTAAATCGGCAATTTTCTCACACTTTTTCAAACTTCTTTTTTGGTTGCTGCTAAAATGCCAATGTAATGCTTGATCATCTGAGATAAAAGGACCAAAATGCCTCGTCTGTATGCTTATTTGGGTGTTGGATAGAGTATCATTGCATGTCTTTTTATAATTCAGACTTAAATTGCCTCGTGCCTAACTTAAGTATGATAAATTGATTCAAAATGCTCTCACTCAAACCAAAAAATATGTGCACCATCACCCTTTTCCAAAAACATTGTATGGTGAGACATTTGTTATTTGTGAGATTAGTAATGTTCCAATTTTATTAACGGGTCAATCTTCAACTAAGGTCCATTTTGGTCTGGAAACGTTTTAATCTAAAGCCCTATTTGTATGGAACTAGTACAACCTGGGACCTCCTCTGATTTAGAAATTACTCCCTACATCTGCATTTCATGTGTCACATTTTCACAGGATAGTGAAGTTTGTATTTTACTGGAATTTACCAACATTGGTATACCTGGATATAACGCACAGATATTTGTAACCACTCTCCACACAGAACCACTCGCGGTGAGGTACAGTGTTAAATGTGGGTTAAACAAACATAACTAGTCCTGCTACACATCATCACACGTTAACCATCTTATTACCTTTCAAGATTTCACTCTTCTGAAACTTTCTGATTGCTTTTTTTGCGAAAGTGTCTCCATACTGTGTAGTGAGATAAACAGCAAAATTGCTGCCAGAACTTTGGATGCCAGGGCAGCCTGTGTAACATGAAATGAGGTACATAGAAAACAGACAATCTAAAAATAACTCGAAATCACTGACATGAGGATTCAAATGGGACCAACATTATCAAACGACCTCTGGGTTTTGCAAAATATGGCAGGTAATTTACAGTGGAATTTTTACATGACAAATTACAGACATATCAGATATGTACGGATCACAAACAACCTCTACAATTATTGCAAATTATTTGAAGTCTCCAGCTAATATTCTTATGCAAGTAGGGTTTAACACATACAGAGAAATGCATTGATGGAATATTTTCAGTAGTATAACATTGGCATTGTCATTTTCATCTGCTAATGAATAAAGGAAATGACTGTTGTGGCAATAGTGTTTGTCATATGATATGTTAGCTTGCTAATGTCCATTTTAGCATCAGCATTAAATATACACAAAACACACAACCAGACACTTGTTTTTCTTATTATTTGTACATTCAAAGTACATTTTTGAGCATTCAGAAATGTCAGCCATTAAACATATTCTTGAATCGAAAAAAAGAAAATTACCTTGATTTCATCTTAATTCAGTTCTGTCCATAGAGGTAACTGTCCTCCAGTCTTGTGCTCTCTCTCTAAAAAAAAAACCTGAATTGACAATACGGATACTGGTGGAAATAACAGTAACTCCAGCATACGGGTGTATTACAACACATTATACATTCCATTAAAATTGGTATGACTGTGCCATTTGTACTTGAATTTAATATCAGATCAATATTAAATTAAAATTAAACAAAATCGGGCTCAGGGGCAGAGGAAACATGACGAAAACCATACAAGTAAGGTCATTTTAAATAATAAAAACAATGACTGATCTATCATTTAATTCCTCTTTGTCCCCTTTGATGTCAAGTATGTGCCACAAAAGTAAAATATTAGAAATTTGTTTCTGTTGTTCTTATTTCTAACAGGGACACAAAAATTGCAAAAGTTGAAGCATCACACAAACATAATATTTAACTCACAGACATAAAGCCAACAGAGGCTGAGATTTTCTGACTTGATTCCCTAAAGGTCAAGCTCGAAAAACACTGAATCCTACAATTCCTATGTTGCAACTCAATAGCGACTTTTGTCAACCCACTTCTAACTCTACCTCCAAGTTTGCCACACTGAATTTCAGTAGAGCATTTGAAGGCTGTAGCCCAATCCGAGATAACCCCGCTTACTCATCAGCAATATTTTCTCAGACTTTAAAAAGCTCCTCTAGAGCCACAGAGCACATTACACAAATGTTTTCACAGGCTGAGTAGCACTCCTGGTGTCAAGTACGCTCATCTTCATGTGTAAAATTGGTGGGGTGCTCCTTTTTTCAACCCGCCTTTGTGTATAAATTACCTTATTATTTAAAAGTACCGTACAGTTCCAATAAAACGATCACATTACAAATTTCTGATACAGCCAGCCTACCCTGCCCCAAGTCTCAAATCTCCTGAAGCAATGTCTGCTTGCTTTAAAAGCTAAAATCCACACACAACACAGGATAGCACATCTAAAATATAGAAACCACTGTGTTGTGGATAATGCATGAATAAATAATAAGCAATATGTTGCCGTCACTTTTCACTTTAATATAATGAAACATTCGATAGTATTATTTCGTAGTCTATTCGCTGACCAGTGAATATTGTTTTGATGTAAAAACGCACATGTGGGTGTGAAATGTTGCCTAGCAACAGCCTCTGTAAAAGGAAGAAAACAGACGAGTGCTGTGAGAAGAAATTTCAAAGTAGTAGCAAATTTCAGAGCATCTGAGGAGTCTGAGTCGTTTGAATGAACGCCAAGAAACTCAGCATTCTCAGTTGATGTTCAGTTCAGGTCAGAGACAAGTCGCCCAATAACATGCCTGCTACTAAGAGAGCAGTTTAATGTCTGTCTATCTACTCTGCACATGATCAGCATGTGTACAGGCTTATAGAAAACTCAAAAGTAAAAGAAGAGCTGCTGTAATTAGTGTTTATCTGAGTAATGGGTAAAGTAACCCCTTTGCAATTTGGAAAAGTAATTAGTAAACAGCCATTGATTACTTTTTCTTAACTCCACACCAACAGTGGACAGAAGCCATCCTTTCCCACTTCCTCACTGGGATTTAATCGCCGGAAGAATAATGAGGAAACAACATTTATTTTGGGGAGGTGCCATGCCATATGTGCAACTGGGTGAAAAGTGAGTTCTAAATATTGAGCATTTTGTTCTTAAATCCACATCCTCTCGACACAATGCCAAATCTGAGGCAGCGTATGTTTATCAATCAGCATCGTATTGACAAGTCATCCCATAAAGGATTCATTGAAGAAGCAACCAGCAGCCGTGCCAGCTCACTTGGAATTTCTTTTGTGGAGCCACAATGCCAAGAGGCTTGCGGTGTGCTGTCTAATTGTATTGCTGGAGATATAATGATAGAACACAGGCTACCCAAATTAATTGAGGCTTGCCAGTCACAGCACAAATTATGCAGCAAATGCTGCAGTGCTGCGTGTGAGAAAGTCACTGCACCAGACCCAGAGTAGACATCACAGTAAATGTAGGTGTAGATTATGGGCTGATAGAGGGCTTGTTGCATTTAAGGAAAAACCAGCTAACAGATCCTCCTGACATCTTGTGCAGTCTGTGCCGCGGTGTGATTATAATGCATGATTATTAATAATGTGTGTTTTTTCTCTCTCCCTCTCTCTTTTCGATCACATCTGATGTATAACACTACATCTTGTTGTGCTAAAAAAATATCAAAGTAACAGGTGGTACTCATCTTCCTTTTAAATGTAAGCTGTGTGACCCATTTACATTCTGTCTGCTCACAGGTATGAAACACTGAGCACAGCCTGGACTAATAGACTCTTGACTCTAAATCACTAAATTACTTGCGAATTATAAATTCACCACCAATGTGTTCCACATTATCATTTGCTTTTTGTAAGAATCTGAAATATGATTAGAATAGTAAGCCACTTAAAAAAAAATGTTTGCATCTTTGCCTATCAGCCAGTGAAAACTGTTGCAAGAGCACCGGCGCAGTGCATGATGTTTTACTGCCATCTGTTGCCAATACTTTCAGATGTTTTATGCAATAGTAATATTTTAATGATGATCCTCCCTCATTATTAATTTTCTGCAGGGGACTGAGAAGGAGGCGCGTTCAAATAAGATTGTAAAAGACAAACACCTACCATCAGGTTTAACAAATACCTCTGTGTAAAGGTGCCGTGCTGAAAATATTTGCAGGGTCCCTTAACATTGCAAGATAATATTTCAGTGGCGATCCTCAGGAAAGTTGCAGTTTTGCAGTTGCACTGAATTAGTCACACAGCAGACGCGGTCTAAATGAGGATGTTAGGGATGACAAATCACTTATGATTAGAGCATTAGCCAGATGAAGAAATGCATAAATGATGATTGAGTAAGTAAAAATGATCACAGCCTTATTGTGGTTTTGTGTGTGTTTGGAGGAAATGAAATATTCATACGTTTTTGTTTGTTTACCTCAAGTTGGGAATTTGCTGTTGTTGGTCCTGGGAGACCCGGCACTGAATGGTGCACAGGGAGCCCAGTAAGAAATTACATAGTGTTTCATCTCTACATTAGACAAACCCCAGCCTCTTTTTCTTCTGATTCACTCCTATGTTTGTTTGTGTAATAAAATCCATTGTGGTTTTGTGTTTGTATGTCTGTGTGTGTGATGATGATGTGGGGCTATGCGGTGTATTCCTAACTATGTAGCTACTAGACCAAGTAAAATAGTCATCTTTATAAATAGTCATCTTTGCCTTAGAGCAAGATCCATGTAAATTAGCTTGGTGGAGCATTCAGCGTGCTCACGAGAGCTCATCAAGTAACATCATCCTGTTTGCTTAGTGAGCATGCTCACTGTGTCTCATTGGGACAGTCTTTGCAGCATTAACAGGCCAAATAAAAAGCTACTGTAGTAAGCACCAGTGTGCCTCAGCGATGCCTCAGAGATGCCCTCAGCGAGGATTTTTGTCACAATGTGGTGATGTTTCTTACCTCAGTGACAGTCCATTTTTGCTGCACAGAGACATGGGTTGCAATATTGAATCAATTCAGTCTTTTCATTAGGATGTTGTTACATTCTCATGATTTTAGAATAAACAGCGTAGTTTTCTGAAATCACATACACAAAATCTTCATTTTTTGCCCTTATTCCAAAAAAAGACAATGTTTCTACTAAGCTGTTAACATGGCTCATGAAAAAGAATATTCCACCAATATTCCCTTTTACATGCACCTGTGCATACTCCAATTAGCATGCCCTAACTTTTCATTCATCATGTCAAAATTTAGATATGTGGAATGGCTGTAACTGCTTGTCATTTTGCTTCCTTGCATCAAAATAAGATTTTTTCTAAATTTTCCAGCAGTGGTGGATTTGTTTCATTGTGCAAATGCAGCTTCCTTCTTTAATTCCTTCAACCACCTTCTTGAAAAGATCAGTGTTGTGACACGTGCTCTTCCATGTTTAAATGTAGCCATGTTTTTCCTTCCAACTAGAAATGTGGGCTTTTCTTTTGCCTATGTATCTCTTCATCAGCCCTGCAGACTATTTGCTCTTTGGTCTGTGTACAACATGTCCATGACAAGAGGCTGTGTCTCGCAGACTGTTGTGAAAACCCATAATGATACACATTTTCCAACTGGGCTGTATACATGTCCACATACATGCTATCAAAATTGTATCGAAATGTCATCCCTTGTCATGTTTTCCTCCTGCTAACACGTAGTGCTTCTTCCGGTGATTAGGGTTCGGGCTGAGGGTTTAGGTAGGGGGAACAAGACTTGGCACTGGCATAGCCCATGTCTTAATCAGAAATTGCTAAATAATTTATTTGGTTATTTATTTTAATTTGCATTTTAAGAAATTATATGATATAGTAACACAGGAGTTACAGATCACAATAAAAAAAGAGGACTTTAAAAAAAACAGAAAGCTAAAAAATATAAAACAAAACTTTTGAAAATAAATAAAAAAATACGAACTGGTTCATGTACGCAAGTTCAAATGGAAAAAAATAAAATGGTTACATAACTTTCCATTCATAAGATATAGTTTACCAATAACTATAAATAAATAAAATAAAATAAATAAAATCAATTTAGGTGGGAAGATACATTTTGTCAGCAGAGAATAAGTCAGGAGATACCATAAACATACACATACAGGCACACATCATCATGTGAGTGTGCCTCCTTGTGCATACACAAAGACATCAGTACATTTATCTTAGTTATCGCATTTCTCGAGACTCCTTGGAGAAAAAAACAGGGAAATGGTAAATTCAGAGAAAGGTTTAATTTGCTGTTTACATGATCCACATCAAATTCAGAATATTGTCATGTTTGGAATAATAGTGGAATATTAGTTTGCATGTAACTGTAGCCACAGAAACTGGGCAAAGACCCCAGAAACACACTCGGTACCCCAAAGGTGGTGATGAATTAGACGTCTTTTCTGGTTGCATTTCACGTTTACAGTCCTCACTGTGCCTTAATTTGTGTGTGTGTGTGTGTGTGCTCTCATGATTTCCATACCTGTAATTAGTCCTACCTGAAGTTTCATGCGTGTGATTGCCTCAGGGAGGCGTCCTGGAAGGCTGTTTCATATTAGCAGGAGGGCGATTGCCCTGATTGTTTCCATCTGGCCATTAAAGCAGACTCTGAGGGGCTTTCGCTCATCAACAGCAGTACAAACGCAAAGGATGGATGAATGACTTTTGCAGAATCAGATTTGCAAATAAGAGTGTTCACAGGCAAACAGTGATAAACCTATGGAACAAAAGTTCACGGTGTAGATTGCTCCTTCGCAGAGTCGTGTTGATGCGTGTGGCACAGAGTGTGCAACCCTTTGCATAATGTACAGCCCTGTAAAAGGGGGCCGCTATTGTATATTGCCGGTATAAAGCCAGTGATGAATTGGAGAGAGGCAATCACTTGACTTTGCCAAAGCTGGAATATGACACAAGTAGACCAGCTACTTAACATTATGGCTGCAACATTAATGACTAGTGCAATTGTATATTTCCCCGGGGAGACACAGAGGGTCAAATGATAAAATTGTCTTCCTACTCATTAGGTTTATAATGTATATCTAGTTTGTGCCCTCATTTTTTTTCATTAATTAATCCTGAGTGACATAATGAGCACTTTCACTCATGCTAATGTTTGTGCAGGCTGATTTTAGTCCTTAGTATTATTATTGTTGTGAAATAGATTTTAAATAGAAATGCATATCATGTACTTGTGCTTCATCATGTAATTTCAACTGACTGGTTTTCCCAATATGTGGTTTATGTGGAGTGTTTTTACAGGTATTATTATGTGTGTTTCATATCTGCTGAGGAACACAACAACTTAAAGAATATCACCGCAGCACTGAGCACAAACCTATTTCTGGACTTATTATTTAAATCCAGCTGTGGAAGCCGTTCTCTATTTTTGTTGTCTCTCCTGGGTGCTGGGCGGGAGTGTGGGATACAAACGCACCATTGCTTTCAGCCCTAACCACCAGTGCATTGAGTTTCTCAAAAAATACAGTGTAATGTATATGCAGTCATACATTTTTATAGTATAGTCTCAATGGTCACATTAGCAGATTCATTACCGTGACTGCTCTGTCTGTCTCTCCGTCAGAATATTTTTCATGCTTTGCTAGATTTATTGTGAGTATCCGATATTACAGACCTCGGTCTCTCTCTCTGTTCTCTCTCAACAGATACAATCTGCCTGTTGGCAAACAAGGAGGGTCATGTATGATTGAAATAGCCGCAGATAATGGCACAGCTCAGCGTCTCGAGGAGTACACATTGCACCCCGTGTCACAGGTAACCTGACCTGCCTGCAGTCAAATCAACCTTTTGTCACAATCAGTTTCTTACATTTGCATTTCAAAGCCGTAATTATTTGTTGTTGTTTTTTTTGTTTGTACTTTTACAGTACAGGTTTCTTTATACACATTAACATGTTATTTGAAACTGATATAATTTGACTTGCATGACTCCAGCATCCATGAGTAAACAATCAAATACATTAAAAATAATTTAATCAGATTCAGTATGTTTTTACAAAGCATCACTGCTCTGTTCAGAAATGTCACTTAATTTTAAAATTATTTATAGAGCCACCATGGATATGGATTTGTGTTTTTTCTTATTTTCATACATATTTGTCACTATTAACTTGTACAGCACACTGTTATCTTATTCATCTGGAATCAGGTGAATTTGAGGTTAAAGCAACTCATGCAATCTATTTTGTTCTTTTAAGTGTAATTGAAGTGGGTGTTGAGACAGAAAACAGCCCTGCGGTGGGAGTTGTTGCTTCAGGTACTTGTGAGACATAAAGTCATCATGAACATAACATGAAAAGGAATCACAGCTTGAGTAAGGCGCTTATCAGGTGCCAGAACAATGCACAGTGGTTTATTATATTATGAGGAAGGAATTTACTTCCCTTGAAAGTGATATCTTTCATCATGGTGAACAGTAAAAATACAGCATTTGTGTGCATTTGCACCACAACAATTAACTGTGGTGATGTTGCAGGTGATGTTGCGTTCTGTCAAAAGCCAGTCAACCATGGCAACATTATTTTTCTGCAGTCTTTCTTTGGCACCCCTTAACAACTAATCAAATCCATACTTTTTATGTCTCAAAGCAGCCTAAAAATCAATTTAAACATAAGAATCCAGCAACCATACTACATCTAGTGCGTACATTTCGGTACCACCAAAAATGTATTGGTAGCACCAAGTATTGTGGTCTTTAATCAGACAGTCCTCAGCCAGATAATCTTCACAGATGAACACCACCTTCAGGATTTTTGAAGCCTAAACATAATCGGCAGAAGTAATAAATTAATATTAAGCTATAAACGAAGTCCGCTGCAGGTATATGACTAAACATCGCCACCACTGCGAGACTGCAAAGCCATTATCGGCACAGCTTGACGTGACTCGTTAATGAGGCACTTTATATTCCCTGTTTTAAATTGCTGATATTTATACTAGATTGAAAATCCGGCTTTTGTTTAGGAATAAAATTTCTTGTTTTCTTCAGTTAACATTTGAGTATGTTACTAAAAATAAGGTATAGGGTTAAAAATATTAGTATTTCAGTTCAGGTTTCAGTATTGTTATTGATACATCATCACCAGTGTTGAAAAGGTTCCTTTTAAAATGTAATAGGTTACAGATTTTATAATTACCCTGTTAAAAATGTAATTGAAGTAATTTAACTTTCTTAATTATTTATTCAAAATAAAGTAACTATTACATATAAATACATTTTGAGAAAGTGTTTAACAAATATTTTATACTGGGCAAGAGAACCAATCAAGAAAAAATTGTGAGCACATACTGCCAAATGAATGCAGCCTGTCTGGATGTTGAGCTGAGACAGGTCCTTACAACACTTGATGGTGTTGCACTCAAATTTGTCCCAGTTTGCAGACTCTGTTTTTTTTTTTTTTTAAATTTGCAAAAGAAGGTGTACCTGCATGCCGAAAAGATCCAAAGTAGAATGAATGTTATATCATACATAAGCTTTTACTGGAAGACATATATTCGGATGTTACTTTTTTGTGATCACCAACAGTTTGACAAGTATCTGTAATTTAGCTACACATATTTTCTCAGTAACTCTAACAGAATACAGTTATCTTTATTTTTTCATTTAATTAAGTAATGCCGTTAATTGTTACTCCCAACTATGATCATCACCAGTATCAGTGGATACTGTTAACATGTTGATTGGCTCATATGAGCTAAAACACCTAGCTGCTGCTGCCTGTTTAATCTTGGATTGTATCATTTATTTTTGCCTTCAATCACTTATGGGACATATGACGGCAACATCATGAGTAGATTAAGCGTATGTTATCAAAGCTGGCCGTGCACACAGTTTTTAAGTAGCAGCAGTTGCTTCATGAATGAATAACAGGAGCTGCCATTAAAAACATGTGCACATTATTTGCCAAGATGATCACACTTGGCAAATAATATCCTTAATGGCAGGCATGTAAGTAGCACTAAGCTAGTTCTCACTTGTTAATCACAGGCCGATCTTTTCACTCTGGCTCATTAATTTGATTAACAACACCTATTTTTGTTATTAAATTATTTTTTGTCTTTCACTTTCAAAGACGCGGAAAGGGGCTCAACCTTCCCACAGGCTCTGGATGCCCCCCCTCCCTCAATGTGATTTATGGTCTTCTAATTTGAGATGCTAAGATGTTTCTTTTTTTCCATTTCTTTTAAAATGTTCAGTACACAAATATCTTTGCTGTAATTATATTGCGCGCTGTTTGACAGTTAACTTTTATAAAAGACTACTGTATTGCCATGATTTAACATTATACTGAATAAATTGGTTTTGATTTAAATTAGCACTCAACATCAGTCAAATTTAATGAAATATGTACACAAACATGGTTTATATTTGCTGGCATGCAGTTGGTCTTTGAGCTAATTTTATTGTAGTTAGAGAGTAGGAAAAGCAGAAAAACTCACATGTTGGACTACAGCACTAAAATAAATTACTAGCAGTTGTTTGGGGTTGTCAAGGGTTTGAGGATAGAGGGTGTCGTCTGAAGTACAGCTGGCAAACTTGACTTTGTGAACCCACAGAGGAACTCAAGATGGGTTAAAACCAGCACTCCATGCCTGGCCCGCCTGCAGCCCTTAGAGATCATGAAGTTAGCTGTTGTCAGTTTTCAATCCAGACTGCTGAGGCTCATCAGGCAGTTTAGCAGATGTCAGTGCAGCACTATTAACTGCCATTACCAAAATAAATTCCTGTAAGTCAAATAATAAGAAATTGTGGAGTGCAAAGTCAGTGAAACATGTCATAGCCAGTGTTCTTGGCAATTCAGACTGGAAGCCAACACACAGCAGAGGGAGGAGAGTTTTAAAATCATAGTATTTTTAAATTCTCTCATAAATCTCACAGATTGCCTGTGCAAGGGTTCAAGGGCTGGAATAATATGAAAATAGTGACTATCTTGCTTTGAATGCCTTAGTGTCACATTTTTAACTAAGGTCGTGTTCACAAAGCAGGCTTTTAGTGCTCGATTACAATTTACTGAATGACAATTTTTGCCTGTTGATACAGTTTTTCAGCATGACAAGTCAGTCATATTAACTGGCACCACATGTGCATAATAGCACTCCTCAGAAATATAAAATCCTCTTTACATATGCTGTTTATCTCTAAAATGTTTATGGGCATTTCCTTCATAGGGTCATGCGTGAACAGGAGCAGGGATTGATATTCAGGGAAATCTGCACTGCCAAAGTCCCAAGTTTTCTGTTTGTGACTTAAACAAAATGGGTTTTGCAAGGATTATCTTTCAAAGTTTGTTTTTTTTAACTTACTTAATTTTCACACGTATTCACAGTTTCAATAAAAGTGTTTGTAAATGTAATACTCTTTTTTTTTAAACAAGTGTTTGTTAATGTAATACTCTTTTTATCCACAAGAGGCTTAAGTGCACCACTAACCCATGTTCTAAATAGAGTGCCCCAGTGATGAGCTTTTCCTGTAGGCCAAAGATAGGTCAAAAAGCCTATGAGATTTTTCCATTGGATTTTCAATTACTGCGGAAAATAAGCTCTGTGGTAAACAAATGTCTATCATACTTATATGTTTTGTTCAACCAGATATTCTTCACAAATTAACACCACTTTCAGGATTTTTGAATCCTAAAGGCAATCGCCAGAAGCAAGAAGCTTACGTTAGGCTATAATGAACTAAATTACGGTTATGTCACCACCACAACAAGCCTGTGAAGCCATGTCTGGCGCGGTTCAGCATGATGATATTCTGTAGTCTCATTTAGCCACTTGTCAGCAACTGTCTTTTTTAAGACACATAAAAGCTTCAAAGTTCACGAGTGGGATAATTACTGGTGTATTTTATGCCATAGAACAAAAATAAGTTATAATATAATAAAGATAATAAGTCTTTTCAGTTGTGTTAACCACAGACCTTATTTCAGACATCGAAGCAGACACCCATTCAAAAAACCCATTGACTTTGAGACGTGGAAAGCAGAGGTGCTGAAATGCTGCTTGATTTTGGGGTTATAGGACTCATTCCTGGAGTTCTCTATAGGTCTTAAAGCATTCATGTTTTCATTTAAGTGAGTTATAGTTTCTCTATGCAGTCTTACTTTAGGTACATGTATTTTATGTTACCAAATTATGTAGCGTGAAGAAATGCGCACACAAAAACCAAGATGAAAAAAATGTCACTTAGTAAAAATGATCTTTGAGAAACGTTTTTTTATTCCAACTCTGTCACAGAAGAAAAAAAAGATAGAAAAAAAGGAAGATTCTTCCTGTAATATCTTTTTTTTGTGTTCATAAGTCATAGACCCCAGGGAGGGAAAAAAATAATCAAAATTAGAAATTTGATTGCAATTTTTTTTCTCATTTGCCTCTCAGGGCTTCCGTAGCTTCAACTAGATGTGGAAATTTGTGACTTAAACTTGTTTAATAATGAATACATTACAAGAGCATTGTCACCATTAAATATCAGCTCCTCGCCTGCCATTTCTCTGAAAATAATAACAGACATCCTCCCTTGCATACATCTACATCCGGCCTTGCCCCATTTTCTTCTTCTTCTGTTGAATTTTATGGCAGTTAGCATCAGTGTTGCATTTCCACCAAACTGTTGGACTGCCCCTTTCCCCATTTATTCTGGCATCACCTTGGCATGTGTGAAAAGACAAAAGACAGAGATGTTCCTGAATGTAGTGCATGTGTAAATTGTGAAAATCACTAGTGATTCCTGAAAAGTTATCCCAGTAATTCACCAGGAACACTTTGTGAAAGAGGCTTAGCAGTGAAATGGAGGCCATATTTACTTGTCCTGCCTTTAAATAGACCTCAGAAAGCAGCATGCTGCACTCCTGAACTCAGTGCTGAGAATCCACTCATAAAGTCATGAATATTACATCAGTGGGTCTTTCAAATGGACTCCTCTCATAAACATGGTAAACACACTTGAAGGCGCCATAAAATCATTCCATATCAGCCCATCGTCATCATGCAGCTCCAGTGGCTCATAGCCCGTTGGATCACATAAAATCATTGTAAAAGTATCCATCCACAGCTGTGTATTTTATTTGAATCTTCGGCTTTGTTAAAGATAGTTTTAAGGCTCTTTACTTTGCAGTGACATTACATGCACGTTCCTGTGAACCCTTGTCATCAGTGTCTTTTATAGGCTTTCAAATGTGCGACACTTATACCGTTTAAAGCGTGCATTAATTCAGCATCCCTAATGATTATGTGGTCTGACACCTCACTGTCCCTTCACTGAACACCTCCACTGCAGCTGTTCAACACCTTTAGTCAAGCTCCAGCATGGTGTCATGATGAATATTTTAGGAACGTCAAGGTCTAACAAATTCTGATACAGCCACTCAGATTTCATAATGGCTGAAATGAAATCGAAAATGTCAAGTTTTAGTGTAATTCAACAGACTTTTACAAATGTATCTTTACTGTGGTCTTAATGACGGATTGTTATCATATGTTGTAGTCTGTACAAAGATGGATATCACCAGCACAACTTTGAAAATGTACACATTTTACCAAAACAAAGCATGTGGAGATCTGAGCCTTTCAGATCCACATAAGGAAGGTTTATTATTTAGACATTATAGCCTTTCATGACAAAACAATCATGTCTGTTATATACCGAACCTTTTAAATACATGACATGAGAGACCTGTATTGTTAAAGTAAGATATTAAATGCACTGACCCTTGATATGAAAACCAGTACTCATATCTGCCATGACCAGATGTGATAAAAATCCATGTCAAGAAGCTTAAACAAGGATAGCGAGTACAGTCAGTATTCATCTTTCAAAGATGTTGGCAGATGTCAAAATAAATGGGAACATGTTTTTGTATTATTTTATTATTTCTGCTATAGGAGTGGAAAATGTTTGACATGTCAACGGGACTTTCTGTCCATATTATTTTGGGCATGACCATGCTAAAAGCTGAAGTAGCTTTAAATTTTATCTTGGAATGAAATGAGGCATATGAACAGGAAAAGATCTTTATTTTTTTGTCTGTGCACTGGAGATAGCCGCAGCCACAGGCATTGTGTTGTTTGATTTCTCAAGAACATCTTAAAGGCATGTCTTTAATTTTGGCTCATACGTTCACTTGGACTCAAGACTGAACTGATTAGATTTTGGTGGTTAAAGGTTAAAGGTCACAGTGACTTCACAAAACATGTTTTAAGCCATAACTCAAGAGTTCATCCGCACGTCATGACAAAATTTAATACAAATGTCTAAAATGATAAAATGACGTGATTAAATACACAAAAAGTCAAAGATCATCTTCACTGTGATATCATAATAAACACTTTCTGGCCATTATTCAACAATATAACTCAGATACTCAACTGTGATCACGTACATAATTTGCAAGAATGTGTAGGGAAGCCATAATAACTGTTGATTTGTCTTTCATAAATTAATTATTATGCATGACATGAGTATGAAAATATTATGTAAACCTTCTAAATAGAAAGTAGTATTCAATATTCATTTGAACATCTGAAGGTCACAATTGTGAATGAAATATATGTAATTTAGTGGTAATGTGAGATGGTCTCATGCTGCTTTTTTTTTGTGCAGCTTTGCTTTGTTACTGGTTAAATTGACTGTTATGGTATGATAAGCCCCAAGTTCACAGAATTTATCTACATTAATTCAACTCAATTAACTTGCACATCAAAGAAAGCTTGCAGCACGTTGTATCAGGATGTGTGTTATCATATGATGTTTGAAAAGAGAAATGATAACTTCAGTTCCTTGTCCAGGTCTTACTAAACCTGCATTAACCTGGAGAGTAAAACCAGCTGATAGTGTTAATCTCTCTTGTTGATGCTGAGATATGGTAAGGTCCTGTTAATGTAATAATAATGTTAATGTATTCACACACGCTGATACTGAGAGCCTGTTTTTAGCTGCACAGCTCGCACATGAAGGGAGTCATATTTTGTATGACCGAGTGTGATTTACTAAACGTTATCGCTGATCACTGGCTTTTTTTTTCTCAGGGAGCCTTTGGACCCATATTTCTTGGAGATGTTTCGTCCCACTGGGAGATGCATGTCGGGAGTACTAAGGGAGCGAGGAGATTCATTGGCTGTATCAGGGAACTTCAGGTCAACTCAAAGGAGATTTACCTGGTGGGAGAGGCGGTGAGAGGGAGAAACATCAAGAATTGTGACCCGCCTGTCTGCCAGCACCTTCCCTGCCGTAATGGTGGAACTTGTGTCAGGTATGAGGTCACCTTTAACACTAATGAAAAATTACTTAACCTCCTTTGAACTTGAAACCCATTAAAAATAATAGAAATACAGTTTTCTGAATGCATCTTTGTCCTGTAAAATAATGCTTAACATGCAAGAAATTACCCCAGAAATGAGGTGAGCTGCAGCTGAGTTGTTACGCATGTGGCAAACAATAGAAAGTGGTGTTTACTGGATACGCTTATGGTATAAACAACAAAGGTCATGAAAAAAATGCAGTATGAGTGACAGAGTCATTACATCTCAACATTAGACCTGCTGTTTCCTCACGCCCATGTGACTCGGTGCGAGGCAGCACTGTCAGTGTTTCTGTTGTAGGAATATATATTCCAGTTTAAATTGTTTTCCCCAATCTCTAAAAACATGAATGGAGTAGTGGCTGTGCAATGGGAGCTGTGAGTACACACTAACCCAGTCAGCCAGCTAGTGAAATGACAGTGTTGGCAACAGCTTGTCTTCCCAGCACCAATCATTTTTTAATGCAGAGCTGTTCACTTGACAAGCTTATCTTATCCATACTGGACTAATCTCAGTGGAGGTTTACTCCTCGGTTAACTGTGCGCTGTGAAGTATTGGACTGGGACTCAGCAGAAAATCAATATAAATTGATTGTTAATTGCATCAAATGCTTTAAATTCAATACAGATAAGGAAGCATCTTGCCAAAATGTGCGACAGCAGTTACTTATGTGAATGAAGAAAAACTTCAGAGAAATCAACCTATGGTGCAGGACAGCCACCATTGGTTGGGATGGAACACCCGCCCTCCGCTTACTATTAGCACTGTTGCCATTGTTAGCATTGTTTGCACTGTCCTCCATGGTGAGAGCCGTGTTCAGACAATCCTGACCCAGACTCTGAATCATAAACCCTTTTTTCACAGAGATCCCTCAACAGGGCCTTAACAAAGACCCTTTATTGTGCCGGCTTTGCTTTTTCACACAGAACGAAATCCACGTAAACATTGTGCCGCTCATCATGCTGCAACTCTATCCCCACATTTCGCAATTGTACCTTTTAAAAAGAGCTGCGAGATGGAATAACAGACAGACAGCGTAGCAGGAGCTTTACACATGTCCTACAGAGCTCCTTTAACAATGGATCACATGACTACTTGTATTTGAATGCTGCTGAACATTGGACTTGGATTTGTTAGGTGGTTGCTACAAGCAACTGACACATTCTCCACACCCACTTGAAAGATAGTAACAGCTATTTTTTCTGCTTTTTGGCCCTTTAGTAGCCAAAAAAATCTTGAACTGTATGGTGCTATCTGTTAAATGTACTGTTCATATCACAGTATCATAATATATAATTATTTTTCTACATTTAATGTGAAATTGTTTAGTTCCATTCACTTCTAAAAAACAGATTGGCGTATGAATATGTACCCTAAATTACTTCTGGTGTCTCATTACTTTGATTTTTATGTTTTGATGTATGGATGGTCGGCTCAAAGAGGAGTAAAAGGATTTTTTAGTCGTGTCCTGTTCCTTCCCATTTCTTTCCATAAATCTACGTTTTTTTGATCACTCAGTAGAGGCATTTTTTGGGCCAAACTTAGTCCATTGTGCGAGGCCAAGTATGTGAGGATCCGCTCTCCCTTTGTCTTCATCCAGTACAGCTCATCAGACTGCCATCACACCCCACTTACCAGCAATTTTGCCTGTCTTTTTAAGTATGCATTAACTACATATGATGCTCTTTCACCTGAGGTAATCCAGAAAATAGCTGCTCTAAATGTCTTCTTCATTGTGTTATGACACTGTCAATTAACAGTTGCTTTTATTAAACAGGAAATGAAAAGGGGCACCGTGAATATTGGAATATGAATGGCTCTAAGAATACCAATTAAGAGCCGGTGGCATTGTGGTCACATTGGCTTGTCATGTGCAAAAGAGTGCACCTTGCAATTATCTGTGTGATGAATACGTGTTAATGCAGTATCCTCTTGAACTGCGCAGCATGCAGGGGTCATCAGGAGTGCACCGAGCTCTCTTCATTCTGTTAGTTGCCCTGGATTGCACTGCCACAATATAATAGGATGAAAAAGGATTTTGATTGTGGGTTCAGTTGGGGTGATATTGGCGCTGTCCCCTTTTCATGTGGTTTTCTGTTCACTTAGGCATGTGGAAATATCAATATTAAACCTGAGAGGATAATGGCTTGTGGTTGGCGGGTGATACATACATATTAGGCATTTAAGTGACTTCAATGTGAAAAGCTGGGCAATCAGCGCCTAAGGACTATAGCCTTCTTGTTCTTCAGTGTCAGCTCTGTAATGTCGGATATCTGTGTCATTTATAAACCTCAGCTGCAGGTTGCAGAGAGCATGTCATTAGACTGACTGCAAATACAGCAGATGGAAATGTTAAAGTGGAAATCGTTTTCAGGAGACGCACATTCATGCTGTAACAGGCGCTCTGTGACAAACACCTGTATTCATACAGTCAGACAGTTAGTTATGAAATGCATCATGTCATTGTCTTGCTTGCAATGAATTATATTCACGTTTTTAATGAGATAGATGAAAGAGCTATACAAAATCAGCAAACATGCCCTTTTTGTATATATTAGCATTCATTTTGAGTCATGTCTGGCCACCTGATTACATAAGTCCAATATTGAGTCTTTTAGCTCTATTTTGGTCTCTACCAACTCCTATTTTAGCCTATTTTAGCTGCAAATAGATTCACTAACTAGTCATTAATTTTGTCTGGTGTTTAAAGGTAGTGTATAGTTGATGAGAGCAGTGAGAGTGACCCAAAAGCTCAAATTTGTGGGCCTTTAAACCAAACAATTAGCTGAATAATGCTGAAATTATGGCTGGAAGTCTCAAGGCTCTGATATTGTTCTAGCCCTACCCTAGGAACCCCACGATTGCAATTCACAAGGCTACAATGCAATTGTCTGATTATCGATCAGTGAGATAAAATAAAAAAACAAGACGTACCTGTAAACATCTTTTATCTCTTACCAATAATCTCTTACCAGTGATTATTGACTTCTCTGCATGAAGTGTAATGAGTATTATAGTGTGTAATAATTCTCCGTGGGTTTGTGACACCTCTCACTCACACATTCATTGTTAATGTAAAAATATTGCTGCTTTAAAGTTTTCATCAGAATGTAACCTCTCATTATCTAGAGCAGAAGTAGAGGATGGGCGTATGCTCACACACACACACACACA
Organism: Plectropomus leopardus; assembly: GCF_008729295.1. Classification (NCBI taxonomy): domain Eukaryota; kingdom Metazoa; phylum Chordata; class Actinopteri; order Perciformes; family Serranidae; genus Plectropomus; species Plectropomus leopardus. Next base: position 17,809,891 of record NC_056477.1, on the reverse strand, counting down.
CACACACACACACACACACATACACACACAGCAGAATTCATGTAGACAGTGTAACTTCCTGCTAATTGGCTGCGGTAGAGACGGTGCCTTGCCCGCTGTTATGGTCGAGCTTTGGCGGTACACGAACCTCCACTTAACAGCGAATTCTCCCGGTGCTCCATTTCACAGCCGGCAAGTGTTCTTCACAAAGAAAGAGAAACCAATTTTATCTTAATCAGAGTTCCAGCTATACTTGTCTCAAAGTATCTATAAAATAACTCAAGGTCCAAGAAACAATTATTTTAATTCACCACGAGAAACAAACATAGCCATCAACTGGTGTGCGACTGCATTCCCTGAAGAATTTTTCCAGAGAAAACTTGCTCATTACAGAGTTTATTGCATCTGAGTCTTTGAATTTTGGAGGACGAGTGCATTCAAAACAACTGTGCGATGGTGGGTTTTTTTTGTGGGGGGGGGGGGTAATTTTTTTTTTTTGGTGGCCAAATTGGTTATTTTTATACATAGATGTTTTCTTGTTTAAAAATGAGTTTCTGTGTGACCTTGACATACTTAGAAGTGGCTGATAATGAGTATTTAAGTATTACAATGATTTGGAGAGAAGTGTCTCATAACTCAGTATGAAAATATACAGGAACACAAAATGCTTGGAATTTTTCTTTGGAAGGCCAGTTATTTATTTTAAATCAGACCAGACCTTTGACCGTAAAGTACAACTAAATACAGTACAACAGAATGAGAATAGGCTAACAAATGCCAGTTTTTCAATTATGTTATTCTGACGACTGAAGAAAGTTCAACTTGGTTCATGAACATGCTGCACTGTCTCAAACAGACAGTACTGTGTAGAAATAATGGTAGAATAATTTAGATGATTTTCTGTATGCAAGGAAAGGCTGGTGTTATTCTTTTTTTTTTCCTGTCAACAAATTTCGTGAGAAGACCAAAAGCTATACATCAGTCAGTACTTTCAGACTTTTCTACCCCGCCTGCAGCACTTAGCCCCAAGCCAATTGGTTCCTGGCTAAGTTGTAGATTTACTATTAAAAATGCTTCAGTAATTTTGCTAAAACAGCTCAGCAATGTGGTTCTTAGCAAATGTGACTCAACCAGAAGTAAATGGAGCATTTGTTAGGGGACCAAGTGCAACGATGAGCCATACCTAAAGGGAGACACCACAGCTGGATAGGGTAGAATTGACTGAGAGATATCACTGTGAAACTTAACTCATTACTTATGAAGACAGTTATTTTTTGAAATTACAAGTTCTCTGAATTTTATTTTAATTTTGCATATGAGAAACTATGTATTTAAATATGTGCTCATTTGCATACATCTCGAGGACTGAAATCTGAACATTTGATAAAGTAGGTTCAAAATTCTTGTTTCATTTTGTTCACTTTGTAGAGTCAATGATTTTCACAGAGGGAATTGCGGATATCTGTTTTTAACACTTAAATCATATGAATTAGAAAATACTGTCAAGAGCCATAAAAATGTCAATGTTTGGCACCTTTTTTAGGATTAAAATGTTATATAAATCATGAATAATATATGAACAAGCCCCTCTGTAAAAATACAGACATGAATCTAATTGGAAGGTTTGGTGTATTTAAGTGCTTTTAAAGTTGAGGGTTTTTTGTATAGAGTATGAAAAAAAAATTGAATTTAAAAAGAATGGTTGTAAAGGTTATGCATTGTTAAATTACATACATTTTTTTACCAAAATATAAGACACTACAGGTGAACAGGGAACAACTTTTAACAAACGGATACTACCATGAAACTTCCCCCATCACTTATATTAAGACAGTTATTTTTTGTATTTCAAGTTTCCTGAGGTGTTATGTTTGAATATGCAAATGAAACATTATCTAAGTAAGCATTGACTTTTTGCATACATTTGCAAAGCACAATCTGAATCTAAAACAAAACAAGCAGCTAAAAGTGTATTTTGGACGTGTGCTCTCCACCAGTCTGAAAGACGACATGTAAGCAAATTAGTCCCAAATCTCAAAATTGACCAGATGATGAAAAGCCTTTGTTTTCACTTGGGGCGTCTCCCTTTTATTGTATAGTTTATCTCCATGTATAATGCTTAAAACAAGAGTGTGAATCACAGTTATTGGAGCAGAACTCGACAGTGTTACACCTTGGTGACCAGCTTCATGAGATTTGACTGAGTAAGGCCTTCAGAACAGCATCTGGGAATATTTATTTAAACCTAATTTGTGAATGGGAGACTGCAGAATGTAACACTGTATTAGTAATAATAAGTTTGGGTTTTTAATAATGTTTAAAAATTCATTTGTAAACAGAAGATTATATTTTGTGACCTTGTTTAAACCCAAACCTTGTAATTATTATAAAAAAAATGTGCAATGGTAATTATATGATTCCAGTAACTAACCAGTACAGCTATCTAATTATTCTGTGATAAGTGTGTGTGTGCATGCAGGCGTGATTGTGTGCGTGTGTGTGTGACAGTGCGTGCATGCATGTGTGTGTGCAGGCACACGTTCTTGAAGCTATCATCATCTGCAGGTGTTTTTTTGTGGAAAATATTGTGATCTCCAGTTAAAGGACCCTGTTCTCTACAGTGAGGTGTTCGTCATCTCCACAGCAGTCTAGACAAAAGCAAAACGTTATTTTATTCATTATTTTCTTCATTCAGCACAAGCCAGCCTTCAGTGTGCACACCACGTTTCACTTAATAGCTGTATTTTCTTTCCTTTCAGACTTATTTTTGTCTCTCAACCTGTCGTCGTGACAGTGATAGTTTGAGTTGGTTTTTTTTTTGCCTCCTTCCACCTTTTAAACACAGTTTTACTTTTGGTTCCAACAACAACACAGCTCAACATGTTGCCTTATTTTATTTCTTTGCAAATGCTGCGTCTGTTCGTAGAGGTAGGTGGAACATTTGGCCTGATGACAGCTCGCTGGTGTGTTAGTGAGAGAGAGAGAGACCAGTGATAGCACTACATCACAGCATGCAGTCTGAGTTGTGGACAGGTTTTGTGTTCAGGGAGAAAATATTTCAGAAAGTCTCTCCTTGGTTAAATTGATGGGCGATTTTGATTCAAGTACAAAGCAGATACATTGTATCATGTTGTATCAATTAATCCGTCTTAAAGAAGTATAGTACTGCTGGATGGATGGTCTTTTCATAAAGCTGGGCTGTCTATAGAGAAGAAAGGAAACCAAAATATTTTTGAAATTGATGCTGCATGACCAGAGAAGACAAGACAAAAGGGGTTATGACATTTACTTTTGTTCAAGAGGCAGAAAACGTACAGCTACCAAAATGCATTGCGCCACACTGAACCAATAACCATTCCAGCTGCTGGGTGACGTAATGTGAGCTGGTCTGTTTTGGCACAGGAAACAATATGGCAACTGGCTGGTAACAAACAGTCTCAAATTACAGTTAAAAGGTACGTAGGTAGGTAGGTAAAACATGTTTATGAAAACATTTGAGGCAAGAAATATGCAACGCAGTAACCTAATCTTTGTTCATATTTGATCAGAGCTGCGTAGTTTTACCTGAGGCTGAAAAATGAAGCCAATGCAAAAGTGGCAAAAACTGCAGATCATTGAATGGCTGGTTCCAAAACGTAACATATTCCCATAGGCCCTCATGTTAAAATGCCCAACTTTTCAGAGAAATAAATGTGTTTACAGCCTGGTGCAAAAAAACGTTTAGGTGAAAAGTTGCAGAACAGCAAGTTAAAGTTGGTTTATATTTGATATGCACTGCCTAGTTTTAGTGTTTATCTGAGTTTGGTGTGAGTATGCGAGAGAGGGAAGGGTCTCTCTCTCGATCCACTTGCAACAGCATGAGAGCCCAAACTGCTGGATTCAGTCATTTACACATTTTATTCATAGTGTTATGATACAAAGCTGGTTGAAATTTGGTAAAGTATTCCTTTAACCTGCATAAGTGAGAAGGAGATATTAAATTATTGTAGTACAACATTATTTCTGAGACATGGAGGCAATGCAGTTAATCAAAGAAGTGTTCTGTGGGGTTTTTTTCCCCTTTCAGGAGATTTGAAATGTTAAAAAAAAATTTGAATAAATACACTGGCACATTTGAATTGTGTAAACATGTGAATATACTTTAAAAGAGCTACAGAAAAGCACAGCTTTCTGCAGACTGCAGTATGTTCTAAGTTGGACCTTAGTAATATTATTTGATCTCCTGAGAAAAGTTCCCTCACTCCTCATGTGTCTTTTCTATAAGGATTTTCATTTCAAGTACCATCTAAAGTATACTTTTCTATGGCACTGTGTTTCAAAAGACCCTGTGATGGAGACTTAACAGACATCACCCTTCTTCACCGCCAAGGAAATGTTTGCAAGGTTGCCTGGGAGAGGTCAGGGAAATATCGAACAGCCGTCTGCTAAAACAGGAGCCTGAGTGCGTCAGGTGAATGCCATGAGTAAATTCCACTTCATCCCTCTGCTCATATTGAAATTCAGATGACAAATAATTGAGTCAGGAACCAGTCGTCTTTCAAATGATTTCTCCCTCCCACCCACCAAGAATCACAGTGTCTCTAGCATAACTGTGTCCAATTGGCTGTTTATAATACTGGAAAGCAAATGGCGTTTCAGTACCAAAGCAGTTCTTCTCTATAAATAATATCCACTAAACCCAGTGGTCCTTTTTATTTTAACAAAGGATGAAGTGGGCTAAATGCTTTTATCCCGAGAACTGAAGACTGCCATGGCAGCAGAGCCTCATCAGGGCTGTACTGTAGAAGTGTGTTTGCATACCAACAAGCATTTGAAAAGAAGGGCTCTGTAAATAACTTTCAAGGGATGAAATTTGAGTAATGCATGTGGCCATGCAGCTTATTGCTTGAGCTGACAGGGAAATCAAAAGCTAACCGGTCAATTATTTATAATTTCATCTGGTACTCATTAGAAAAAAAATGTCGTAGTTCATCTAGCGATGGTAGCCGTGGAGTATTTGAATGGCATGAGTTAAGGCTAGCACCAACTTCATGCATTCACGATTAGCATATTCAAATTAGTCTAAAAACATTACAACAATTACATAATCAAAGTGATTGCTTCAGCCAAATTAAAATAACCCGTCGTCACCCCACACATGGCATTTTTTTTGATTAGGCCAATTAAAACTCAAGTGTTTTCAACTATGCTTCTCAGCCCCCTCTCACTCCACTTTACCTTTTTAGTGCCAGAAATATCCATTGCCTGCTTTTATGCCTATATAACAATTCATCTTAAATGGTTTATCTTTCCATGTTTTAGATGTGTGTTGTTTTTTTTATTTATTTGTTTGAGGATTAAAATCATTCTGTGAAGACACAAATATTTGTATCTCTTGCAAAGACAAACATATGTCAGGCAAAACTTTGTGGCTAACTGATTCTTTTCCGTACTTTTAATTGGATACTGCTTTCAACACATCAGAGGAGAATTGTTGTTTACTCAATATTTACATATTTACATACAGCATTGTTATATGCGATTCTTTTTATTATGAGCCCATTTTGCAACCAGTCACATCGGCCTTTCTGTACTTAAAGGAATACATCACCCACAAAATGATCATTTGTGCATCAATTACTCACCTTGGGTTACATTGAATTTGTGAAGAAAACATTGTTTTTCTTGCATGCTTCCATGCTGACAGAAGAATCCATAAAACTGTGAAAAATTCTTGATGAAAATTGAAGTCATACGGGACGAGGTTTAACGAAAGCAGAACTACAACAAAACATCCGTTTACAAACTCTCGCACAACTTTCGCACTATGAGTCTCATTTATCTAGTTTTATGCTCAGTGCTTCCCAAACACACCTGCACCTTCTCTCAGACATTACTATTTTAAACACTCTTTCATATGAGTGGTGCGTTAGTGCATGAGACTATTTATGTGGAAGTGTAAAAGTGAAAATATATGTATAAGTTTGGGAAGTACTAAGCAAAGTTTTGCTCTTGTTAATACGACCCCCTGTTACTACCCCAATTTATGTGAGAAACACAATGTTTGAAAAAAAAAGAAAACTGGGGCTGTGTTGAATTACAGGCTGTATTTCCGCATTTTTGGATCACCGCCACTCACGCCAATACTGCAAACACAGAGAGTATGGAAACAGATCAAGAGACAGACTTACTCATCTCTCTTTTATTCTCAAACTTGGACTGAAATCTGATCAAATGCTAAATCTAAGCAGTGCTGTATAAATCAGATATAATATATAAATTGGGGGGTTGGGAGGGCTTGGGGGGCTTGGGTTAAAAAGTCAAATATACCCATAAATCAGTTGATTTAGGTTACATGTTTATGTTGTAATAAAAAACATAAATGATAAAAAAAAAAATTTTAACTCAAAATAATTTTCCTTCACTGTGCCTGGCTTGGAATGTTTTCAGACACATGTTTAACTGTTCACATTTAATGTTTAACTGTAATTCGAGATTGTTTGTTACCAGCCTGCTGCCCTTGTGTTTAGACAGTTTGCATTACATCACCCACCAGTTGGAGCATTATTGGTCTGTTGTGGTGCAGAGCATTCTGGTAGAGGTAGTTTTCTACCTCTTGAGCCAAAGCAAATGCCACAGTCGCTTTTCTCTGTTATCTCTGGTCATTTAGCAGCAGTTTCAAGAGTATTTGCATCTTTCTACCACATAGTATGTCTAGTGACATGAAAAGATCAGTGGATCCGTCTTTCTATCTTTTTTCTAAAATATCTCATCCTGTGTAGGGTGGATTATTGGAGCTATGGATAAGTTGCAGTCTCTCAGCAGACGGACAAAATTATTCACACTTACATTCACACCTAGCAGCAGTTTACTAAACCTGCATGTTTCCTGACTGTGGGAGGAAACTGAAACATCTGGAAGGAAACCCATGCAATTTATGTGTCACCAACATTTAACACAAACACTAACCGACAATGCAGGGGACAAATTAGCAGCATTCAAAGCACTGCAACATGGCGACTGCACCGGGAGGTGCTCCATTAAATATTTGATCCCTCCTCTTGCAGGTTGTCAAAGACTATACAAATAACAACACTGTTCTGTTCAGCGCACGACAATACTCATCTGTGACTGTTATTTTGAGAATAACGGCCACATTGGCAGTGACAGTGTGTGGCTGTTTATCGTTCCTTAAGATGTCTGGAAATTGACATTAGCAGACTGTTAATAATCGTAATACTTTTACTTTTTTTACTGCATCATACGACATCCTTTTGTACTTCAATACAGTCAAATCTAACAATGCTCAGCTCCAGTGACAGAATGTAAATATTTCATTTCAAGAAGCCAGTTTCTCAAGAAGCAAAATACATCTTGCAGTGCTGCTGCTCAAAACACATTATTAATTTATAGATTTGAAACCCCACCAATGCCTCCTCTATCTGATATTATACCTTTCAAAGTTGTGCACATCTTAGTGCATTTTATAAAGTCCCTCTCTGGATATGACTTTGCATGCTAGATCACCCTCCTGTTCTTGCCAAGACAGGAGGTGCACTCATATGAATCGAGGAAAAAAGACATCGAAAATCTTGTACAATTTCAGGTTATACATTTTCTGACACACTACTAACAATCTGCTTTCTGCTGTTATTTTTCAGTGTGCGTGTGTTTACCTTTTACCAAAAGACATGTGAAGTAATTTCTGCCTCTGCAGTTGCTGCTAAGATGAATAAATCCATAACAGGACACTTATTTGTCTCCGCCGCTATCTGCATGCTCATTCAAACGTTTTTGTTTCGTAGATCTCATATATCACAAGTATTCCATCAGGCTGGACACATTTACTCTCTTCAAATCCCTCATGCATCACAGGGTGGTTTATCATCTCCCCATGTGTTCTGCAGGCCACTGTGTGAGCTTGTAAAGCATCTGGATATGTTGCTTCAATGTCACGGTCTATTTTAACCTCTGACCTAATGATGTCTCCTTATGTCTACATGTTTAGTGACGCAGAGGACTGGTTCTGTGAGTGCCCCCCGCTCTACACAGGCCGGCTGTGCCAGTTCAATGCTTGTGAGCGCAACCCCTGCGGTCACGGAGCCACATGCATCCCAAAGTCGCCACTGGAGGCTGTGTGTCTCTGCCCCTACGGAAGACAAGGCCTACTGTGTGATGAACGTAAGTGTTGCAAAGTGTGGCTCCACACTGATCAATGTAGCGTAGATTTAGCAGCCTTTTAAGAGGCTAGTCTGCAAACAGTTGGTGAATGAGAGCCCTGAGCAGTTGGTAAAATGGGAGCCTCTTGTTAAGTAAAGGGATTAATTACTAAATTGTGCTGAAAAGGCAGAAACGTCTTCCTCCAGCAATACAGACACAGAATCAAGGCAAAACTCATGGCCACTTTGCGGAATATTCCAGAAGGTGCTTTTTTTAGTTCATCAGATCTTATTTCCCAACAATTGTAAGTTGAGTCGTGTGACTTAGAGCAACTTTTCTGAAGAACCTTTTCTTAAATGTCAGGCCTGTGCTGCACAGCAGGGTATTGATGTGTTCTCACTGTTCCAGCAGTGTTAATAAGCTAGCTTGCTGTTACTCCGTTCTGTCTGTGGTCACTTTTTTTTCCATTTCATTTTTTCCATTTCATCACCTTATATGCACCAGTAAAAGTAGCCTTCTATTTCTATCACACAACTGCACAGCTATCAGAAACAAAAATACATATCAGCAACAGGCTCTGTGCTGTGTTATATTACTGTATTGAAACATAAGAACACTTGTTGTATATATAGTCTCTCCACCTGAGCCAAAAAAAATGTAAAGCTACAAATTGCAGTTTTTTATGGTCCGCTTACACAACTGGTTAACAGAATATGTTATACTGTACCATACTGGATAACTCTTGTTGTAGGCCTATTTGGCTGAAAACATTCTGTATTTTTAGCCATGCTAGCATCCTGGCTCTAGGGATTGCAATATCAGTAGGTTGGTACACCTCTTTGGCCAGACTGAAATATCTGAAGAACTTTCAGATAGATTGCCAAGAAAGCCAGTCAAACCTGTCCAGAGTATGAGTCCCTCTGACTTAAGTGATCCCTTGACTTTTCTTCTAGCTCCATTAATAGTCAGAAATGTGTATTTTTGTCCAATACTTTGGTTAATGAATACTAGCCAAGCTGACATTCCCATTTGTGTTAAATGTTAATTAAGAAATGTGAGCATGCTAACATGCTAAACTAAGATAACTGTTTAAATATCTGCATGTTAAGCATTGTTTCTTATTTCAAGCATCTTATGGCTTTCATCTATTCACATATGAAGAGCAAATAATGACCAACTGGGATTCACTGGTATATCATCAGTCTTACAAACACACACAGCAATCATGCATTCCTACTGAAAAAATACCGTACAGAACAAAGACAGTACAATTTTCATGTTTCGCAAACACACAAATGCCCCTTTCCCACCAACATTAGCACATGCACAGGTAAACCTGCTAAATATAGGCATTCCCACTGCCTGTGAACGCACAGCAGCACCTAAGTCTGCCTCTATATAAAATGAAAAAAAAAACAGAATATAAAGAACACAAAATGTATGTACATTTTACCCAGGTGTGAATGCCGATCGTACGCATTCTCATTGCATTAAAAAGCCAGATGTTAGCAGGAGTTAGCAGGGTTTTTGTGCAGTGGGAATGAGGCTTGAGTCATTTGAACTGTTGCATAATTCTATTACATCATACATTACAATAACCGATTGACAACAGTGACCCACCACTGGAGACCGGGTTTGTCTCTATGGCTGGGAGGGCTCCCATGGTCGTCTGGGATAGACCACTTGGTTGCGTGACCGAGACCCCCTGTCAGCCCCAGATAACATTGGTTTACACTGTGGCCTCTGGCAAACATGATGTTACTCAAACCCTATGCATCGTCTCCTCATCCATAGGGGCCCACACTGATGCTTTGCTTTGCCCATCCACTCCAAACAGCGGGCTCCGCACACCCCCGCAAACCTGTGTCTGAATTCTACCTGGTTGTTCCTGCCTGTCTAAAAAATTAGGCCCAGGTGGGCTAGAAGAGACCCCAATAAAAAACCTATAACAGGTGATATTCATAGGTTTGAAAAAGAAATTCTCAAATTTCTCTTTGTATCTAGACAAATCAACTTTTTTTAGGTGTTGCTAGTCATTTTAAGATATATTATTTTTAGTCTTGCCCCACTAGTTTTATGATATCTGTTTTCTTTTTCTTTATCTTTGAGAGGATTCCACTGGCAGATAATTTTGCTTTCCTTAACTAATAATTTCCCCAGTTTATTATTTGTTTTTCTTATTCTTTTAGAGGAAGGGCTTTTTGTAATGTGAGATTGCAAACACCACAAAGAAAGGGACAAACTAAGAAACAAAGTAAGACGCAAAGGATTTGGCATAACGAAATTGACTGTAGAGGTAGCAGGGTGTTTGGTATATAAGTCACTCAGCCACGCTACAGCCTCTGACAGACTCTCAGTACCCACATCCCAAACAGAGTAATCTAACCTTTCAGTGTCAAGCTAAGTATATGACGGACATTTGAATTTTAATCCTGATACCATCAGATAAGTTCAGAGTCAAAACTGATCACTCCAAAGGTCCCCTGCCTCTCTGAGCTTCTTTTGTACTTGCAGCACCTTTTCCTCATGGGGTACCCTTAGCAAAATACTGTCAGTGAGGGCATGCTAGTTGTCCTTTTTTTCCCTCTATTTGAGAAAAAGATAAAGTTGTTTTTCCAGCAGAAACATGAAAGGGCAAAATGTTTCTCTAAATAGAAGATTTTCGGTTCTTGGTGTCCATGTGCACTTTAACAGATAAGGTTGGTCTATGAACAAGCAGGAAAGGGAAGACGAGAAAGTGCTATTGATGCTACAGTGCCCAAAGAGTCACGCTCATGAAACTTTAATGGATATTTAAAATGACTTCACTCAGAATTCCTACTGGTCTACCTTTGTATACGGGTTGGCTATAACTCCTGTTAAAGATTCATGTTCAGAATTAATAGAGACAAAAAAAATACACTGAAGAAAGCGTAACATGAAATATACAGTTAATTAAGTAATATCACATGAGAGGGAGTGATGTTGTGCTCGTATATCATCACGGCTGTGATTCGGTCGTAGGCACGAGGCCGCAGATGGCAGCTCCAATGCATGTACAGTCAGCTCAAGAAACGCTTCAAAATCCCCGCCCTTTCTTGTTCGCCCCCGACTCCTCTCTTTCTCCTCTTTTTCTCTCCTCCCGCTACGTGAACAGCACCAACTAGCAGTTGAACCTATGCTTACACCATACTATAAACATATCCCACTATTAAAACATAACCCACTTTCAGTCTTACACTAATTAATGGATTTTGAACGGTCGTAAAGCGGACTGATACATGCAGAGTTAAAAGGTAGCAGTCCAAGCGATGTTATACTCCTATATCAGCACTCACAGAATGCCTCTCGACCGATCAAATTGCTTGGTCGGAGCTAACTGTTGTAAAACAGTACACTACTGCCACTTCTTGTTTCTTAGATCCAATCATTGTTTATCCTGTTTGTTCAAAATAGCTTTGAGTGTGATAATCTTTTTAATTCAAACATGTTTCCAAAGAGAGTTGTATTGACCCATTGAAATGTGAGCAAATTGACTTGATTTCTTTCCAGTTTACAAGAAAATCACCTGAAAACAAGCACCAAAAAAGAAAAGTAAAAAGACACAAGAAAATATAAGAATTACAATATCTATAAGAATTACAAATATAGTTTTCTGGATATTTTTCCCTTTTTTTGGATAATATGTAATCATCTTCCAACAGCTAATTTTGAAGTCAAAGTAAGAAAGTCAAAAGAAATCAAACCAATTTTATCAGTTTCCATAGGTTTCGATGCTTGTGAAAGGTGTCTGAAAGCAGCCCAATAAAACTGACGCCAGTCCAGGTTCTAAAGGGTTAAGTGACAGTGCTGAGTGTATAAAGCTAGAAAAAGTTTTGCAAGAAAAATAATGCTAACACTGCTTGTAACACTGTCTCAGACAAGCAACAGCCAAGTGTAGAGATGCAGTTATGTAATGCAATCTTTTTTTAGTTCATCGTATTCTCTTAGATGCATTTTATACCATTTGTAATGGTTCTAACATCCTTAAACATAGTGTAGCAATATTCTGCATCAGCACTTCAGTTTAGTATTGATTTAGTGAAGTTTCTGTTAACCTTGCACTGTTCCCAGATTGAAAAGAATAAAATAGTATACCGTACACAGTATTTCTAACTCAGGAGAGTTGTTGTTTTCCCACCTGCTCTGTGGCAGATGCACACCATGTACATGCAGTTTTTGTCAGAATGCATTTCACAATCTGGCGCTGCATGTCATTTTGTTTATCTTTTGCCACTCCTGTTGGTTTGCACCATATGACACAAATATACAGAAAAGTGGAAATGCTGCGATATTATTTGATGGAAAGTGGCGTTATGTGGATGCATTTCACAGCAGCAGTCCATAAGCTTCTTTGTTAATAGTATATTCTGTAACCTAAAGATTCACTCAATAACTCACTTGTACAATCCTTTCACTTCCTACATCACAAGAGTGATTATAGACCTTTGTGATTTTGATTAAATGCAGTTTAGCTCAAAAGTAACTGATTGTAAAGTTAACCTCACTGGCTTAGAGTTACTGTATGATATTAAAGCTACCTGCAGGTGCTTTAAAGTCTTTCAGTAACTGCTGAATAAATGTCAACAGGGTGTTTTATTTTGGAAATTACAGGAAAGTCAGGACCCAAATTGAATGAAATGCAATTAAAATGTTAGTTTTGTAAAAATCTGTAATCAGCTTTTGGGACGATTATGTCAGAGAGGTGTTGATTTAACTCCCTGTCCTCCCCTGTGTACTTGTACAAACAAAGGGTAACACACCCCTGCAATATAATGAAACCTAAAGTCCATGCAAAAAAAGGGGGTTTTTCTTATGTTTATGTCCCTAAAATGTCTAACCTTGACTAAAATGACTGGTACATATGCAAAGTTTGTCACTCAAGAGATATTTTTTACATTTCTCTACTGAAGGGGATTTAATTTGTGCACCTCCCTAAAATCTTACATTTCAGTGTATCCCAAGAAGAACAAGCTAGATAAGGTACAAATACAAAAGCCAATCTCTGTACAATACAAGAAACACATATCAATGTGAGGACCAAACTTTGACACGACACCAACAAAGAAACAGAGTGGACTTGTCAGTCCCTAGAGGAGAGTTTGCATTAGCATAGTGAAAGTTTTATAGTATAAAATAAAACTAACATGGTAGAGTGTGTCATTTTTGGATGTAAACTGGACTCTCGAGGTTCTATGGACTATTTACAAAAAACCTCATTGTAGCAGATGATATTGTATGTTTCATAACCATTAACACAGTGTCAGCCCCTGCCAGTTATCCTGCCCGCTATCAAATAACATAGTTAAAGAGTAACTAAACCTCCCTGTTTTTGGCTTGAGTGCCTGCTCCCTGCAATGTGCAAAAAAGGCTCAAAAATAGAGTTAAGACACGCCCTCCCTATCCTTCAATCATGCCACCTCTCAATCCACAGCACCTCCCTGTCCCCCCATACACAGTAGACTTGAAATAATATTTAGACAGCAGACCAAACACGGCGCCTATTCATTCCAATTAAGTTGCTTGTCTGGTGCATATGCTGAAAAAGTTCACTTCTGCTGTATGCGGCCCACTGAATATGTGCAGTGGTGTTTCTCTTGCTCGCCCCACCAGCAAGTTCCCGCTTACCTCATAGACTTTACATCTACATCTCCAATGTTTCCTCGGATTCTAACACTAACCATCTTGATGCACACTGCTCTTTCACCAGTCAATCTAGTGCTATTAGCGGTGGTGGGCAGGATGGAGGCCACAACCAGAATATATCAGTGAGAGAGAAAGAGCAGATCAACCTCTGGCCCCTTTTATTCTTTTTCACTGTTTATATGGGAAACCATGTTAAACAAAAAATTAAATCATAGAAGAGTATCTTTACATACTTTATAACTTGTCTGTAGGGGGACTTTAACATTATCAATATGAAAAACTGTGGCATCAGAAGTGAAGATTAATAAGTTCACATTTCTTTGACAGTCTCACATTCAAGCAGGTTTTCTTGGATTTAATTAGTACAGATCATCATACCATGTCTGCTGCTCACACATCAGTAATATGACACAGATGCAAATATATGCTCAGAATAAGTTTAGAAATAAATAAGTTTTAATAAGAATTTCTGAAATGTTGTTCAACATTAAACAATCACTGACTGACAGAATAGTCACATTTTGGTCACATTTGCAATCATATATATTTTTACTATTTCATGGTCATCTTATATTTGCAAATATCCATTTAGATCATTTCAGACACTGTATTCATTTTTACTGCGGGCTCAAGGGTAATTTGCCCATGAACAGAGTAAATAGCCCACCATAAGCACACTCAAGGTCACTTAATTTTGCAATAATTGCTGACGTGTTTGCATCTGATCTGATCTCAGTTGTTATTACAGAGCATAAGGGCCATCACGTGTATGATCACTTCAAACACACACTGCAGCTTAAATATAAGCTGCAGCTGTAACATTCAGGACACTCAGTGAAACAATAGGCAAATACAGCTCTACCCGAGTGGAGATGATAACAGAAGCATTTCCAGCTTTATTAATAATTTAGCAGCCAAACAGAGCTGAGGGCAGTCGCAGAGGGGGGCTCTGAACCCCTCTTAGCCATCGCCTGGGGCTGCAGAAGAATATACAAGGTGTTGAAGACGAGCAGTGTTGTGTTTGAATCCTCACTGCTGTGTAAGAAATAAAAAATAAGAAGCAGCAGCGTGTAATTTTGAATGAGTGTGGGGAAATTTACATCATGTCCCCTGTGTAAAATCAAGTAGATGGGTATGCTGAGATGGAATACAAGAGAGAGCATTATTGAATCAACCATGCATTCTGAATAAGTAAACTTGAGACTGTAATTGAATATCATTGGGATTATTGTGCTACCCTTGTGAACATTGGGTATGAAGCGATGCATGCTTGCCAGAATCCTTCCTAAACAGCGGCTAATGAAAATAGAAAAGGACCGGAGAGGTGATAGTGTTTGAAAACAGGTCATCATCTAAAAGCATTCAGAAAGGAAAATATTTCACTAACCCTTGGTATATGCTGTGTAGCAATAGTGCCATCTTTTGGTAACCTGTGAGGGAGACAATGAATCAGACCTCAACTCATGCCAGATTACCACACAAGCACAAAGAGCCCTATTACAAGTCGCATTTTAACACAAATGTTTATTTTGCAGCCATCAATATAACTCGTGCCAGATTCAGTGGAACCGATGAGTTTGGTTACACCTCCTTCGTGGCTTACTCCTCCATCCCGAGTCTGAGTTTCTTCTACGAGTTCAAGCTCAAGTTCACACTCGCCAATAATTCATCCGCTGTGAAAGACAACCTGATGGTGTTCGCCGGGCATAAAGGACAAGGTGAGCTCAATCTAGACACCCGCACTGCAATTTAAAATCGTTCTTCTGGTCAAATGAAAAAGATGAAAACAACTTTAAGACGTCTCCTCAGTTGGATTTTAGTTGTCAAACTTCATTAAGGTTTTTAAAAGACATGTTTTGAGAGGTTTCACCCGCTGTGTATGGTAATGTGCTATCTAATAGATTTTCACTCTCCTCTGAGATCCTCTAATCAAGAAGATTCCCTAAGGATTTTCTTTCTTGGCAGATTTTGAGACATTAATAATGAGTCTTCCTGCAGTCCAGTAATTAGTTGATATTCAGCTAAACTGTTATTGTTCTTGACTTTCAAAGGGAGCATGTTGGCATTGCAAGCTTTAGAAACCAACATGTGAACCGAGCATCTCAAAAGTATCAGTGTTAATTGCGTTAAACAGACTTTGAGGTGTAGGTGCAATGTGATGCTGTCAGCAGCCTTCACTTTAAATTAGGGTCTAACTTTCTGCGGGGTCAGATTTGGTAGCAGGTAACAGCCGTGTCATTGTCACTGGCATATTTCAACAAACGAGGAAGAATGGAAAAAAATAAAAGAGCACGCAAGATCTTTTGGATCTCCTGCACTTGTTTTCTCTTGAGAGTGCAATTCATCAAGGTGGAGGCAAAACAAAACAATGAGAATATGAATAATGAAACACTTGTCAGGAGAGAGAGCAGCACTGTTTGAAATCATACAAATTCAAAGGCACAATATAGATGAAATGTAAACAATTCGCATGGAAATTGCTTTAATGGAGTGGCGTTTTGAATTATTGTTTGGCAGTGATCAAGTTACAGGGATTTAGATAAGCAAAGAGGCAAATATAAAGCAACACTTAAATGCATCTTAGGTAAACAAATGTGTCATTTTTTCCAAGTGATTTGTTGCCGAGTAGGATTTCTCATACAAAGACTTTGCTGTGGCGTTTAGGTGCGTAGACGCAGAAACAAAAAAATAGAGTCGAAAAAAATACAATAAAAATATGACTTCAAAATATATACAATGCAACTGTTTAAAACAAGCTAGGTACAAATGTACAAAATACATTCAAGGGAATGTACAAAAATTCACAGTATTAAGAATAAAAAGAGTATATAATATACAGAGATATAGATCCAAAGATGTCAATTAATGTAACGCATATAGACACGTGAAGACGCTAATGTAACATTTAGTGTTAATAATGAGTGTTTTTAATAAAAGCAGAATACACTTTTCTGTTTGAGGCAGTTTTTGAGGATGTATGTACACTGTATACACTATATGGACAAAAGTATTGGGCCACACCTCTTTATCATTGAATTCAGGTGTTTCATTCAGTCCCATTGCCACAGGTATATAAAATCTGGATGAATGGGCAAAAGTTCCCACAGACAAAATCCAAAATCGTACAGAATGACTTTCCTGAAGAATGGAAGCTGTATAGCTGCAAAGGGGAAACCAACTCTATACTAATGCCTATGGCTTTAGAATGGGATGTCATAAAAGCTCCTGTAGTGTAATGTGTAGGTGGCCCAATACTTTTGTCCATATAGTCTATGTCTACTGTCTTGTGATAAACTATTTATGTGTTTTCCAGGCAATGATGGTGATGACTTCCTCGTTTTGGGACTCCGAAGTGGCAGAGTTTTGCATAAATTCAACCTTGGATCGGGTGTAGCAACCATAGTCAGTGATCGACTCAACCACCGGATCAGCATTCACACCGTTACATTTGGAAGGTCTAAGAAAACAGGATGGCTGAAGGTGATGTGGAGAAGTGTTATTTTTGTCAAAAAAGATTACTGAATATGTGCCTACATAGTGTATACATACAGGTGGGTGACAGTATAAATGAAACCCAGTGGTAAGGTGACGGGCCACATGAGAGCCACAGGATAGCTTCTATTAAAACACCATTCCACTAAAACAGTGGTTCCCAACCTGGGGGTCAGGTCCTTTCAAGAAGGTCCCAAAGTAAGTTTTAAGGGATCACCAGATAATTATCAGGAGAAGAAAGACAAAGTATGTATTTTCATTACCAAGATTTTGTGGAAGAATTAGTGTTTGTCATTTTTTTGTATGTGTATCTTACCATTTTCTTTTGAAATGATTGGTGAATGATCACGTCTTCAGGTCTCAAAAAAGAATATTTTGCACATCTTATTCCTAATGGGTATATAGGAGAGGAACAAGTGGGACATAATTTGCAGACAAACTCCCACACAGTGTCAAACTTGCAAAAGACTTTGCCTGATGAAGGCCTAGTTGAGAGAAATGTCATAATAAATGTATTTAGTTTTTCTGCAAATTTTAAATAGATTAAACTTTGTTGTCATTGCACACAGGACCAGTGCGACAAAATACAGTTCAGCATCTACCCAGATGGTGCAAACATGTGCAAAAGTGCACATCTATTAATAAATTAATTTACAGAATGAACAATGGATTAATGGGGGAGCACAGACTAGAGCTGAAAATGTATCCAAATTTTATAGAAATTCCAATATGGACGAGTCCAATATCTGAATAACAGGCAAAATATGTGTCAAAATGCCTTTTTAAATGAAGAATTGTGGTGCTACAGAGAGTTCCTGGCCTATAAATCATATCCTATAGACTTAGGAAAAATCTTGATTTGGTACAGATCCTCACAAAATCCACTCCATGATCATTTTAATATACATTTATAAGAAAATGAAAATAATTATAATTTCAATATCAGTCAAAATAATTGCAATTAGATATATATATTTTTCCCAAATTGCCTAAAACAGCCTAGTAGACAGACATCAAGCAACTGTGATATAAATACAAAAAGGGGTCAAAAGACAAAAAGGTTGGGAAACACTGTTCCAAACCATAACCCCTAATCTCATTTCATCTCTTCAAACCATTCATCCACCCCTTTTCCACCCATTTATTTACCTTTTCTTTTAATTAGTCACCTAACTGTATATGATACAAATGTTAATTATTTTATACAAGGGTGTAGGTTTCATTTTAATAATGGGGGGGGTTATGGTGGAAACGTCTGTGATTTTGTCAAACTAAAGGTCCTCTGCTTCTTTAATGGTTTTTTTTTTTAGGTGGGGAATTCTACATTTTGAGGTGGACATGTGCCCTGCATCCCCTTATGAATTATACACCTAGAATTTGATATATTGCACTGTGTACGTACACACAGAAACACTATAGATCTGTCCGGCCCCCTGCCTAGTGTTGTTGGTGTGAACTGGTAAATGGTGTTGTAGTGATGTGGCTGTTTTCTTGGAACACATCAGGTTTCTTTGTGCCAAGAAATCATTTTGGTCCAGTGGTCAGGGAGAGGATGTGTGCATCATCTAAGTGTGGCTGAAAAACTACAGGAACAGTGAGATACTAACATGTCTGTCTGTTCACAGCATGGTAGCTACAGTGGCTAATAAGTGGACACAGTGTAATAACTGGATGACCAACCTGAGGTCATACTGTTTATCAACTTTGGCAGATTTTTAAATAAATTGATCTCCCACACTGCCGCCTACAGTTGTAAGACTGCCGCTTTAATATTGACATTTTACTATGTTTTTTTATGGGGTTTTTTTTGGGGTTTTTTTTCAAGGTTGACGGACAGCGTAACAGAACAGCATCATCTCCGGGACCTCTGTTGGGCCTGAATGTTTTGAACCAGCTCTTTGTGGGCGGATATAATGAGTACACCCCTGAACTACTGCCACTTGGATCCAGGTTCCGTCATGGCTTTCAGGGTAAGGCTGCTACGGCTTTATTACAACCCAAACACTGCTGTCTGGAGTGAGAGCACTGGGGCTTGGAGGTTCTCCCAGGATCTCTGTCTCTTTGTAAGCAGAGGGGAAGGTGTGTAATGAAAAAGGGAGTTACAGGCTTGCACTGCGTATGAGGCCAGAGCAGAGCTTTGAGGTTGATTGTATCTGCACCCTTTAATCACTTCACGCCCCTGTACAATTTTGCGTTGTGTGCAAATCCATTCTGCCGCTGATAAGTCACTTGAACAAGAGGGTCATACAAATCATCTTTGTCATCATCAACATCATTTATGCTTTTTCTCAGGTGACCCCATGTAGGAATGTATTCCGGGGAGCATCCATTGTGCCCACTAATGTGCGGCGCTGCGGAGCAAAATTGCCATAACCGTAATGATGACAACAGCTATGAATATCATCATAACCATATTCAGCAGTCTCTGCACTACAGCAATGAAGCTTGTTATTATAAAATGTCATGGCGGATCCATTTGAGGGGAACAAGAGCTTTTTTATATTTAAGGACTGGAGCGATTTTGTGTTTTTGCCTATTTATCATTGTGTAATTCATTTTTCTACTCGCCAAATAAACCTCTCCAAATCAAATCAGCTATGGTAAAGCATCAGTTTGCCCATGCCGCATCAGACTGTCATACTCCCTCTCTACTGGTGAGTACTACCTGAGTCAGGCGACACTGGTGGTACCATAACCTTTTTGCTCGGGATGTAATGAGAACTCATGAGCGTCTAATCAGATCTGTGTGACCTTCCTCGAGCCCTAATCATGATGGCTGGCAGTGAACACACTGATAATGCACTTCACTCCCAGTTATCAACAGATCCACACTCCCCTGTGGAAAGGTGGTGGAGGAGGTACTGTGGCTGCTGGGTGAAAAAAAAAATTACTCAATTTTGAGCTGCTGATCAAATAACAAGAAACGGGAAGTCTGTTTGTTGAGTTTGTCAATTAAAAAACTTTCTTGCTGCTTTGATGCAGATATTTTTTATCAGACTTGCCAAAAGATCTTAAGGGTCATTACCTTTTGAACCTCAGTCATTTATTTAATGTCTCCAGCTGTGACTGGAAGCATTGTGTTTTCGGGTTATCTGTCCTTCCGTCTGCCCGCCCATTCTCAAGGACGCGTTGAGTGAATTTCTTCAAATTGGTCAAAGGCCAAGGTCACCGTGACCTCAAATGTGTCTCATTCTTGTGAAAACAATATCTCAAGAACACCTTGATAGAATTTCTTCAAATTTGGCACAAACATCCACTTGGACTCAAGGATGAACTGAGTAGAAGCTGGTAGTCAGAGGTCACTGTGACCTATCAAAACATGTTTGTTTATTGTTTTTCTGTACTTTTTTTTTTTGGCTTTTTATGCCTTTATTCCATAGGACAGGTGACGCAAATCTCAGGTGTTGTTGAAACTTTGCTCATGGTATAGCTCTTCTGTGCTGCTGGATTGGAGATGTGTGTGGAGCATCAATGTTTTAGACTATGTAGCTGTTTTAGAATAAGTATTGTCTGCTGTCATGGCTACATATGAGTTGGACTGACATGGATGTAAACTGTAACTGCAACTTTACTGGGTTTGTGGAGCCAAAAAAGTGCAAGTTAAAAATTGCTACTAAGTAGAAAATATTATTCTGAAACAATTTAATAGGAGATGTTTTCTGCACAGTCAAAGTAAAGTTTAATTTCAGCCATTTCTCTGACAGGTAGTAATGCTAAGCTTGGCTTTCCTGGTTTCTTGGTTCTGTTACAGGAGTCAGTGAGTGTGCAGCTAAAACAAAAATAACCATTTTTTATAATCTTTCTTATGAATCTGCTTCGCTTTCCAACGGTCTATGTTTGCAGCACCGCAACCATCACTTGAGTCTGCCAAGAAGACAGCATCATGCCATGAATATTCATGAATGAGCATGACATTTCCCCTGCATTCTGTTTATGCCAATGACTAATGCAGCAGAGAGACGGAAGTCTGCATGTGCAGATGACTACATGGCTTGTGCTCAGGCCTTATATTTATAGAAGGCCCTGTGCTCTGGCCAAAGCAAATATTGTCTTGATAAAATTGAATTATGAAAGCAAAAAGCAAATATGATGATGGAGGTGCATGATTATAGCGTGGGGGGACGTAGATTTAAAAAATCCGAACATCTTTGATATGACCTGTAGAGACTGCAGAGTTTTTATTCCATCTAATAATGAAGTTCAGATTTCAGTATGTAGACCCTGTGGTTTCACATGATAAAATAAACAACCATCAAAGAAATTCATTTTTAGAGGTGTTTTCCTTTTAATTGCCCTCACTTCAGTGGGAAACCCACCTCAGACTAACCACATCTTCATGTGTGCACCTTTAATCTTTAAACAGGGAAAATGAAGAATGCGTGTTCCCTCTGATAATCCCCTATCAGGGAAATGAAAGATATCCCTCTGACTTACACTTTGGCTGTCTGTGTGTTTGTTCTTTTCAAAGGGTGCATTTTTGATGTGCAGTTTCGTACAAGAAGAGACAGAAAGTTCCAAGTACTGGGACAGCCTGCGGGACATCCGGCCTTCGGGCGCAGCGTGGGTCAGTGTGGAGTCACCCCTTGTGTTCATGTTCGCTGCAGAAACGGAGGGACGTGTGTGGACTCTGGCTCATCTGTGTAGTAAGTGGAAATATTCATTTTCTTGTCATTTATAATGATTCCACTCATAAATAACACATGTAGGCTTTGGAATGCACCCCAACACCTTCATGTCATGCATATATTCCCATCTGTATTGTAACTAGACATCAGTAACCCGTAGATGATCAGTTACACAGTGCACGTATAGTGAAAGGAATGGACAGTGTTTACAAGCTTTTCACAGTGTCTGTCTGTGTCCGACTGCAGTTGCCAGTGCCCATTTGGATGGAAGGGAGCACTCTGCTCTGAAACTGTTTCTGTGTGTGATGTCGAGCACAGTCCCCCTCCTCTGTGCGCCCACGGCTCCACCTGCATCCCTCTCCCAAATGGATATACCTGCCAGTGCCCCCTGGGGACTGCGGGTCTCTACTGCGAGAAAGGTTGCATCATTGAACTCTAACTGTATCATCATATGCGTTTTTACATATTTAATAAGACACAATGTTCGCGATTCAATTATTTAACTGCTATATTGTTTTGCCTCTTCAGCTGTGACCATCAGTGATCCATTCTTCAGTGGCAACCTGTCGTCATGGATGTCATTCCCACCTATGAGTATTAGACACAGGACAGATTTGCAGCTGCAGTTTCAGCCTGTGTCACCGAATGGCATCCTCGTGTACACTGCCCAACACCTCAGTGCCAGAGCGGGTGAGGACATTCAATTACAGCTATGTTTTAATGAATGAAATCTTATGTTTACAGAATGTCAGTGTGTTAACGTGTAAGAACCAGGATCATTATTTGCTCTGTCCTGCCTCCATGGGGCAGATTGTAGAATAACTTTTTTTCCAAAGTACAATGAAAGAATATATGATAGACACTTGACTTTACAAATTTGCTCTGTTGGGCAGATGATATAAAAGCAGTTTGGAGTGCCCCCATAACTCTTTACAGTCATAGGAAAAATGTTGCATCAGTTATTCTTCAAACCAAGTATTTCATGCTGGGGGGCATTTGAAAAGATTCATTGTAGCATATTGGTATGATATTGGGCACTCATTCGACAAATGTGTTAAATTAATTTTAATACATTGACACAAAGATACATTTTAAATCAGGGCTTGAGCTAAGCTGGCTTAATTGGCAGACATATATGTAATATGTAATATAAAAGTAGTAGTATAAATGTAGTCAGGCAGGGTTGGGTAAAATATTGATGTTAAAATGTTGTTATGTGACACTTAATACTGTGTTCGATTTCGGATATTGTAATATTGTGAATATTGTGTTTTCCTAGATTTAAAGGCTGCATTACAGTTAAGTGATGTAATTTTCTGAAATTAACAGACTGTTCTAGTTGACTCTCATCAGTAAAACACCAAAAAATGATTGTTTATTTTTGCATCAACTCTGTATGCTTTTGATGGAGTGCCAAATGGCACGTCCAGACTTTTTTTTACTGAGGTGGCTCAAGTGGGACACTGACTTATTCAGGAGTGGCATTAAGTATGAGTGCTGCTTCGGGCCCATGCATCAGCATTGCTTTAATGAAGCATTGTTTATCTCCACTTCCATGGATGTATTAAGAAAACCTGGATATAGTGTGGAAGTGGGACCCCATTCATTCCTTTGCTCAGTAACACATGAAGCATAAAACGCTCTCTTTCTGTGGTAAGAAAGTACCCAGATCTTCTGCGTTATGGGGCCCATAAATACGAGCAAGCCTAATGTCATTAGAGATGAACACATTTTTATTGGAGATATTGATATTCAGAATAAGTCGTGCAGTGACTGATATTATTCGGAGTGCTTTGGACTGTGTTACACCTCCTGCAGCAAAATTCTTTTGGTCTTCTATCATGGGTGATTTACAGTGAAAAAAAGGCTTATATTTAATAAATATTGTATTCACTATTAACAAAGTGAAAGAAATAACCTTCAAGATTTTGCACAGAATCTATCCTGTTAAAGAAGTATTGAAAAGATTTAAACTTAATTTAGAGTATTCCTATGATTTTTGTTACTAGAATGAAACTATGATTAATTTTTTTTTTCAGGTGAACATTTAACGCTGTTTTGGACAGAATGAAAGACTACATAAACAGAAAAACTGGTGTTAATATACAAATTTTTGATATTATGTTATATTTTGATTTCAATAGGCTATCTGTTAATATCAGTTATATAATTCAACTTCCCATAACTCTTGGAAAATTCCACAAATCAAAATGGACTGCCTTGAAACCCTGATTTCATCCTTTTACTATTGAACTTCATCAGCACTACAGCTCAATTCAATTTGTAAAGAACAAAAAAGCTGCAAAGACTATTCTTATTTTGAAGAATTTTAATTTTGTTTTCATTTGTGTTGAAAACATAATTTATGGACATCAAACCCCTGGCTTGTTACAAAGTTGCACTGTTTTTTGTGCACTTTGTATGAATTGTTGTTATTTTTATACCTCTTCCCTGTAAATAAAGTTTTGGAGAGAAAAAAACATCCATGGTTTAAAACTGAACCTGTAAACGAAAATTCATTCAAACAGTTCAAACTGAAGGCGCAGCCAATCAAAATAGGGTTGTACCTGGGGTGGCCAATCAGATTTCAGGAATGACGCTTCGCCACTCCCTAGCCACGCCCCTGTGAATGGCGTCACCCGCCGTTTTTTGATTTGACCCTGGCTGCAAGCCTTCGCTCGGTAACGCTTCCTCAACTCGCAGTTTAGCGCGATTATCGGCGGATCTATTCAGATACCACAGAGGAAAAGTTGGCGCGTACTGCAAAGATAATGTGCAGCAGATGCAGATCGGCACGGTTAAAAGTACATTTACAGTGAAGTACTTCTCAGGTAAGCGAGCGAGATAAACTGCATCGGCGTTTGATTAATGCATAATGTAATAAGACAGTTAGGCAGTGGTGAAGGAAGTATTCAGATCCCTTACTGCAGTAGAAGTCGGCTAATACTGCACTGCGAAACTACTGCTCTACAGGTAAAAGCACTGTGTTGAAAATTGTATCTAGGTGAAAGTTATTATTTAAGTGGGCTGTTATTACCAAAATGCCGCATACTCATTGTAGCTTGTTAAATGTAAAAGTCCGTAATCATTGTGCGGCAAAATGGTCCTTGCCAATGTTTTTCCATTCTCTCTGATATTTTTGGATGTGTATTCCTACTGCATTTATGTGTATGTGTCATTTTCCTGCTGTGCGTGTTTAAAGTTTTGCTCATTTGAACTCCTTTTTATTCTGTTGGGTACTTTAATCTACAGCAAAGATTCAATAAGATCATTTTATGTTTGTAACGTGGCTGTCCTGATAGAACCAAGGATCTCTAAAGAGAAGATTTTTAAAGACTTAATTTAGCTAAAGAAGGGGATTTTTTTTTATTTTATCACAAACATTTAACATTAGCATATCTGGTTTTCATAGGACAGAAAGGAACTAAAGCTATCAGAATAATTATCTTATATGTAGTGATGGAGAAAGTGACACACAATGAGATACAAAAGTAAAATATTTCAGATTTGTACTGAAGTACAGAAATTATTCAATTAGGCTTAGTTACATTCCACCACTGTAAAAACCAAATGCTCCTTTCTCTTTGTTTGTCTTGTTTGTGCTATGATTTAATTACTTTTTTTCAACATACTATACTCTAGCTGTTTTAAAGTGCTATATTGTGAGGTGTTTTTTTGGTATTCTGTATTATGGTGTTATGACTGTTATACTATACTTTGGATTTTTATGGCAAATTATACTATGATTTTTTATTGAAATATTACACATTGCCTTTTTTTCTGTAAATATACTGCCAAATATTTAATTTTTTTTGCATATTATACTATTTAAAATGATATAATTTGATTTTTTATGGCATAATATACTATGGGATTTTCTTTGACATACTTTACTATGGCATTTTTATTGACATACTATATTATGGTTTAAACATGCTATACTTTAAAGTTTCTGTGGCATACTATTCAGTGATTATTATCATTATTCCCTTTTTAACATACTATACTATGGCTTCTTATCCACATGCTAAACTATGGCTATTTAAAATGCTATAATTTTAATTTTTTTGTTGGCATAGTATACTATGGAATTTCTTTTGGACATACTATACTATGTTTCTTTTTTTTCTGGCACACTATGGTATAATGGGTTATATATTAAATTGAACTGACATTGAATGAATACTATATCATGATTTTTTCCTTTTTGGACTACCTATACAACCTATATAACACCTTTTTTTGACATATTCTACTATGGCTTTTTTTTGGCATCCTATACCATTGCTTTTTTGTTGGCTTACTGTATTATGGCAGTTCAAACATGCCATCTTTTTTGGACTATACTAATTTTTTTAAATACACCATACTATAGTCTCTCTTTTTTCCAAAATACTATACTGATTAAACGTCATAGTATGTTATCACAGATATGAGAAAACGTCATAGTATAGTATGATGTCCCAAAAGTCTCTTAAAACATAGAGGATAGAATTTCTTATGAAATATGATAAAAAAATGTCTTGGTATAGTGTGTCATTAAAATTTTGTTAAAATGTCATAGTATGGTATGTCATCAGAAATATGATTAAAAAATCACATTATAGTATGTCATCAAAAATGTGATTAAAAAGTCATAGTACAGTATGTGATCAAAAATATGATGAAAACACGATAACATAGTTTGTTGCCAAAATTGAGGTAAAAATGTAATAGTGTAATATGTAGTCAAAAATATGATTTAAAATAGTAAAGTAAAATAATTCATAAAATAGTATGTCACCAAAAATGTACATCGAGTATAGTATGTCATCAAATTTAGGATAAGAACTTCATAAGACAGTATGTTGTCAAAACTATGATGAAAAAGTCAGAGTACAGTATATCATCATATATATGTTTAAAAAGTCATAGTATAGTCTGTTGTCAGAAATATTACAAATTTCAGAGTAGTATGTTGTTATAAATGTATTAAAACATCGTAGTATATCATGTCATCAGAAATATGATGAGAAAACATCATAGTATTGTATGTCGTCAAAAATATGATTAAAATTTCTGAGTATAAATTAAAACGTCATAATGTAGTATGTCGCTAAAAATGTGATGAATTCATCATAATATTGCATGTCAGAAATATGATTAAAAAGTCATTGTGTAGTACGTTGTCAAAAATGGGATTAAAAATGTTATAGAACAATATATTGTAAAAAAAAAAAAAAAAAAAGAGGAAAAACATTCTAAGAAAGTATAATGTCAAAAACCCATTTAAACATCATAGTAAAGCCTGTCGCCAGAAAAACTAGAAAAACGCTATAGTGTAGTATGTCCTTAAAAATATGATGAAAACGTCCCAGCATAACATAACATAAAAAACAAGAAAAAACCTATAGTATGATGCCAAAAATCTGATAAGACATAGTACCGTCTGTCATCAGAAATATGAAAAGTAATACCCAAATATTTTCTCAATTCATTTTTTTTTCCAGCCTAAATGTCACGAAGGAAATCTGGAGGGTATCAAAGTGATTCAAGAGACAAGTAAAAAAGAAAAATACTCAAATTAAGCTTCTGTTATCAGACTTTTGTCTGATCATTGTTTATTTTTTGTAAAATCGTCCAAAACAATTACTCTGATAAAACAGAAAACAGTTTAAAAAGACATAAGTAAAATAAAAAAGTTAATCCCAGCACTTGAACCATTAAAATTAAATAAAATAATACAAACTATAAAGAGCATGTAACACAACACAAACAAAGTGTCATGCACTAACCCTTTGAAACCCGAGCAAAGTGGTTTGATTTCTTTCAAAATCGTGGCGAGAAGGCAACAAGCAAGTTAACAAGACATGGTCTAACAATTAGCAATAAATTAGTAAAAAAGTTTGGAAAAAATAAGAAAAAAACAAACAAAACAAAGGACATAAAAAGACAAAAACTGCTTCAATATATGTATTTATTATATTTTTTCTGTAACATAATTAGAAATGAAAAATGATTTTAATTATTTCCTTGACCTATTTCCTTATTTTCAAGGATAATTTTCCCAATACTCCCTCCCTCCTTTTAAATTTTAGGTTATTTTCTTTCACATTTTTTGTCATATTTTACTCATTTCTTGCAATTTGTGGGACATGTCTTGCCAAGTTGGTTATTGCCCATTTTGGAAAAAAATAAAATCAATATGCTTGGGTGGGCCCCTATTTACAAGCTTTGAATAGCTTATCAGGGTGTCCCATTTCACATGTCTAACTTTACTTAAATTATGTTTGTATTTACATTTTTATCACCTCTGTGAATAAACAAACAAATAGCTTGTGAAATGCGTCCAGAAAAAAAAAGAAAAAAAAAACTTATGACAATCCATGTTTCAAAAGGGTTAAATTAAAGCAGAACAGAGAATAGAAACACTAACTGTTACATATTTGAGTGGTGATCCCAGCTGCCAAAATCATGTTAACAACGAAGACAGCTGCATTACAGACTTAAATCTAAATCTGGCCTTCATTATTGAGGGTTTTACTCATTATACAAAATGTGCAGCTTTCCATTAAAGTCACCAAGATCTATCAGTTATTTCTTAAAACATTAGCAGTGGACAAAACGTCAAATGTAGCTTTTTAAAAGTCTTGAGACATCTGTCAGCTGTTTCTGTCTCTGTAACTCTGGTCAGTCAAACAGACACTGGTTATGTTAGAGTCATTTTCTACCATAGAAAAAGAAGCTGATTTGATTTTTATTAGATTAAAAAAAAAACCATCTTAATACAATTTAAAAATCCTTTATTTTCTTCCTACAGGAGACTTCTTCTGCCTCTCATTGGCATCTGGATTTGTCCAGCTGCGATACAATCTCGGCGATGGCACCCACGTCCTGCAGTCTGCGGGGCAAGTGGACTCACGCGGCAGGACCTGGCACACAGTGAAGGCTGGCCGAGTCGGTCACCAAGGCTTCCTCAGTCTGGATAATAAGGAGGTCAGAGAGAACGTGACCGGAGGGATGACCACGCTGGATGTTGCTACAGATATCTTTGTTGGTGGCGTATCCACTCTGAGCTTCGTCTCCACGGACGCAACAGAGGGGGAGCCGCTGGGTTTCACTGGTGGTTTGAGAGAACTCATACTCAACGGCGAAGAGCTGGAGTTAACGGAGAGTGGAGCGATAAGTGGAGCAAACGTTGGCGACTGGGACGGGACCGCCTGTGGGCACAAGGTTTGCCAAAACGGAGGTAGCTGCAGGGCAACAGGAAGTGACTCGTTCACATGCGTATGCCTGCCGTCATGGACCGGCTCTGTGTGTAACCAGTCTGTGAGCTGTGTAAACAACACGTGCAAACAGGGCTCCTCATGCGCGCCCTCCAGCGTTGCCTCGTATCGCTGCATATGCCCCTTAGGATGGGCCGGGAGGCACTGCGACACACAGATCGCCACGGACACTCTCAAGTTTGTGGGGAGCTCATATGTGAAATACCAGGACCCGAGATACAACACAAGAAATCTCAAATACACACGCGTTTCTTTCAGCTTCCGAACAAGCTCGAATGACAGTTTGATAATGTGGATGGGAAGAGCTGAACACGAAGACGACGACTACCTCACAGCTGGACTCCAGGACGGCCACCTCAAAATTGCCGTCAATCTCGGAGAGAGACTTTCCCTCCCAATAACTTTGAGAAATCTCACGCTGTGCTGCAACACATGGCACAATGTCTCCATGTCCTTAAACAGCACAGTTATCCAGGTGTTCCTCAACAATAGGAGAGTCCTCTTTGAAGATGTGGACCCATTTGAGCGCTACGTGGCCTTAAACTACGGTGGTCGGCTTTACTTTGGAGGGTTTGAATTGTACAGAAATGTATCAGTTGTTACTTCTGGGCTGTTTTCAAAAGGCTTTGAAGGAAGCCTCAGGAATGTTTATTTGTTTAAAGATACTAAGCCGCTGCTGTTGCTCAAAAATAGTGAGGGTTTTAATGTTTACGAGGGGAATGAATAGTAGCGTCATGGCATCTTAACTAGCGGAAAATTCCCTAAGCTAAGTTGTTTTCTAACACCCTCCAACAAGCAATCCACAAAGAAATTTGTGTAACATTCGGCAGTAGGTTCCAATTTTAAAAGGCAGTTTCTAGGGTTGTGCAATTAATCAAATTTTGATTCTAAATTCAATTTCGGCTCCCAATATTTACAAAAGCAATGTAATCGAGAAAAAAAAATTATTGCACATTCCCTCCTTCCCTCAGCCTAAAGGTAACACTTGCAGCCGATACTGCCAGCGAGTAAATGTATCAGTGCGAGAAAGATGATGGAAGAAGAGCAACAGTGTTTGATGAGAAAATTTGGCAGGACAAATTCTGTTGTGTGGGAACACTTTGGATACGAGGCATCTGACGTGGAGCAAAAAAGAATAAAATGCATGCATGGGGTCTGCATCATATGGCAACACATCAATTTTTTTGAATCATCTTAAATTTAAACACAAAGTGGCCTATGACCAAATAAAAAAACCAAAGGAGAAAAAGACAACCCTATCGACATCCACATCATCAGTGAAGGACATGTTAAACTAAGCAACTCAATCGGAATTAAATTAAGAAATTAAATGGGGAAAAGCATCATTGGAAATTAAAGTTAATCTGTTTATAGAACTTTTTTTATGTTCAATAAATGCAACATGTTTACAAAGTCAATAAGTAATTGTGTTAAATAATTGTGATTTCAGTATTGATCGTGATTATGATTTTTGCCATAATCGAACAGCCCTAACAGTTTCACTCTTTTAAATTTTACTACTTGTTCCTTCAACACTGTACAGCTCGATTTTCATCAGACTTTTTCACGGTCCAGTGATTTTACTAGATTATAGGTGAACTCTTTGACCCAAAGCGGCACTTTAAGAAATACTTAACCCCTCCAGATAATCATTTGTACATCAATCCCTCACCCCATGTCACATCAAATTTGTGAAGAAAACTTTTCGTCTTACATGCCTGCACAGTAAACAAGGAATCCAAAAATGGAAAAAAACATCTTGATGAAGTAATATAATGTCAGGGAGCCACCTTTAACAACAGCAAAGCTATATCAAAGCATCTGTTTATAAACTCTCACAGCGTGTGCAGTATAATCTTATTTGCACTTATCGTTTCATATGCGCAGTACTTCCCAAATAGCAAGCAATTTCTGACGGGGAGTTGAATGAAAAGTGAAACTTATTCATGCCACCTTTAAGCCAGACTACACTGACAACAGTAAAAAAAAAAAAAAAAAAGTGATTTTACCTCGCAGAGCGTAGGAGCTGCTGGTTCAACATTG
Organism: Plectropomus leopardus; assembly: GCF_008729295.1. Lineage (NCBI taxonomy): Eukaryota > Metazoa > Chordata > Actinopteri > Perciformes > Serranidae > Plectropomus > Plectropomus leopardus. The sequence continues at coordinate 17,778,684 of NC_056477.1, read as the reverse complement.
CCTCGGTCAGTCTGTGTTACTGTGTGACTTTGGTGCTTTAAAGGGTTAACTTGACTGTTTCTGTCAATGGAGTCTGGCTTTGAGGAGAGCATAGATACGTTCTGATTTTTAGTTCAGTTCTCTGTCGGTAAGCATCGTCTGGGAAGTACTGAGCATACGGACTGGATGAATAAAACTTTCGAGTTGTGTGAGAGTTTGTAAACTGATGTTGTGATGTAGTTTTGTTAAAAGTCGACAACTTTTACCTCAACTCATGAAGAATTTCTTCAGTTTTTTTTGGTTCTTTGATCACCTTGGAGGCATGCAAGAAAAACAAAGTATTTATAAATTGGGTAGGCGTTTGGTTCTTAATTTAGGCATTTGGATATTCTGTCTCTTGCTCTCCCACAGACTGTATATAAAGATGGATGACGTGCCCTGATATACTGCGCTGCGATCTTGCGCTGGTGATGCCATTCAGAACCACAGTTTGCGCAGTAGCATTATATACTTTGGGGGAGTTCCCGCCAAAATACCCGTCCACCCATTCGCGAGCAGCTCCCTTGAATGCGAACACACGGATTGGCTGTCACAGCTGTCAATCAAAGCAGAAAATCCCCTTTTTTGTTGAATTAAATAACCCCTTTAAACCAAACTTATCATAAAAACGATCACTTGAACAAACATCAGGGCGATGAGAACTATTTTCAGTGATGGAAACCATCTTTGAGAAAAATTTGTTTTGCGTGTACTTTGAGGATTTAGTTTGGCCTGTGTCCCGTTCACTAACACGGAAGGGTTGCCTTTATGACCTGAACTCGAGAACGGGATCGAGAATGACATGTTTCACTTTAAGGGAACTGTCGTGTTGTCCATCTTTATATCCTGTCTATGCTCTCTCCTGACAGAAAGCTGTTGGGATGAGAGCGCGTCACTCCCTCACTGCACGAGTGAAGCTGTGACCCTACCTGACTGCTGTGAAGCGCACCGTGTCTCAACCCCCTCCCCGCTGACCGAAGCTCCAATTATTTGCTTCTGATTAATAGCGAAGCTCCGGAGCCCAGAAAATGTTATTCGGGACAGTCCTTAACATAAGGTGAGCAATTCATACACAAATGATCATTTGGGGGGTGAAGTATTGTTTTATCAGAACTCAGCTGGATGAAATATCTCAAACAAACAGAAGCCCTGAGAGTAAGTCGCTATTCTGATGAGAAACAACAAATTTCAGAAACAGTTTTTGTAAACAATAACTTGCAAATCAGTATTCAGGTGATTTCACTTTTAATGGATTTAGAAAGAAATATGAGAAGTTCTTTTTTTATAATCAATAATAAAAAAGGATTAGCTTTATTACGAACTGTACATAAACACACAGTGCAAAGGCACACTTCATCTCTACTGTATATTACAAGCCAAAATGTACATACTTTTTTCCAAAAAAAGTAAGTTTAAAAAATATTTAAGCAATTTAAAAGAATAAAAGTTGAAAAAAAAAAAAAGCATAGCTGCTGTTTAGATCACGGTCCTCAGTTAAATGTTTTCTGTGTCACATTCATTCCAACTTTTTACCAAATGGTCCACACTCGTATGTTACCACCAGACTGAAAACAATAACTGATCGTTTGTAATCGGCACAACTGCTCTGTATGAACCGGATACATACAATAAAAAGTTAAAATTTTGAATTTGTTCCAATATTCAGTTGTTGGTTTGAAGAGAACGCATCTAGAAAGATCTTCACAATCGCACTGAAATGATATTTCATTTTGGCTGCACTGTCAATAACATAAAATGGAACTTCTATGAAGGAAATGGCGTATAAGCTGCAGACCGCTGTATAAAACAAACAACCCCACTATCAGCCAGTATAGCTACAGTGGTTTCAACCGTCTAACTCACCAACCAGTCTTTCTTAGAGCCCCAACACTTGCGTGCAGGGCTTTTAAAAAACAAACAAAAAAACACAATTAACTGTCTTTAGAACTTCTCCGCCCGTTCTCATAATCAGAGTCCCGTCTGTGTCTGTGTCTGTCCTTGTGACGGCTGCTGTGATCATCGCTGTGGTGTCTCTCTTTCCTTTTCTCACCATAGCGGTCGTCTGAGTGTCCATGGTGCCTGCTCTTTTCTCTGTCGCGGCTGCGTTCGTGCTTTTTATCCCGCTCTCGGCCGTGGTGCCTGCTCTTTTTCGCGTGATGCGTGTCCCTGTGATGGCTGTGCCTCCTCTCGTGCTGGTCTCGGTCCTCCGTTGTTCGCGGCCTCTCCCACGGGTCGCTGTACCGCTCATCTAGGCGTTTGTAGTCTTTGGCCAGTGACGGAGGTCGGCCAGCTGGTTCGGGGTAGCTCTCGGCGTACTGTGATTGAAGTCCGGGAAAAGCGTATGAGGTGCTGTCCTGAGCCCACGGTGTGCTGTGGTTCTGATCCTGCGTGTGTAGGCTAGAGAAAGAGTGTTGAGGTGGGCCAGTTGGGTAGTCGTAGCTGCCAGGTACCTGAGGCTGTTGCTGCTGCTGTGATGGGATAGGTGCAGCACTGTTGTATACTGGGAGAACTGGTGTCATTGCCGAGTTGTGGTCGAGCTCGGAGGCTTCTGTGTAACATGCTGCTTGTGGTTCTTGGACTGAAGGAGGATATACTGTCTGAGTTACTGTAGCACCAGCCTGAGACAAGCCAGCATCCTCCTCTTCACACGAGAATGATCGAATAGTTGTTTGCTTTTCTTCTTCTGTTTTTTTCTTAGGCTGAGAAAGCTGTAAATATCCTTGGTGAAACAGTGTAACAGGCTCGTTTCTAGTGCTGCTCAACACAGGAACGGGTTTAGGACTCGAAGGAGCTGGCTGGCTGGCTTTATCCTTTTGTTGCACTGTTGTTTTATCTTCACTCGCACTGCAATACGCTGAAGATTTTTTCAGTATTCCACTTAAAGGAGGTTTTGAGCTATTAGTGTGAGCCGGAGCAGCCTGGGATTTCGACTGCGACAAAGGATCCTCTTCAGACGATGCTTTTTCAGTTTCAGACAAAAGGCCGGCATCGCCTTTGTTTGCAGATGCGGCGCTGTTAGTTTCAGTCTCGCTTGGAGCTGCTGACAAGCTTGCCAGGAACGCTTCAGTCGATACATCTGGAGGCTTATCTTTCAGAGAGACGAGGGCACCATGGGTCACCACTGCAGCATCCTTTGCTGATGAGTTGTTCGCAGCAGATGTATCCGTCGGGTTGGAGAGCTCCTGTTCAGCTTTAACAGGTTTGGTTTCTTTCTTCTTGATGACAAAGCGCTCTCGTGGTGCAGCAGCTGTTGGACTTTTCGAGTTTCCGGTTGATGCCTCTGTTTTGGGAGCTGGTTGGGTCTTCTGGGTGTCATCCGCTGTTGTTGCAGGTTTGCCCCCAACATCTGGCAGAGGTGGCAACTCCCCACCCCAGCCGACTAACACACCTGGAAGGAAGCGCAGTGGTTTTCTGGGTTCCTGATTGTTGGTCTCCTCTGATGCAGATGGTTCTTCAAGAGGCTCTGTTACTGGCTCATCAACGTCTTCAGCAGAGTTAAGTGGTTTGTCCTTCTCTTTTTTATGTGCAGTAGTCAAAGTAGAGAGGAAAATTTTCTCATCCTCCTCTGTGTCTCTGGTTTCTTTTGTAGTAATGGTGATGGGTGGGATTTCAGGAATAATCCTCGCACTTTCATTCATGTCCACGGGAAGGAAATCCCTTTTAGGTCTCTGACGAATTATAAGTCCAAGGAGAAGGTTGGCATGGTTGTTTTCTAAACCTGTCAAATGAAAACATTAATTAAATTTGAAAGATGAAAAATGCTTGTGTAATTTACTGAGACAAAAATAATTATCCGAGAGATGATAGGTGTCCAGGTTACCTGGCCCATCAAAGGGAACTAGCTGATGTGGAACTTTTTCAGTGGCGCCCAAGGGAATGAGGTACATGTCCTTCACTTGTTTCAGGTTATTGGACACCACCCCAAATCGCCTGCGACTGCTGAAGTAGGCATACAGAAGAGTATAGGAGATCTCATCTTCTTCCGTCTCAGGGGAGAAGCGAATCAGACACACCTCCTTTAAAAAAAGAAAAAGAATGCATCAGATCTGCAAACCATGTACGTATCCGACCAGAGCTCTTTATTAAAGCAGCTGCATGACGTCACACTTAACTGTGACTTTTCAATCAAATGTTTTAGACATATAGTATGGCATTTTTATCATATTTTTGACCACACTTTTTAACCACATTTTTAAGGAAATGCTGTAGTATAAGATTTTTATCGTATTTCTGACGGCAAACTTACAAACTCATTGATGTTTTATCTTTGATGACATACTATATAATGATTTTTAAATTTTTTTTTTTTTTTACAATACGATGATCATATGTTTGACGACATACTATAATATGACTTTTTAACAACCTACTGTACTATGATGTTTTATCTAATTTGACATTATATCAATCTATGACATTTTTCCTAATATTCTTGGTGTCATACTATACAATGGAATTTTCATCATTTATAATGACAAACTATACTATGACGTTTTCATCATATTTATGACAACAGACTATTTTAACAGATTTTTGAAATACTATATTATGACATTTTTTATGACATTGGCGACATACTATAACATTTTTATGTATGTGTGTGTGATAGAGTGAAGATGAGGAGGAGGCCACTGGCACCAACTATCTGGGGAGCAAGTCTGAAGCACAGCGCATCAGCATCAGGAGAGCTCGGATCTTACAGATCAAGGTACAAAACCACAACTCTCAGGCTGAAGTTGACAATGCCTGTACCCTCAGAGGAGGGTTTGCTCACCCTGATGAACAGTCTACCTGTTTGTTTCATGAATTATAAAGACATACTATACCATGACGTTTTTCACTTTTTTTTTTGACAGCATACTATACTATGACATTTTTTCCATGATTTTCAATGACATAATATACCATAATGTGTTTTCGAGATTTTGGATGACATACTATACTACCATGTTTTTCCATAATTTTAGGCAACATATGACATTTTATCGTGATTTCTGATGACTTACTATAAAAATATGTTTTTTCACCATTTTTGACGATGTACCATACTGAGACGGGTTTTTTTTTAATGATTTTGGACGACATATAATAGTATGATATTTTTTCAAAATTGTTGACCAGACATTACATTCTGACATTTTTCCACGATTTTTGATGACAAACTATACTGTGACATTTCTTTCACCGTTGTTGACAACAAACTACAATGACATTTTTTCACAATTCTTGACCACATGCTACACTGTTTTTAACAATTTTTGAAGACATACTATATTATGAAATTTTTTTCATAATTATTGACAACATACGATATACATTACAGTTTTGTCATCACACTGGACGACCTACTATACTGTCATTTTCAGCCATTTTTTCGACATGCTATATTAAGACTTTATTTGCCATTTTTCAATAATGTATACTATGACATGTCTCTGCAAGCTATGTCATTTTGAACATGTAAAAATTTGACATTTTTCAACACACTATACCATGTTGTTTTCAGCCATTTTTTCGACAAAATTTGCCCTTGAACATACTATGCTAAATCATTTTCAGCAGCTTTTTAGACACACTAGATTATGACATTTTTGGCCTTTTTTTCAAGAGAGTACAATATGATTTGTTTCTATAAGCTACAATATGTCGTTTTCAGCTATTTTTTTTTTTTGAAGTATCAAAATTTCTATACTATGGAGTTATTGGCCGTTTTTTCTACATGCTAAATTCTGACGTTTTTAGCCTTGTTTGGCTTTTATTTCCCACTCAGTATACTATAGTACTTTGTCGCTACATTTTTTTGACATGGTTTTTGGCCTTTTTTGGCCTTTATTCCAACTTTGTATACCATAACGCATCTCTAAAAGCTATTCTATGCCGTTTTCAGCCATTTTTAGGAGCGGTCAAATTGTGACTTTTTTCGACATACTATACTATTGCCTTGTTGGCCATTTTTTCGACATGCGAAATTATGAGGTTGTTGGCTTTTTTTGGCCTTTATTCCAACTTTGTATACCATGATGCATGTCTACAAGCTATTCTATGTTGTTTTCAGCCATTTTTATGAGCGGTCCAATTTTGACTTTTTTCAACATACTATACTATTGCCTCTTTGGCCTTTTTTTCGACATGCGAAATTATGAGGCTTTTGGCCTTTTTTGGCCTTTATTCCATCTTTGTATACTATAACGCATCTCTAAAAGCTATTCTATGTTGTTTTCAGCCATTTTTAGGAGCGGTCAAATTTTGACAATTTTTCGACATACTATATACATATACATATATATATATATATATACTTTGTATACCATGACGTGTCTCTACAAGGTATTCTATGTTGTTTTTGGGTCATTGTCTTTGACATATTACAGTATGACATTTTTGGGCCATTTTTGACGACACATAACTATGACGTTATTGGGTTATAACGACATAATATACTATGATGTTTTTGTGCTATTTTAGGCCATTTTTTGATGACTTTCTACACTTAGACGTTTGTCATGAATTTTGACGATGGACTTGATGATTTTTTCCATTGTTTCATGATTTTGACGACATACCACTATGATGGTTTTTCATGATTTTGGATAACATATAATGACTTTTTTTCAAGGTTTTGAACAACATACTAAAGTATAATGTTTTTTCATGATTTTTGACATTCTTTCATGATTTTGGACGACATACTGTACTATGGCGTCTTTTCATGATTTAGGACAACATACTATCTTATGAAATTTTTTTCATGATTTTTGATGACCGGTTATACTATGATGTTTTTTCATGATTTTGAATGACATAGTATACTAGGTAAATTTTCAGCATTTTGGACTACATACTATACTATGACGGTGTTTACTGATTTTGGACAACATAGTATGCTATGTCATTTTTTTATGATTTTGGACCACATAGTATACTATGCATTTTTTCAGAATTTTGGACTACATACTGTACTGGGAAGTTTTTTTCACAATGTTTGACAAAAAACTAAGCTATGATGTCTTTTCATGATTTTGGACAACATACTATAATATGACGTCATTTCATGATCTTGGATGACATACTATACTATGACATTTTTTCATGATTTTGCATGAAATACTATACTACGACGTCTCCATGATTTTGAACATAATTTACTATGACGGTGTTTCATGATTTTGACATACTATACAATTAATTTCTTACATGATTTTGGACTATTTTTCATGTCATGTCATGACATATCGTGACATTTTTCCTCATATTTTTTGAAGACATATCATACTATATTTTTATCCTTTGATAAGCAAAATATTACACTATGGCCTTTTTAATCATATCTCTTAAGACATTTTGTATGATGATGTTTTAAGATTTTTGATGACATACTAAACTATGATGTTTTTTTTTCATATTTGCAGCAACATACAACACTATAACGTTTTTGTCATATTTTTGGAATTAAGCTTCGATATTTTTGACAATGTACTACATTATGATATTTTTGTCATGATTTTAATATATTATACTTATACTTATACTCAAATTTTTGTCAAAGTAGTCTATGAAGAGTCTAGCAGGTTTTAACAACTTACTAGACTATGACATTGTCATCATATTTTTGATGACAACATTTTTGTCATATATATGTCGTATTTTTGACGACATATTATACTATGATGTATTTATAATATTTTTAACAATAAACTATCAAGTCACTTTATCACATTCTGAATGACATACTATACTACAACGTTCTAACTACATACTATGACATTTTTATTATATTTTGATGACATTTTTATCATATTTTTGATGACATGCTAGGCTATGGGATGCAATTTTGAAGTGCAACTTGAAGGGTTCATGAGGGTATATAACCTTTCGGCTGTAATTCCAATTGATTTAGGGATGAACTCTTCTTTTAAGAGGAAAAGCCGTCAAAAACTCACTTTTGTTCCAGTTGCCCGGATCTTCTCCAAGTAGTCCCACACTGTCTGTGGACTTATCCTTCCACCAACTTGAATACTATCTGGGAGGTCCTTTCGGAAAAAAAACAAAATATCAAAACTTAATGATAGTATTTAGTGTAAAACTTATTTAAACTTGAAATTTGTTTAGTTGTGTCCACTCTACCTCAGTCAAGCTGTCCAGAACTCCAGAGACGGGAAAAGCCTTTGTCACAAACTTTGCAACAGAGTGCATATGAATAAATCCTCGCCACAGAGACTTCAAATTGGAAAGGAAAGCAGCCTCTTCATCTCTTCCAGTTATATGATCGGACCTGTGACAAATATAAATAGCATTGTAGCAACCTTGCTAGAACCAAAGTAGCACTTGAGAACCACAGAGTGTCAAAAATAGCTGCTCACCTCCCTTCATAGACTGACTGAGCATTTCGGAAGCTCTCCTCTAAAACAGTGAGGTGCAGGTCGTCATCAATTGCAGGTGTTGTGCTCTTTGTCTCTTCTGCTTTAGTGGACTGTCTCCTAACCACTGTTGTGGCAACTTTGATCACTTTGGTTGGTGCCTCCTCCACAGGGGGCGCCATACGACCTTGATGAAAAAAAAGCAACAAGTTGGCGACTGAACATAGGGACAGAGTATGAGCGGAAAAATGTAGCAGTAAAAGCTTGAGGAATACAAGTATCTTTTTTAGTCAGAATTTACCTGTGCAGATTTTGCAGTGCAGGTCAAATAAGTGAGACTTGTGTTGGCTGGTGGTGTCTTTCTCCATCTTCGTACTTTCAGTTTTATTCTCAGGGGTTTTTGGAGGTTCTGCTGAGACTTCCGTCAATTTGGCAGGAGACTTCAGCTGACAAGGTTAAAAATTAAAAATTAAAATGAAGCCGATGAGTCACCTCTTTTACCGTTAAATATTCAGTAATGCAGAGTATTATTTGTTGTGTCTCTTACCTCTACAGGTTCTGGTGCCTTCACTGGTTCCTTCACCGGTTCTTGGCTCTCGATTTCAATTTCACCTTTGTGTGTGATCTTAGTGATTGGCCGCCTCTCTGCCTCTCTTTGTTCTTTTTCAATCATCTCAATAGTCTGTAAAATAAGTATTTGTATTTCAAAAATACAACCATCCTTTGAGAAAACTGTGATATATAAGAGAACAAAATCTCAAAATATTATGTTGATACTAGCTTCTGAGCTTAACTTTAATTTCAATTATTATGAGCTATTAGTTGAGGTACTGTGGGCTATGAGGATGAATACATGTAATTAAATTTGTAAGAACTACAGCAAAGACGAAGTATTACTTACATGTCTGTTCTCCCTTTGTCGCCAAGCAGCTAACTCTTTCGAGGCCAGTTCCTCGGGGCTCATTCGAATAAGGTTACCAGGAGAAATTTCCCCTTTGAGAACTCTCTTAAAGAGAACCTAAAGATACAAGAAAAATAAAAATACAGCAAATGTAAGCATGTTTATATTAAAACTCCATGAAACTTTACATCTGGAATGATCTAAAATGGTACTTACATTATTTTTAGTATCTTTGAGGTTAAACATTAAGCTTCTGTATTTGTTCTTGTATTTGTTGTCAGTGTCTTTATACAAGTGAAAAAGCTCTCTCTCTGTCTTCTTGGCAACTTCAGAGGCCCTCTCCACCGAGACGTTCAAATCAGACTCCTTCAACCTAAAGTGAAGAATGCATCACATTATTAGTGCACTTGGGTAGTTGTTTGTTTTTAAATAAAATATATTTTTTTAATCTTTGTTTTTTCAGTCTTTATTACTTTTACTCATGTAACACTTACCTCTGTATGAGGATTTCTTTCAGAGAATCACGCACACTTCTCCTGATTGCCTCCACAGACACAGGTTTCTTTGAAACTGAGGATGAAGTCTTACTTTTTGTCTCTTGTTTCAGGTAAAAACCTGTGAGGACAGAAATAAATTTCTATTGAGCAGGTGTGACATGTGCAGGTATTTGATGTGAAAAATATTTGCAACCTTGGCAGTTATCTAATATTTAAGAAAGAACAATGACAACATTTTATTTTTCTCTGTATCAAACAAGAATTAGAGATGTAGTTGTGTATGACCCTCAGCAAGTCAACCTGACCACAACAGTACTGGAAACTGTAATAGGCAGAAAGGTGACACTGAAATTAGGGATTTTACAAAGGCTGGCACTGACTTTGTTTGAAAGAAATGCTACTTCAGTGAATTTTATGAAAAAAATCATATTCCTGCAAGGTAAATGTCATAAATAAAAATGTAAATTTGCCAAATCCTCTCCCTGTTTCAGATTTTTTTATAGATTTCTTTTTAGCCTTATTCAGTCTAAAAAACATGTAAATAATAAAAGTGTATCTACCATACATCAGTATAACCAACTATTTGGAAATGTGTCTACTACATAATTTGATAATGCTGTCTCTTTTTTGTGTGTTTTTTTTTTGTTTGTTTGTTTTAATTCTTTATTGTTCAGTTTTAGTCTGTCACTCATCTTCTTCACAATATGTGATTTCTTCTGAGGCTGACTCTATATTATTTACTTTTTTTCAATAAAGTTGAATAAAAAAAATTGGCTACATTTGGGTTCCAAATAATGGAGGCAAACAGCAGCAACACAGCAAACCATTTGCAGCTATTTTAAGAGACCCTTACCCTGCAAATGCACTTACTTTTTTGTTTGTTTTTATAATGCCCAACAGTATCTGGGATTCTCAAAATGTTCCCCCTACTCACTTGATGTTTTCAACTGTAAACTCTGTTGAGTTGTCAAAATATAAACAGTGAGCTAGATTTCTGTTCTGGGGTTCTGGAGGGGTTATGACAAAATTAAACACCCCTGTCTCATAGGTATTTTTACCCTGCAAACTTGCTACACCCACATTTACCACCGCGTTAAAATCAAATCTCCCCTATCACCAGCATATGTGCAGCTGTCGCACTCAAGTATTATATTTGGGTTCTTTAAACACGTAGTTAATATTCTTCTTTTCTGGCTGTGTGGAGATATCATTAACAGCTCTTTTGTAAAGTCTGGAGCACACTGGGTGATGATATTAGTCCTATCTACACCGTCAGTATAAAAGGTTACAACATGTTAACATGTCACACTATGTATAATAAATAAAGATATTATTTTTAATGTGTTGTTTTGATTGTCTTCTTTCAGTCTTGTTTACATATTGTAATTACACAGTTTCACAAACTCAGTGAACCCAGCATGGCCTTGAACCCAACAGGGCATTTAAAGCAGAACAAGAACAAGTAAACAAACATTCACAGCCCCTAAAAAATACCTGTTTTATGAGCGGTTTCTCTGGCATCTGTGGACTGCCTTCTATCAGGCTCCTATTTTAGGAGAGAAATGAAAAAAGTAGATTAGTCTTATTGTAAACAGTGTTTGTCATTAAGACAGAAACTATTTTAAAAAATGAAAGCGTGTGGAAAAACACATGAAATATTATAACCCCCTAGCCAAAGGTTACAATAGAAATATGGGGTGATTTTTATGTGTGGGGAAAACGAACTGAACTTTGGTGAGGACACCATGTTAACCACACACCCATGTGCAAGCCTGTACTATAGGAAAAATAAATTAAAAAGACAACAAACCCTTGTGTAGTGGTAACACTGGCTATGATAAGTATCAGAGGAGGAAAAAGCTGGGGGAACAAAAAAAAAATATCCTTTGTATACAAAAGATTCAAATAAATATGTAATAATTACAGCTTTATTAAGGGTTCCCACACATTTTTACAAATACGTTTTAAGATTTTTTTTCGAAATTTTTACCGTTTTTCCATGTTATTTAAGTAGTTTAAAATGGTAAGCCTATATAGTGATATGAAGTGTCAAGGGTAAAAGTGATGTGTTACAGTAATATATTACTTTTATCTGTAACAAAGTAATATAAACAATACTAACAGGATTTCAGGTAATGTTATTTTACAATTCCAAGTAATGCATTAAAATCCTATATTATGTATTTATTGTTTTCATGTTTCATTTATCCATACTGTGCCACTAGGAAAATATCCATCAGAGGTTTTTGTGTCTTGCCATATAGACCACATTACAGACACCTGGCAGCGATCGGCATCTGATGATGTGCGTTTCTTCTCCTCATAAGAGGTTGCAGCCTTAGAGATGACACAATGCCAGTCTAGTCTATGTGTATCATATACGATTAGTGACAGTTTCAACAGTCACACCAAGCAGCACTTAATTTTAAAATTATAATACAAGGAAAGTATTTCGTGCACCGTTAGACGTTATTGTTTTGGATTTTTTTTTAAACATATCTTAAACAACAGCGAAGAGAGAACATTTTTTCTAATTTCATAACTTTTCCAGGAATTTTGTGGTCATGGGAACTATGTTTTTAAAAGTACTCATGGTGACACTGCTTACCTTTCTTACTGGTCTGACGCCCCATGATGCCTGTGTCTGGGATGGACCCGGTTGAGGCTGAGGAGGTTGCTTCAGATCCTGAACCTCGGTCTTTGCTGGAGCCTCTAGTTTGTCTGCATCTAAGGGCTCGGGCTCCACCTTTTTGCTTTCCTCCTCACAGCACTTCAAGCACACGTACATCTGGTCCTCCTCCTCCATTTCACGTACCTTTGTCAGGTCGAGGCCAACACAGTCGCCGTGGAACCAGTCATCACAGCGACCGCAGCCTACCATGAACCTAAACAAAGTATGTATATTATTAAAAGGGGCATCTGAAGTGAGACTCTGGCAGAGAAAAACAAATTACATCAATACAATTCTGCTTATAAAACTCCTATTTCTCTGTCAGTTTTGTTGATAATTGTACAAATGTTGTGGTTGATTACCTTTCACCATCCCTTCATCATGTCTATCAACTCAAGTCTTAAACAGCCTCAAATATTGCATGCTGTGCTGAGTAAATATAGAACTATCAAAAATTCACTCTTCTTCACAGTTCTGTGACAAACAGATAAAAACCTGTCAAGTTAAAATCTACAACAGTAATTAATTTTGAGTGACAAATAACAATCCGTGTTGCAACACTTACATGTTATTATGGTGTTTTTTGCACTGGCCACAACAGTTGTTTCCATCCCATACACTCTCGCTGTTAGCAGCTTGCTCCTCAGCAGTTTCCTTCTTCACAACAGGAGCGTTATCTGGAATAAACAGCTGCGGCTCCTCCACAGAGATGCTTCTTGAAGTTTTACTTTTCTGTCTTTGAAGGATCTTTTCTGGCTTTTTTAGTTTGGGCTTTTCCTGTCCTTCTTCGGGCAGTTTTAAAGAATAGCTTGGACGGCTGTGCGTCGGGTTAGAGCTCTCAACTTTGGAGACATTGGAAGGATGTTTGGCTGGTCCCTGCTGATCAACACGGTTGGCGGATGACGGGTTCTTCTTCATTACAGGGCTGGGTGTACTTGGCGATTTTGGCTTCACTTTACTCTCCCCTGTGCCCTGCATTTTTTGCATTTTATTAGCATGCTCAACTTGGGTGTTTTCCGCGGGCCTTTTTAAAGGTGAAATTTCTTTCTTTTCTTTTTGAGATTTCATTTTGTGCAGGTCTTCTCTTTGGATTTTGGATGGCATGTTTGGGGATACTTTGTGTCCCTGTATCATGTTGTTTGGCTTAGCTGAAACCAAGTCCTTATTCTTGTTAGGAGTCAGTCCTTGTTTCGACTTGAGCAGTGTTTTTGCCACCATCTGTTGTTTTTCCTTATCCTCAGTCTTACTACTAACAGTGTTTATTTTATCCTCTGTGTTTTGTGGCTCTTTAATGTCAGTTTTTACTTTACTGACTGGCTTTTGCTTCTTAGGAACACCCTGATTGTTAAGTTTTGTCTCTTGAGTGCATGCACTCCCCATTAATGTCCCGCTGGAGGTCTGCACGTCGTTAGGATTCACATACGGGCCCAGTCCTAGGGCTGCATCCTCAGAAGAGCTCTTCTTGATATCATCCGCCTCCGCCACATCCTCGGGTGTGGGATTCTGTACACTGACAGCTTCATCTTGCAACACGGTAAACCCAATGTCCCCAGCATACGAAAAACCATCGTCAAGGCACACAGACTCGCTCGCTGCAACAGTTTGTGTGTAAGATGGTCCTGGAAGAAGTTCAATCCTAAATCCTGCAATTGTGACTGTCAATCGTCTCAATACAACAGAAGGATTCAGCCATATTCCACGTTCAAGATCATTGACATTAATGCGCCCCCCCAGAGTAAGTTCTCTCTTCAGCTGGGCGCCTTTAACTCCTTTCTCAATAAGAAATGACTTCCGTAGCCTGTTAGCTGGTTTCCTTAATGATCGTGCTCGGTTCATGTTGTTGTTGGATGCAGCTGAAGGCTGTGGATCACTGCAGTACTCTGTTTCAACAAAAAGAAAAAAAAATTAGAAAACCATGTCACACCATCTCTAATTTGACATTTTTACATAGTGGAAACAAGAATCTAAATAACCATCTTACCGTCATCTGAATAACGTGGACGTTTCTTTTGCTTGCCAACAGGTCTACTAACTTGTGTTGTTTCTCCAACTGTCAGTTCACTCCCGAGGCCTGAGGGTGCTGAACCATCGGCAAGACCTGCAACAGTGAAAAAAGAATTACATGTAGTTTGTCTTTCAGAGTATCGATGTAAAAATCCACTAAAACGGTGACAAACAAAACAATATTTAACATGGATACAAAGAAAAATGACCATCACAACAGTTGAAAATTAGCTATTTGGCGGACACTGGCACATTTACAATGAAAAAGAAATGAAAAACATCACTCCTCGGCTGCTGTGTCACGTCTGCACTTCAAAAAGTATTCATGGCACTAACTGTGGCTGTCGGGAAGAATTGTGTTCCTAATGCTATCACTGCTTTGTTTGGTGTGCTGCCCTCTTTGCTTAATCTCTCTTCTGCTACTAAGAACATGATAGCACTTACAACTCTGTTAGCTGCGATAGTGATATTGTTAAAGTTGAAATCCTCTGTTCCGCCCACCCATGCAGACTGCGTTAAGGAGGTGCTGTATTTTCTTTAACTGGAAAAAAATTAGGCTGACTGTCTGGCACTTCTAAAGCATTTGAAAAGACCTGGAGTCCCCTTCTGTAATATGTCAATAGCACAGCCTGTCACATTATATTGGACTGAACACAATCATCTTGCTTTCTTGCTTTAACTTACTGTTGTTGTTCTTTTTTGTTTGTTTTGTTTTTTAAGTTATCTTATTTTTAATTTTATTATTACTATTTTTTATTTTCTATTTATTTGTTTTTTTTATGCTGTACTTTTCAAATTTAATTCTCTACTTTTCTTTTACAGGGTACGTACTAGTGGGGGGTTGTTCATAATTAATAATAACTTGCTGAATGCATTACTTTAATGACTGATAATGATTATGTGGAAAAATCACTAAATAAAAAAACATATTAATGACACTAAATGAATCCAGTTGATTTTTTTAATCTCAAACACAGTTTGGATGTCATATCTGAGAGTGCTAATGCTGACATAAAAATAATTGTGTGCAAGAAAATGATGGAGAGGATTTTCCCTGCATACCTAAATCTAAGAATATCTGACTGCCTATGTGGTTTTATTGTGCTTTTGTTATCATTGACCTGAAAAGCAGATGTAAAGTTCAAAACCGAGCATATCAGAAAACCGGTGCCGTTGATTAATGAATTATGTTAGCAAGTATCAACGTATACTTAAAATCCCTCGTTCGAGCTTTAAAATTCACTGTAAATGACCTTTATTGTACAGCAGCCACATGAATTTATATTCTGTCTGCTGACATACCTGTAGAGCCAGCGATCGGAAAAGCGGGGTCCTCATTGTCTAGCAGATTGAACTGAGAGCTTGCACATCCAAACATGGGGTCTTTGTCACTGAGCATGTTCTTCAGTGAATCTTCCAGCGGGTGTCCTGTCCCAAACTCATTACTGCCTTCACATTCCAAATTCTGTCCTGCTATCAGGGTGTCGTCCAACTGATCACTGGGTATTAAATGGTTAAAGGTGTCCACAATATCCATGAATGCAGCTGCCTTCCTAGATTAAAACAACACAGGTGTCATACGACCCATTTCGATCAAGCAGAATTATAAAATAACAATGCTTCGAGACAACTATCATGCATCATGTCCATATAACTGGGCTCAGACGACCATTGTGGTCTAACTCCTCATTCATGCTATCATGTTATAGTCAAATGCCAAACACAGTAACGGGCAGAACATACTGCCTAAGTCCAAATTTATAATATTATTTCGGTATTACAAACAATTAAAGCCTCCCTTTCCAATTTCTTACTGATCATCTTTTAAGTAAACTGAAATTATAAAGCAAAGCAAAGCATCATCAGCCCTTGGTCAGTGGCTTTAACCTAAAAAGTAAATATCTTAACACCCTTACATGAATTTGCACTACATAGTTCTTCTAACTTCTTATGTTTTTATAAATAAAATAAAATTTTCTGTGTTTCAGTAGTGATGAGGGTTGCAAATCATAAGCACTTTCCTTAATCAACTATTGATTAAATTAGCAACTGATGGATCATTTTATTGTTATTTGACAACAAAAAAACATAAAACTTTGCTTATTTCAAACAATACCAAATGAGTTTTTTCCTCAATCAACGCTCACAGCAACATACTGCATATACTTTGACAGCACTGCATAGCCTATCAATTAAAAGTAGAAGATATATTTTTTTTCTCAGTCTCTTTATGAAGTATTAAGATTACAGCAAATAATGCTCAACAAAGATAAAGGGATAAAAAACAAAAATGGAATCATACAACAATAACAAAAGGTTGTTCAAACAATCGATAATGAGATTTGGACATGTATTAAATGCAACTGGGTGTAATTACACCAGAAAATTGGTATTATAAATCACAAATTGTATGCTCAATAGAGTTCAAGACATGCTAAGCAGAAAGGGAGGTCACGCTAAACACTTGCAACTTTAACCTACTGAAGTTGTTTTATTTTGAAATATTTGCGTTTTTTTTAAATGATGTATACATATTTCTGGGTTGTTCTGGTTGTATTTTAATAAGGAGACTACTGAGAAATAAATATGTATGATAATTAGCCTTGCTTAGATGGCCTAAGACTTTTACACAGTATTTTATGTTGGACTTAAATTAAAATTGTGCACAGCATTTGATGTAAGCTTTCTGATAATCAGATAACCCTTCTGCTAAGTTTATTTTATAAGACTTTTTATGTGTCTTTAGGAGGGATGGGGTCCAATATGGGTCAACTTTGAGACCTCTGTCTCCTGAATTGTCATTCTGGTAAATCCCTGTTCTAATTCTCTATCATACAGATAAACATGAATGAAAAAATTGTCAGATTGAAAGCTGACTGATTCCTGACTGAAAACCTCCTGCCGTTGTTGGACGCGGAGTGACAGACAGATAAAACTTAGCTTCAGATTTGATCCCATCAGCTGTAAATGCTGCCTGGCTCGCAGTCCTGCTACGTTAAGCCAACGTTGCTAACATGTCAGATTTGGGCCACTTCCGTTTGTGGATCACGTTTGCACAGCCAAAAAATGGGCACTACCAAAGAGCTGCAGATATTTATACGTAAAGTAAAAAGTTAGTGCAAAAAACAAAACCTATGGTCAACTTTAGAGAAGTACAGACGCGTGTATTACTATTAAATTACCTGCATGTTACCGTTTACAAACAAGTTATACCAACACAACCATGAGCAGGCCAGAATTAGAGAGTGCAAAAAATAAAAACGCTTATTAAATATGTTAGCAGACCTCCAGACGGGTTGATGTAATGTCAACTAATGAAACGTAACGCCCATATGAAACATCGCGTTTCTATGACCAGCTTCTCCCTCCCAACGAAGTGTTTGCTGGTTAGCCTGCTAACGTTACAGGACGGCTAATAACACTCCGCTGCAGAGCGCTAGCATGTAAGCTAGCAAGCTAACGAGAACTTATGTGGGAAGTTAGTATCCAGTGTAAATTAACGTTTTAATCTCTACTGCTTGTTCATATAACCGGCGTTTGTATAAGTAAAAAGCAGTGCCTGAAAAGCTAAAATGCGTTGCACAAAATGTGTAAATATTCATTGGACTGCTCGACGCTAAATCTGCCCGACAGGCTAGCTAGGTCGTGTTAGCATAGGCCTTAAAGGTACCAAGTTTGTTTGTAGCCTGAGTCCTGCTAGCGGCCGTTGGGCGATCACGCCCACATGCATCTGTTCCACCGCGTGCAGTTTCGATTTTTATTAATATTTGTCTCTACGACTCTTACCTCTCTCTAACTGCAATGTTGTATCCAATTCGTGAAAGGTTACATACTAGCACGGCTGCTCCCAGCTACCAGTAACTTCCTCTAACTAAGCCGTCAGTCGTCCTGCTGCTGCAAAGCCCCTGACAGTCAGCGATGCTTGTCACGTGGTTTGTGTTTACTGGTAGCATAGCAGCTGATAGTACAGTATAACAGTATAACAATACACAATACATAATACACAATACACTATGCAATAATACATATCCATAGTGTGGTTTGCAGTATTTATGCTCAACTAACAACAGCGCAGAATAGTTAAAATGTCTTAGAATGAAAAGTATGTGGTTTGAGTCAACTTATCAAAAGCATCTAGTAGTTTCACGTTGAGAAAAATGTTGATTTATTTCCAGTGTTGGAGGAAGTATTCATATCATTTACTTACGTAAAAGAATTAATACCACACTGTGAAAATACTTTCAAAGTCCTGCATTGAAAATGTTACTTAAGTAAAAGTAAGTCTAATCAGGAATATGAACTTAAAGTATTAGAAGTAAAAGTACCCTACCCAAAACAAAATCTTGAAAGAAAGAAAACAAAAACCTTCAAAATTGTATTTCTAAAAATAGCACATCCAAAAAACTCAAAATAAAAAATCAAACAATAAAAGAAACAATGAAAAAACCCTCCAAAACTCAAAACCATTTAAAAATTTAAAAATACTTGTTCATTCAGATAAATAAATGTATGAACAGAGAACATTTTTATTATTGTTATATTGTTATTAAAACTTTTTGTGTAAAAGTGAAATCATTTTTGTTCAACCAGCATAGCCTGGATATTGTTATCACCAAAACCACCAGATCCCATTAAAAAAAATAAAAAATAAAAAACAAACTAATTTTATCATTATAAAACACATTCTAATCAAAGTTAACAGAGACAAAATAAAACTTACAAGTCTTCTTGGTTTGTCCAACAATCACAAGCTCTGGTTTGATTTCAGTAAACCCTTAATTTACCCAGTAAGAGGTGAAAATATGCTGACTACAGACACACTAAAACTGCCATTTATTTAACTGTAGTCTGGTAGGTTTGGCAATTGCCACTTCTTGGCTGTTTCTGGTTAAACAAAAAGGATATTTCTCTTAAACAAAAAGGTTTATCTCTGAAGGGGTCCTCTCCATAATGTTGTCCGACACTTTTAATAACAATCTGAGCCGTTCAGTTGCTAAAACAAGCTCTTTAGGTGGATAAACTGATGATGCCAAATGCTCTGGTTACATTGCAGCCTGTTTCATCAGTGCCAGTGGCTCGCCTAATAGTGGGCCAATTTCAAAAATTGTTTTTCAAACTAGACACAAAAAACAAATGTCAAAACAGGACCAGGGTTTTAAAAAAAACAGAGGTTACCCTTTGAATCACAGTGAAAGTACACAGTAATACAATGTAATGAATACAGTGTCTCTGAGCAGCCATTGTTTCACAGGATGAAGCAAGGCCAACAACACTGCTGCCCAAATGAAGAGAAGGCTCATGAATACGGCTGTTGTTATGTTAACAAGCCCCTAATGGTTCATTTTACGAGAGATGCTTGAGAGCATTGAAAACCAAACAACTTTTGATGAAACCAAATGACCTTAAGTTTCACAGACAAACAGTACTTATGCCAATTCATTCAAAAGCGCATTTTATTGAATGCCAACCAATCCAACAAATTCTTCCTAAAATAGTATCAGGATGGTCTGCCATCCTTTCCACGAGTTAACTGCTTTCAGAATAGATGGCAGCACTGAAAACCACAACTCAAAAGGTGTTGAAGGTGAATTTGAAAGGCACACTATGGTCAGAATGAAACACATACAATGTCTTAAAAACTGAGTGTTTATCAAATGTGAGTGTTTAAGACATTTTTACAGATTATAACTTAAATTACTTTAATATTCAGCACTGTATTGTCCACATTCTGTACGTAGAGGTAGAGCAGGTTGTCCTTTCATCACAAGGTTGGCAGTTCAATCCCGGCTCCTCCTGTTCACACACTGAAGTCTCCTCGAGTTGCACCCAATGGGCAGGCAAGCATCTTGCATAGCAGCTCTTGGTGTATACATGTGTGTTTAAATGGGTGAATGGGAGGCAAACTGTAAAGTGTATTGTACAGTAAGGAGAAATGTGCTATAAAAATGCAGTCCATTTATCAGTCTGCTTTTATACACTCGATGTGATTAACATGCAATGTACAATATTTAGATCTTAATTGGATCAGATGGTTGGACAGGGCAGGATTTAAAAAAACACATGTGGAGAAATAAACTAATAAGATTCAGAGATCTCAATAAAATAAACCAGACATCCTACATTATCAAATGTAAAATACAATCCAGAATTAAGGGGATACGGAAAATTAGTCAAATTTCTGGACTAGATTTAAAAAAAGGAGATTTTAAGACTTCTTTACTCTAATTTCCACCATCTCCATCTTTTACAGTTTACATTTTACTATTCATACATACAACACTTGGCTTTGACATGCCAGATTAGAAGGTAGAACACCCTAAATTAATTTCAATACAAAGAAAAGTAGCAAATTTCCAAAAACACAGACCTATTTAAGGGTTAAAAACTGTGTTAAAATGGTTATTGGGTTAACTGTTCTTTGAATTTTTCATTTGGGTTTAATCCATACCACAGCACATCACCATCCACTGCTGCCCAAGCCATCCGCTCTGTGGTGAATGTGGCTGCCCACTGTCCTGACGGAGAAACTACAATAGCTCCTCCCGCACCATGGACACGCTCTCCCATGTACTGCAGAGACAACTGGGAGGAATCCTCTATTGATCTACCTGCACAGGGAAAGAGGAAATGTGCCAATAGATGGGAAATAGTTAATTAACAAAACGCATTTAGGCAATCAATATGTGGCCATGTTTTCCCACAATACAATAAACAACAAATCCATATCTGCTGTTGGTGCTGCCCTTTTCATATAAATAAGACCTGAAAACTTTCAAACCCTTGTCAGGGAAAGCCAGAATGTTAAAACAGCTAAATTTAAATCAATGTGGGAACTCAGACTAAATAGATTTCTAGAGTATCTAATTTATTTTCAGTGCTCAGTATCGTATGAAACAGAAGCTTGTCTCAACTGACTAACCTCATCTTACTAGCTCATTACTCAATATCAAACCACTGATAAAGTCATTACACCTTTAAATCAAATTTCTCTACAAAAAAAAGATGTAAAACACTGCTGTCAGAAATAGATGCCGTTTGCATTAATTCTGTATTTCCAGACCAAATTTTTAAATACTGATGAGCTGCAAGGCAAAACTATAATAACTCTAAACTATCATAAACTCACAAGACATTCACTCTGTTTTAATGTTACTAATTCATTTATTTCAATGTTCTTAATGATTGATTATCCCAAAACCCAGAAATGGCGACATGCAATTATATCAACTTCCAATAAAGACTGACACATTTGGCTTGTCTTGATGTAGAGAGTTAAGAGTGTGGTACTTCACCTCGCTCAATGTGAGAAAGAATGAGTCTGGCCAATGTGACTTTGAGAATAGACTCTCCGTGACCAGTGCAAGATACTGCACCAATACAGTTGTCTGCGTATCCTCCAGAACCTTATTTACAGGAAAAAACATGAAAAAAACTTTAATCAATTTTTTTTTCTACCTGCTCAATTTCACACACTGTTGTCCCCAAGTAAAACAAAACAAAAAATAATAAATACAAAGGTGAGAGAATAACCAAATTGACAAATGTGCTCCTATAGTGCAGATAAGATAACGTAACTTATGTTATACAATCAGACTTTATAATGATAATGTTAATGATGTCTAATTTCACTATAGCTAACAGTGTCAAAAGTGCTATTAAATGAAGCCATACCAATGACTGGAGAGTCTCCCACTCTGCCAACCATTTTATTTCTAATCCCTCCAGTTGATGTTGCACATGCAACATTACCAGCACAGTCCACAGCAACCGCCCCGACAGTATCATGAGCCCTAGGGTGAAAACAAAAGGTGATAAAGTTGGACATTTTTCACTTTTTACATAGCTGACATTTCCTCTGACTCCCTAACAGCCGACACACACCCACATGCACTACCAAACGGGCTCCAGAGTTTATATTTATTTTATTTCAGGGTAGTGTCTCACCAGGCTATTCAATGTGAAAAGATGCTGAAAAGAGATGTATGAGGAAATCTGAGTCCAGAGTAGAAGGGGTCCAAATATAGTTGAACAGTGCAGATACTTGCCACTGAGCATTGAAATCCTCCGTAACGCCAGTAACATAATTCTTGCGCTTCTCCCACTCTCTCCTCTCATAATCAGTCACCAGAGTGTCAGTGGGAACCGTGGCCATGCCGATGCTCTCTGCAAACAGGTTTGCACCTGTGCTTGTCAACATGACGTTGGATGTCTGAATGTTCAATGGCAGGAAACACGGAAGAAAAAGTTCAAACAGAAAATTTCTTAACATTTTCATTGATGGTTAATACCACTCAGTTCATCACACGCGAAAGTTGTTTGCTATTAGAAAGATGAATAAAAATCAGCCACCAAAACAGTGCCTTTTTAACCATCATCAGCCTGTTTCCATCTAAAGAGAGACAAAAGCTATGTATTTAAGACGGTACCTTTTCCATCACTGCCCGTGCCAGTGACACAGGGTTTGGGATGTTCTTCACTGAAGACACAGCACCACTGGCAAGTGTCCTACCCTCCATGATAATGGCATCCATCTCCACTTCTCCATCAGTATTTAGCGCTGCTCCATGCCCTACAAACATAATCAGAATATAATTGAATAAACTGGATGGCATTTGCCAGTTCTACAAAACTTAATAAAATGTAACAACAGCAGACAGAGAGACTGACAGGCTGGAGATATGATTTCCTCCCTACTTTGCCTGCAGAGGTTTATTTTTTCCTTTTTTTGGGGGGGATCTACTGTGAGGGTCCAAAGACAGCGTGACATCATATGTTGTGAAGCCCTCCAAGGCTAATTGTGATCTGTGATATTGAACCTTATAGTTCAAATTGATATTGAAATTGAATTGAAATTACTATTTTTACAGCCCTTTGGGGTTTGCTTTTTGATTCGCCAACAATGAACTTTGACTTGACTAATCTGTAAAGCACTTTGGGTTGCCTTTGGGTAAACAATGTGCTATATAAATAAATTTGTCCTTTTTTGCCTGCTACATCATCACAAGTGGTGGTGGTGACAAAGAAATGCAAAAGAGCATAGTACTACATCACATTACATGATGTCCGATGTCCAGTTTGTATGTACTCATACAGAATTGTTTGGTATATAAAATGCAGGTACCATAAGACTTGTAAGATTATCCTGGTGTTCGTGTATTAACAAGCTTCTCAGGTCCAAAATGTAGTTTTAATGTAGCTTAATTGTATAAAAATGAAAGTTAACACGTCTATGTGAGGCAGTTTGTTTTTTGTTCACACTGACAGTAAACTAAAAGTGCAAAGCAGAATACGCATCACTGTTGGTCTAGACACTATAAGGAAAATGATTCAGATTCATATCAATTTTAAATTCAACTTGTCCCCAAAAACTTAACAATCATTTACGTACAATGCGAGTATTATTCTGTACATTTTGCAGAAGTCAACCTTCTACTGGGCAAGTTATGTTTTCCAGACTTGCTTTATCAACTGTCACATCCTCATGAGGGTAAAACTCATTTTATAGATTTGCAGATTTTGGTTCAGACTCCATCTGGGATTACTGCCGGATTATGAGGATGAGCCTCACAATCAGTCAGCAACATCACGTCCTATGACCATCATCACCTTGACTGAGCGTGGATGAAAGTTGCCATCACAACCAGCAGATGGAGACATTGAGCTACACACAAATCTAACAATAAATAAAGACAATAGTGATTATCAGAACTTTGGGGACAAATGGAGGTTGAATTTTTAGACTGACGTATGAATAGACACGAGCCAAAAGTTGTGGCTTTAAGAGACTTTTCTAAAATGTATTTAAAATCATCAGAGGTTAGAAAGTCAGTTGGTAAGTCTGTAAAATTTAATTATATAGCGCTTTTTACAGATATAGGTCACAAAGTGCTTTACAACGGCAAAATACAAGAAAGAAAGCATAAAATATTAGGTGACTACCCGAGCAACACGGTTAAAAGTGCAAAACCATTTCCTAAAAAAAAGCTCACACAGGGATGCATGGCCATGAAAAGTTTGGGAACCTTTCTGGTCCCATTTCATTTCTTTGAGATCTAGTGCATTCTCTTCTCTAACCTAATAGTGTATTGTCTGTGTAGTTTATTTAATGCATGTTAGCCTTGAGCTAATGTTATGGTGGTTATTTTATACATATAATAATACATATAATTCATATTTTCTTTTTTTCTTGCCATTATGGCCCCCTTATATTTACTTATTGATTTACTTACTTACTTACATATTATTCATTAATTCATTCATTTGTGTATGTGTTTTGGTTTATGTGCCCAAGGGGGTGAGGATGGGAAGCTGGGACTAAATTCTATTTGGTGTTCATAATATTCATTGTATTTTGCCCTTTTCATTGAAAAAAAAAGCTCAAAAGCTTGATCAGCACAGGCTAGTGCGAGAGGTAGACAACAACTTTTGTGTATTTGATTGAAGAGAGCAAGCTGAAGAATATGAGTGAAGTATTTCAGCTACATAATCCTGAGCCTGACTGTGTGCTGCTCTGTAAGTGAAACTGGTTTCTTTACTCAACAGGGAGCCACTGAAGGGATTTTAGTATAAGGGTAATATGACGGCGTCTGTTCAATCTAGTTAGTAGTCTTGCTGCAGATTTCTAAAATTTCTTGCAGACGAGCAAGAATAACATACTAGAGTACAGATATATGCACAGTTGCAATCTTGCAATAAATCCCACAATCCGAAAACTGAGTGTATAAACCTGTCAAATGTAGATTTCTTGTGTGATTGTGTCTATACGCTTAATGAATATGGTCAGATTAAGTGTGTAGAGTATACCTGCATTAAACACAGTGTTATCTTCCAAAGCTCTCACAGCTGCCTCAACAGCATCCACAGCACTTTCTCCTCTTTTCAGCACTGAAAACCCTTCACGTGCTGCAACCTTTACTCCAGCAACAGAGGCCTCGGCCAGGTCATCCGGTATCGCCCACGCCCCACCGTGCACGACTACGACTGCTGACATCTTTGAGTTCCTGCAGATAAAAGACAGAGTGCTTTATGGAGTCTCACACAAGTTATAGCTGTGGGAATACTGGTTTACTGATATCGATAC
Organism: Plectropomus leopardus; assembly: GCF_008729295.1. NCBI lineage: Eukaryota > Metazoa > Chordata > Actinopteri > Perciformes > Serranidae > Plectropomus > Plectropomus leopardus. The sequence continues at coordinate 17,753,156 of NC_056477.1, read as the reverse complement.
ATTTTTGTCGGTGCCTTTGAGGATTAGTTACAATTTATCCAAGGCCGATGATCAATACTATCTACACTTAATCTGTAGTCTTCGACTCTTTATGTGCAATTTAGAGAACTTAACAAAAGCACAATTCAAAATCAAAGAATGAATCAGAAAAAAAAGATTAAATCAAAAATTGGTTTAATTCAAAATTGTATGGATTTTAAATTACAAAACATTTAACCTACTTGCCCTTGTGCTTTAGGGTCAAAGTTTAATTAGTTTTAAATGATAACAATTTACTTAGAATATCAGGTGAAGTTTAATTCAAATATAGGACTTCTTCAGATTTTAAAGTTCAGGACCATCTGCTGTGATAAAAAGTTCCAGAACAGCAATTAAATGGACCTTGAGGTCAGATTGTTTCAATTAACTTTGACTTTATTAGTCATTTATCGGTAAATATACAACTACACTAACAGTGCAACCAGTCTTTCCATGCACACACAGATCCTAGTTACTTTTACTTGTTGCATTACTGTTTCTTGCAAAGGAATGTCCTAATTATTCTCCACCTTAATCTTGTAATTAATGTTTTATTATCATTATTAACATCACTGTTTTATCTCCTCCCTCATTAACCTTTTGATAACATAGCAAATTGGCTCGATCTCTCTCAAAAACAAGAAGGAAATGAGCAACTTAAAAAGAAATGAGCCAGAATTAAAAAGAAATCAGTAAAAATTTACAAAAAAAATGCTGAAATGTTTTAAAATGAATTAAGTTTAAAAAAGAACAAGGGAATTACCTGAAAAAAGTGCTTACAAAATAATAAAGATTCTTTAACATCATTTTCAATATATCAATATACAGTATATATCTCATTATAATACATCAATAGTTTTCTAAAGTTTTTTTTCTGGCTTTTTTTAAAAAAAAAAATCTAAAACCACTGAATCTTGCATTTTGTGGGACATTTCTTGTTAAATTGCTCATTGCCCTTTTTCAGTGTTTTTAAATGAAATAAAAACCAATTTGTTCCCAGTTCAAAGGTTTAAATACTTGTAAAAGGCGTCTGAAAACAGCACAAGAAAAACGATGTCATTCCAGGTTTCAAAGGGTTACGCCTTTTCATAATTTATTTTAAACATATACTTCAATTTGGTGAGGTAACTCTGTTGCATTATATAGCAAAACTCAACATAAGATATTTATTAAAATTATTTATCAGCATGAGCCATACCATTTTATTGCTCCAGGCTGCAGCCACTGATCTATAATAATCTTTAGAGCTGTGACTAACCTTTGCCTTCTGTCATTTAAACTCGTGTGTTTTCCTGTGTTGGATGTATAGAAATAAAATGAGATCCTTTTTTCTATGGATGAATGAGTCCTATTACGCATCCAATTAAACTTTCAACTGACTCATACACGTATATGAACACAGACTGTATTTGAGGTGTTGATCTGACTCAGACACGTGTAGTGGTCAGGAACTGTGTGTGTGTTTATGTTTAGTATGTGTGGAGCCTCCGACAGACATACAGACAGACAGACACAGGTTATTCTCAGCAGCAAATAGTTGCCTGACATTGTTTTGTGCAGCTGGTTGGAACAACGTGATGTTCAGTTAAGTTAATAAAACATTTGGACTTTTCTTACCTTTCCCGATCCCCTCGCTTCAACGCTGTAGTCACGTGGTTTGGTGGGATTTGCCAAGCGTTTTGCTCCCGTTCATTCCGACTGGCCCCTGCATACTTATGTCAAGTTTAATATCATCAAAGGCGAGACTTCCGGTAAAGTCTTTCAACATAAAAACCGTATTACCCAACTTCATGGAATTTTAAAGACTTAAACACCTTAGAATAAAGTGAGCAGAATTGAACACTTTTTTAGACAGCATGCTTCTACATGTATTCATACTGTAGCCTATCCACAAGTCAGCAGTCACAATATGCCTCTACAAGTGGGCCTGATAAAGCTTCCTAAGACACATCCTATGGTCCCAACATGAATTGCACCCATTTAAGCCCAAGAAACCTTCGTTCCTTTGCAAAAAAAGTCATCAAAATGTCACACATTTTTGCTTTAAAACAGAATTTTTATCATTTGATTGACGATCGTGTTAATATTGCCCATTCCCTTTGACTTGAACATTGATACTACAATAGCAAACAAAAAGCGTTCACAGGCCAGCTGTGTTACATGTATACTTTCTTTGTGTGGCACATAAACACTATGCACCCTTCTTTATATTTACCTTTGTAGTATATATTTTGTTGTACAGTAAATTATTTTTATGTAATTTTATTTTGAAGGTAAAATATGAACCCCTCTCGGGATTCTTGTGTTCAGCTTGATAAAGGTGGAGCTAACAGGGGCCAGAAAGAGGGCTGAGTGTATTAATTGGCCAAGCAATCACACAGTATGAAGATGGCCTTTAAACATTGCTCATTTGGGTATTGCTGCCTTAAGCAATACGGTGAGCTTCAATATTCTGAGGTGAGGAGATTTTCAAAGATTGTTGGCCTAAAACAGCACATTGTCAGCCTTGGCAATGGCTGATCACAAGCATGGCTGATCACAAGCATGTAAAGAACAGCTGTCTGAGTAATATATGGAAATGCAAAACGTGTTCAACTCTATGCAAAGATAAGCAGTACAAACCACTTTTAAAGTGCCAAAATGTTAGTAAAACCTTTCTCATGTTACTGAACTTCACACAGAACAATGCCAGTAAATAAAGTTCAGTAGTTTTAAAATATCTCCCACTAAATGCACAGGGCTAATAACTGCTGCAAATAATAAACTCACAATGTAATGAAAGTCAGAAAATTTAGCAGAGGGGAGGCTAAATTAATTTCTGTAGCACAATTTAAACATCAAAGTGCTTTACAGATGGTTACACTTTAAAGGGGATTGGAAACAAACTTTAAGATATTGAATAAAAGAAAATCGGAACAGAGTCAAATAAAAGACTTTAAGAAAACAACACTAATAACACTAGAATAAAGCACAAACAACAGGTTTTTAAGCCTGATTTTAAAGACAGTCAGATTTGGGGCAAACCTTGATTCAATCCTAATTAAAACAAGATTATTACCTCGCCTGCAACTCCACTTTTTTGTCAAATATTCAAAAAGAATTAAATCCTTGGATCTGCATCACATAGTTTTAGCAGCGAAATATGCAATGTTGCTCTTTGACCACTAGAGGGCAGTAAGAAAGCGTCAAATCCAAGCAGAAACACTTGGAATGGTCTTAGTATTGATATAGAGAGTGTCAAAGTTAAAATAGTGTCGGTCACAATCGTCTTCGTCCAAAGTGACCTGCAGCAGTCTGACAGAAGTCCTTTTCTCTCTGCACTGATAAACATCACTGTGCAATCCATTTTCCCCATCCCTATTTCTTCAGTGTCACGGTGAAGGAGCAAATTGTGTGAATTTCTGTATGTGTTGTTTTTTAATTCAGTCTGCTTGCTTTAGTCAAAATGCACAACCACACTATAGCATTAAACCACATTAAGTCATCACCATCATTATCGTCAGTAGCCACCGTGACAGCGGCAGGATCATCATCATTGTCATGAATCATTTCACTGAATGAAATGAAATCAGTAAAAGTTCAGCATGCATGAATTGCAAAGACAGAACTGGCTGACACTGGCCCAGTCACTTACTGAATTATATGATGTCATGCAGAAAAATTAAATTGTGCCTCATTCCAGAGAGACATTAATCACTGATTATAATAAATAAATGGTGAGGACATGCAAGTTGTAATCAATACTGGGTCCTTCCAGGCCAGCTTTCCATTTTGAAAATGAGCAGAAATAGCAATTAGCATGAACTATAATATCAAATAGAATAACATTTATAAATATTTACACAGATGTACAAAGAAAAAAATGGGTGGTTGGTTAATAAAAAAGCCACTCGGACATTCTGGCCTCTGAATCAGGGTCTCTTAGTCTCCCAGATATATTAGCTACGGTAACTTTGCTCATCTTTAATGGCAAAACACCACATAGGTGAGATGAAAAGAACACTTTTCTTTATTAAACTCTGAGTAACGATGATTAATGACAACATGCACCCACAGTGGCCACACTTAGATTTAGAATAAATAAAGTTTTGTGCACTTCACTGCAAACTTTGAAATTATCTTTTTTTCTGATGTGTTGTAGAATACTTTTAAAGAATAATATTAGATATTACATTAAAATGCAGTTCTGTCTCATTATTTTCTACAGCTGCACAATTAATCAATTGGTATTATCATTTGCCAACTAAATTGGTAACAAATTAATCATTTTGAGTAGTTGTTTATGAAAAACGCCAAAACTGCATGATTCCAGCCTCTTTACTGTGAATATTTCTGGTTTCTTTGCTCCTGTATGACAGAGAACTGATCATCTTTAGATTGTGGACAAAACAAGACATTTTAAGACATCCTTAAAGACGTTAGGAAACACTTACACAAATATTTTTCTGTGTTTTCTGGCACTTAATAGACCAAAGAACTATTCACATTATTGAGAAAATAAACAACAGATCAATGAACATTGAAAATAATAATAAGTCACAGCCCCATTGCTCTCTAGTGGCATTTTAAAATATTTTTAACAGTAACTACTTTGACCAAAGTAGTGCATATAAAAGGCAAAAGAAGCATAAAAGACATAAAAATTAATTCTCAGTCACCTAACACCGGTGTCTTTAGTTCCCCCACAGTCTTTATGATTCCTATCGGTGCAGTCAGAACCAACTCTAAAGGTCAAGTGGAGCTAAACTTGGACAATTACCAGCCTCTTCTGCTCAAATTGAATAGTGAGTATGTAAAGCAGCCTGTATGCCGTGCTGCACATGACTTCAGGACTCAAGTCAATATCACAGCTACTGGACAGAGAGGCGTTCATATAGGATGCATGCTTACATTGCTGACACCAACAATATAAGCATGCATGCTTCATAAAGACCTAATGAAGCATTCACTTGACATTGAAACTTCTTTAAGGTAGTGCCATATAATCCACCCTACAAGAAGACTTGACAGCCTTGAGCTCTAATATAACAGGAAGTGAATACCTTACATTATTCTAATTCTGGGATTACAGCTCTGCTCTTTAATGACGCAGGCTACTAAACATCTTACTGCATCAATGGTCATTGCTCTGTGTAGTCTACATACTTGCTTTATTTTAAAATATAAAGCAAATGCAGCATTTGAAGGACTGTCTTTTTTTTGGGGTGGCCATGCTTTTATTTAGATTTGAACTAAATTACACTGTGATGGGATTACAAATTCATCCAGTCACACAAGGAGATAACAAATGAGGGATAATCTCAAATACTTTATACACTAGACAAAGTCAAATCCACATCAAACAGGAAACAAGAACTAACAGCATTTGTATTTGTCACTTCTCGTAAGCAACAACTATATAATGCAATTCAAAAGGAACTATTAGTCATAATTTTGCTGAGCTTTTTAAGCAAGATGCCACACAGTGATAATAAAACAGTAAAAATCCAGTTTCAATTCAGGTCTTGTAGCACATGAGGGTTCGGAACATAGACTGTAAAAAACAGTTCATGTTTACAGTCTATGGTTTAAAATGTTGTTGTCTAAATGCTGCCAAGACACAAGTGCAGTAGGATTAAGGAGAGAGGACAAGGTATAAATGAAACGTAGGGTGCCCAATTAAAGAAATAAATTGCATTATGTTGTTAGGTCTCCTGGTACACCTTCATTTAGAATACAGGTAATGAAAATACTTCAGAAATTACCACGTGCGAAACCAGGCAGCGAAATCTCAGCCATGCTGGCAGTGTTCAGCACCATGGAGAGCAACACACAGTGTTTGGTCCCTCAGGTTACACTCCTACACACTTTACTGCACATTTCTCACTCTTTACTACAGTTAAGGCTGCTCCAGTGAACTTTGGAAACTGTAAGAGAAACTCGCAGGCCACTGTACATTAATGTTTGCCTCAGCTCAGTGAAAAAACCAATTGGATAAGGATGTTTCAGAGATAAGGTAATACCTTTTACTAGTATGACATTACTGTTCAGCCACTAACTAAACTTGCATCATGTAAGCTCTAATTTAACAGTGCGGCTGTCGTCATGCATGCATTATGAGAAAATGGGCCCCTGGGTGTTTTTGAGTCTCTTTGTAGTTGTTTTGTGTCGCTTAATAGTCATTTTGTGGTTGTTTGTGGTTGTTTTGCCCCTTTTCGTGGTTGTTTTGTGTCCCTCAATGGTGAGTCTCTTTCTGGTTGTTTTGCAACTCTTAGTGGTCATTTTGAGTCTCTCTGTTGCTTAGCATCTCCTTGTGGTAATTTTGTTTCTCTTTGTAATTATGTTGCCCCTTTTCACAGTTGCAGTTTCCTTCTTTGCAGCTGTTTTACATCTCTTTGTAGTCCTTTTGTGGTCATTCCAAGTCTGTTTTAGGTCAATACATGTGTCTTTGTATTCTGTTTGTGTCTTTTTACACTGGTTTGCATGTCTTTGTAGTCTTTTTGTGTCTCTTTATGGCCATTTTGAGCATCTTCCAGAGTGCTACCTGCAAATTCAGAATGGGGGGCGGGGGACTAACACTTTGGGCCCCTGGGCCTGTGGCTGTAGACCGGCTAAGTAATCCATCCATGCTGGCACTGAATAACTGGCTTTTGATGGTGTGACTATAGGCCTATTTTTGTTTAAAACAATTGCGGCCACAAACACTGTCATTGCATAGTATTCCTAAATTAAATTTCTTACTTCCGTTTTTTAAATTTACATAAAACTTTCATCAGAATTTCCCAGTTTGGGAGTGACATCATAGCAGGGACCAATGTCAGCCTCGATCAAGTAAAACCTCAACTTTTAAAAAAATTTTTTTAAATCCATTCCCTATGAGCACATCGCCCAATTGGTATGCGCTCAGCGGGGACCGTCTTTGTTTTCCAGCAGCGCCAGTCCCAGAATATGGCCAATAATGATGCTGAGGGGCGGGGAGCAGCGCGGTCTGCAGACCCACAGAGTCTGAGAGTCTGGCGGGGTGCCGAGGAGAGGCAGCAGGCAGCGGTGGCGGAGATGGGCTCACACCTTTGAATCACAACTCAACCTCGAGTCGCTCACACCTCTGAATCACACCTCAACCTCCAGGCAGGCATCTCGGAGACCCGGGACGACTATTTTTGTTGTGGAGGGGGTTTTTTGCTTGTGGCGCTCTGGTAGACTGAAGCGACCCAAAAGCGGGAGCGGGAAGGTTTATAGTTGCATTCCGACGCTCAGCACTCCTGCCGCCTCACCTGCACCTGCACGGCCGGTGAAGAGGTCCGCTGTGGTAATAATGCATCCAGATAAGTACTTACCTGAACTGGTGGCCGAGAAGAACAGCTTGGACCCCTCCTTCGTGCATGCGGTGCGTCTGCTTGCAGAAGGTAAGTCAGGTATTTTTCAAGTCTGATCTACTCTGAGCTTTGTTTATTAGAGGCATTCACCCTGCATATTCCCTGTAACTGAAAAACACCATTGCATTGCATTTTAGTGGAGCACAGTAATGTAACGTGATTTTATTTAACACACTGCCCTTGACTCTTAACGCCTGCTTGATGACAGTGAACGTAATGAGCGCTGTGTTTAATGGAGGAGGCTGCTCTTTGGCGCCAGTGCATAACTTTTTTTAAGGTTTTTTTACCATCAACGGAAGAAATGCAGTGAGCACATAAAGTAAAGTGTGTAAAGTCAGAGAGTCAGCACCTCTCATTGTAACCCACTGCCCTCCAAGGTCAAGCTCTTGCACAGGCAACACAGAGCAAACAAACTGATCGTGGAGCAGTTCTGCAGGATGAAAAGGTTGAGAGGACTAATTGCTTTAATTGTGTGACTGACCTGATTCAAACTGTGCTGTCAGTAACTGGATAAAGAGCCAGGTTTTGTCTTTTCAGCATTAAGTAAAATCAGGATTGTTTGTTTTATCAGAAAAAAACAAGCCTCATGTTGTCAGAATGCACTCTGTATTTAGTAAACTTGACATCTTTGAGTTTTCTTCATTAAAAATGAAGCACATTTCTTCATCAGTCTGATGTTTTCAGAACTCAAGCTGAAATATAAGTGCTAATTAATTTCTAACAGTGGTCAAGGATTCCAATAAGGCAAAGAAAACTGTTTAATACACCTTTTAGGTGAATGTGAGATTCCCCTTCTCTTTATATCACCACTTATAATAACTGATAACTGTCATCAAGGTCACAGAGGGGACACGCTCCAATTGAGACAGATGTTCAACAGTCTTTCTTCTGATTTAATGTTACAGTATGTCTAACAGGGCGGTATAATCAGCTTCAACCTGCCGCATATAAAGTAGTCCTTCATTCTGAAGGTAGCCTTGGTGTCATTCACATGCTGAGAATGTGTCACTTTTGATAGGAAGCTCACCGTCGCAAAGCAAACATTAGAACTCAGCTTATTCAGTTCCAAGATGTAACTTTGCAATTTTCCTGTGCAAATACAGACTGAATGTGATCTGAAGGTTTAAGAGATGCTGTGCTTTTGTGGACGAATGAATATACTTTTATTCTGGTGTGACCAACCCAAAGGTGCTCAGAGCCCACATGGGCTTACAGGGCACAACTTTCATAACATACAGAGGCAAGAGAGAATAGGAGTTGTGTGAAAACATTGGATAGAAGCTTTAAAATGGCCAAAGTAAACACAGAATCCTTCATATCATGATAATAAACCGTCAATGACATCCTCAGTTAAGTGCACCATCATTCAAATTATGTAAACATTAATTGTGATCTGCATTAATCTTAATTTTAATCCTTGGAAACCTGAGCAAATAGACTTGTTTTTGTTCAAAAACATGGGAAGAAGGCAATGAGCAATGAAAGAAGAAATGGATATAAAAAAAAAAATACCAAGAAATTAATACAAAGTGCAAGGAATTTATGTGAAAATAAAAATTGAAAATAAATAAAAAGAAAGTTTTTTAAAAAAAGAAGGAAATGACCTTGAAAAATGTTTGTAATATTTTAAATGTGCATTATAACAATTAAAAATATAGCTGTTCCCTAGCTTTTAAAAAAAAATCACAAATGTCTTTCAATATGTAGTACACTTCTTACCCAGTGGCTCATTTTCCTGTGTTTTTAAAACAAATCACACCAGTTTGCATAGAGTTCAAAGATTTAAATACTTGTGAAAGGCGTCTACAAGCAGCACAAGAAAAGTGATGTTGCCTCAGCTTTCAAAGGGCTACAGTAACAATTTGTCCCTTTTGAAGGCAACGTCTGACTATATTCAATTAAGTAATTCATCGTGTGCCCAAATAAAACAACAAAATTGTACTCAAGCGATTATTTCTAATCGTTTCTGACATGTTTGTTAAAAGCGCTTCAGTCAAACTGTGTGTTGGATTAACATGCTCTGATTGGACGAGGCGGTGGCTTTGCTTTGGTGCTTTCTGCCCCTTGAGCTTTCCTGTTGAAATGTGTTGATGAGACACCTGACAGTCCCGCTCTTGTCGCTAACTGTGATGCAGATGGGATCATCTGTCACACAGTACACTTTGCCAAATTTACTCAAGGCTGACTCACATAGCCAGGAAACAAACAAAAAAATGCTGTCTTTATCGTATCCGCTGCAGTGAACAGCAACTAAAAAGGTGTTGTGTGTTTACCTTGTTTTTCATGTTTATTTCGTTCAGTTTAAGCAGTTTTTGTGAATTAATGAGGGATACACTTGCAATTTTGCATAAAATACAATACAGTAGAGCCTGCCACAATACAGAATAATACTGTAAACAAAAATTCAATACACTGCGGTAGATAGTAATACACTGCAATAGAATAGTATGAATAAAGTTTGCAAGGTCAACACAAAACAGTACGCATGCATCATACACAATCAGTATAATAAGTTGTCAGTTAAGACAGTCTTGTATTGTCAACTCTGAAAATGTTCAACATAATCATCCGTGGGCAGCATGTGAAATACTCTGTTCATAATTGTAACCACTTTCCTGCAGTTGTTATCATTTTCTGTCAGTCCACACTCATGGATAATGCAGACACATACAAATCAGTGGACAGCGAGACCAACTGCCAGGTTTATATATTCACAGCTATTTATCACTGAATAGCAAAGCATGTATGTAATCCTGCATTATTCACATCATGCACAATAAACAGCATAGCATGGCATTACCATGGTCTCCACTAACAGCTCCATATTTATGAAGTATGTGTTTAAATGATGATGCCACTAGAAAAAATCATTTGTCTTTCTTTGAGCAGATTTTAAGCTGTCTGGGACAAAGAAGGTGGGTGGGGATAATTCTCCCCCTAATTCTCATTCTTGTTTCCTTTGATAGTGAAAGTACTGATAAAAAAGTGAAGATAATTTGAATAGCTTTTTGTTATACACATTCAAAAGAATGTGAATACATTTTTTTGTATTAGTTGTGGAGGCATTTTCTCCCCAAAACTGCTCCGTTTGGACACAAAGACAGATTATTTTAATGCAGTATAAACCTAATGATTGCTGAAATTGTCATAAAAGTTAATCATTTTAAGTGTTGCACTTAAATTTTCCTCTGATTACATAACAGCAAAGTTTTTATAAAAGCAGCCCACTCTCACAAAAAAAAAACCCAAACCCAAAACGGCCATATAGGTTGACGATGCAAGCATTTTATTAGAAATCATAGTTAAAGGGACTGCAAGGTGGCGCCCTCTGGTAGCCTTTGTAATTTTTATGGGAGCAAAGGAGGAAGTGAGGTGAGTATTTGACTTTTTGCTCATTCTTTCCATGTAGAATTTGAACGAGTTTCAGTGGGACAGGGCACTCATGTAATAGGCTATAGCTAGTAAATGAGCAAAGCCGTTTTAACTAATGCGTGCTAACAACGTTAACCACAGATTGGAAATGTTCTGCATTTTTTGCTGACGCTGAATATATATATTTTCTAAATCTAATCACCTAACTTTGTCGCCTTTACCTAACCACAAAGTTTTACAGCGTAAATGCAATTTCATAACGTTAAGGACGTGTTTAAAACTGCAACTGTTAGGGCAGAAATATATGTTGTATTTGGGTCTGTCATATAGCCCCATGTCATTTTGGAAGTCAGTGGAAATCAACCTGTTCTGTCTTTTAGGTCTGAGAGATTGTTGTTTAAAAGTGGGTTGTAGTTCAAGTCAAGAAAAGGAAGCCTTTAATAGATATCAATGGTTTTCCTACATGCCACGTAGCCCAGCCCTGTCATGAAAACAAAAAAAGGGATTCCTAATGAGGTGAAAAGACAGAGAGGCAGGAGTGAAACAACATCGCCTTTTGAGAAAAACAGAAGGCAGGTGCTTGGTATGATTCCACTTTTAGGGTAAAGGGGACATCATTTTTGCAATCACAGGATCTAGTTTTCACTAAGCATTTTGACAGGGTATGTAATATATCAAATGCCCTCACAAAATGCCGCTAGGCACAGCAACAACACAAACAAATCTGCATGAGATTTGAAGGATGTGGGCTTCTCTGAATAAAAGATGAGTATAGATATGGAGGAGGACCAACACCGTGACTCATGTCAAGTAAGAGAGCAAGAACATAAGAAAATCCTTACATCTGTTGCCGCTTTTTGCCAGTTTAATGCCTGTTAAGTTTGATAATTGGAGCTTAAACTGTCTTTGTCTTGAAAAACGACATTATCTGAGTTCAAAACACCCTTTAATCCATGTAATATATTAGCTTTATACTCATCGTGTTCACTTTCTTCTTGCTGTTTGGGCAAAAAGTTTTCACTCTCGCACTGAGCTTCTTGTGATTCTCATGGTTACCAAGGAACCAGCAGTTATTTGCAGTGTTTGTCAGTTTCTGCTTGCACACATTATATACTGTATGTAAGAGTAAACTCTGTGCCACATACTGATGAAAATGCTAAATCAAGACTGCATTGAAAACAAGCTCACACCACAGTTTGGGCAACGACCCTTTAACTTTAATTAAAATTTATCAGACAATGCATGAACCCGTGTGATGCACTGCAGCCGATTTAGCCTTAGTTTCACTCTGCTGATAATGAAGAGCTATAATTAAATCTAGAAAGCTTCAATGAGTGACTGTTAAGGAGATATACATCTTATATACTCTGGCTATATGAGGCTTTATATGCAAAAAGAGTTGTCACTTTTTGCACAGTGCAGAATTAAACTGAGGTACAAATACATATTGCAGGAGCTTTTCGTCAACACATGCAAGTGGCGGGCTCAGACTGGAAAGTATAACTTCTATTAAGTCTTACATGCTTACAATTGATTTGGATGATGCTTCACCAACAGAGTGGAGTTCTCGCTCTAAGAATTGATTTGCATTTAATCTCTCTCTCTCTCTTCTTTATAAATTGTTGCTCACATTTTCAGTGTATCCATTATAACCCTGCCTGGTATCCAACAGTGACCCGGCTCATAGCGGGGAGATAAACAACAGCCCATGTGGTATGACCTATCAAAAGGACACAAAAATTACATTTCGGGAAAGTGAGACATTGCATTACATTTTCGGGCATTTAGCCGATGCTCTTATCAAGAGTGACTTACAATGAGCACACGGGTCGAATAAGATTAGACTCCAAGGTCGTGAGCATTTCAAGCAACTGAAATGAGTGGATGAGCTGAAGCAGCAGACAAAAGATATGAGGTATCAGATTATGTTGCTGTGCCTCTTGAATTTTCACATGTAGTGGAAAAGTTCTAATTAAAGATTCAGAAGTGGGATTTTTGTTTATGTCAAAACAAGGGGAAGTAAAGGTGTAACACAGGCATCAGGTATTTGGGAAATAAGCTATATTAGTGTCTTTATGATGCTTATAAAGTCTTTCAATTCACTTGTAAGTCGTGACAGATTTGAAGTGATTGGCAGATTTACAACAAATTATATTTGATCCTTTAACACAGCTTCCAACGGTGTGTTAGTCAGAGGTCATATGAAAAAAAAACATTATTTTGTTGTAAAATACAATCATAGTTTGGTTACAGTTCTAGGGTTTTGTTCAGGTTTTTACTCACTCAGTCTTTCCTCAGTTTTTTATTAATCATTGTAGCACCACATGCTGATGAAGGCTAATGTGCTGTTTCATCCAACATACCAGTAATTACATTTACACAGACTGTCCCATCAGACAAGGAAATAAAGTGCTTCAGCGAACAGGATGCCAAGTTAACACATTTAGGACTGGAAAAAAAACAGATACACATCCAGCTCATGAAGGAACAAATTAACAAATCAAAGAATAAATCAGTCAATCATTAGTGTACTTTTTTTGCACAGATATTAATATCTACAATTGTATGACAATGTTAACAGTGCAAGACACTAACATTTATTCTAATGAAATATATGTAAAATATGTGAATTTAATTGCATGGTACAAAATAATACATTGATTAACAACCAAAATAAATCTAATAACATACATCAACCGTTTTATCTTAAAAATTCAGCTACGTTCATTCAAGGAGAAAGCAGCGACAATGTATCAGAATACTTTGCAAAGCTCCATTCTGCCGAAAATTCAACACACCAAATGATCCATCAAACAAAATCTACCACCTTTGTCTCCTTATCGGCCCGCTACCTTATGTCCACTACCTATATCAAAACATATGAATAATGTATAGAAATGTGTTGAACATGCACTAACATCCATAAAAATCATCTTTAAACATACTGCAAAAGTATTAAGACATAAGATAAAATAAGGGAATAGTAATAATAACACATAAAATAAAATCTGCGTATAACAGCCAGACTGGCACAAATAAAACACAAATACCACACTGCATTGAAACTATTCCATATAATATATCTTCAAATAGAATAAAGAATACTTGTTGATGCACGGGTGTATATTATGTATATATTTAAGTCCCACATTTTAATAACATCCCATATTAAGAGACTCTATGTCGCTAAAATATTGCATATTATGGAGAGAAACAGATGTGTAAACGATAATGAATTTTGCATCACACCATGGACCATGCTGACTACCAAAGCTGAATTTGGAAAGTCAAAGCCAACATAAAAATCATGTATATGAAGATATAAAACAGACTTACCAACACAGTAACAATTATGACAACAGTGCAAAAATACAATATGTACCTAGAAATTAAAGTGGCATTGTTAATATTAAGATCTAAATCAGAAATGGTTCATTTCTAAGTCAGTTTGCACGTACAATGATTTTGACTTTGTGATTTGGTGTTTTACAATCCTCTCGAAATATTGTGCAAAAATATAGACATAATAACAATAATAATAACAACAACAAAAATAATAATATACTAATACTAATAATAATAATAACAATAGATAAGAATTGAATATATAATAAAAGTCTATCATGGCTAGAAGGCTGCATTCATTATAACAATACCACATTGCATTCAAACTATACCACAGCATATATCCTCAGATATAATAAAGCATACCTGTTACATCGCAGGTGTTTAATATGTGTAGGTTGTATATGTCAGACCTTGGGCCACGTTGCATACCAAAGCGGAGTTTGGAGATTGTTCTCGATCCTGTCTGACTTGTAAGTAGTTGTAATAAATAGCTGATTATTAAAACACCATCACGATTAAAATGTCTGTAATTCACTTGCTTTTTAATATGTAATTTGTATGAGTGGTGATTACTTTTTCACTTCACTGTCCATCGCACACAGCAGAGAATTTGAAGATGGCATTATAATTAGACTGAAGATTTAATACTTTATCACCATGTCAACAGGCTGGATGTATTTTTTGCCTCAGGGCAGCTCAGTTAAAAACACATAAACAGCATGTGGCCAAAACAGTGACGCATATTTTCGACCCCATGCATTTACACTTATGAGCCCAGAGTGAAAAAGGACAAAAGCTAATTGCACATCTTGTGGTCCGTTCCCTCCACCAGGTCCACTCTGCAAAGCGGCACATTATTACTTCCTCTTTATGTGTTTGATGTGAACAAGCAATTAGGTATAGGAGAGTAATTAGACTGATTCATTTCTGTTCCCATTGCCAAGTCGTTATTGTAGATATACCAGTTAGTAAATAGAAGAAATCAGTGAATAATTTCGCTGTCTAAAGGCTAATGGCAGCACTCAACAAAGCCTTTGTGTTTGACCTCTTACTGCAGTAACTGCTTCCAGCACAATGAAGCAAATAAACTAATAATCTCAATTCAGTATTGTCTGGTTCAGCACTGCGTAAATCAAAACATTCTGGATGAGCATTTTAATATCAACCAACAGACTTTCTAGACTTACAGTAATTGACTGTTTTCACAGATTTTTAGGGATTTTATGTAAGCATAAAAACAAACAAGTGCTGTTCAGCTGTAACTTATCAAAAATGGCTATGTACAGCCAAAATACAACTTCCAGCATCTAAACCTGAAAGAAGTGAGGTTTTGTTTTGCAAGCAATTTACTAACGGCAGATTTTTTCTTTAATGCTTGTCCATCAGTTTGCAGGTTATTCAAGGTTTCCAGTCTTTCAGCCAGCTTTGCAAAATAAAAGGTGAGCAGAGTGAAAAAAAGATGGGGAGGATGCTTACTGTGTGCATTACTTGTCTACACAGAGCACATGCCAGATATCAGGACATCCTGAGTTTGCTTCTCTTGGGTGTGATGAGGTTCATCTTCATGCTTGGTTTTATCTCATCAAATCCCTCAGTGGCATGACATCGCAACAGTGTGGGGATTAATCAAGCCTGCGTTGAAAGAATTAATTTTGATTGGGTTTAATTATTACAGTGACCTGTTTTATCACTCTATGAATGTATTTTTAGTGAGTTTTCTCTGCATCTACTTTTCTCTGGTGACCCATCAGAAAAAAAAAGAGCCCTCAAGCAGTGCACTAACAGCCAATTTGATCTAACCAACATCATCTCAGGGTTGAAAGCATACACATTTTACAAACAGCTCCTATTCACCAACAAAGTGCATGTTTTAGCAGCATGGACTGTATGGCAAACAACAGCTGAAATCCAATAAAGCTACGATGTAAGGATAAACAGCAGAGCAGTAAACATATTATCTCCAACAAATGGTGCAGCTCCCATTCCCCCTTCTAGTGATGTTATTGAACTGCACGCATGCTTTTTTGCACTGAAAGTAGCTCAAATATTGTAGGATATTTAAGTGTTCTTTTAAGCAAACTAGAGCTTCTGGGGAATTTTAGATGGCTGGATTTAGACGTACATGTAGTGAAAGATTTCACTTAATCAGTGAAGCACAGTCCATCACAATAAATATATTTGTTCATGATTATTTTTTTACTCAGCAATAATATGCAGTTTAGTAACTAAATGCTTTCCAGTGGTGCAGCTGGTTTACTGAAGGCAGATTAGATGAAAACTGATTTTTTTAAAGCTGTCTTGTAGATTCAGTATGTAAGATTCAGAGACCTTTATTGGCAGAAATGGAAAATAATTTTCAGAACTATGTTTTTTATCAGTGTATGATCACCTGAAAGTACGAATCATTGTGTTTTTGTTACCTTAGAATGAGACAATTATATCTGCATACAAAGTAGGTCCTCTTTCATGGAGTCTGCCATGGTGTTTCTTTTTTTTCTTAATTATTGGCTTTTTAACTATTATTGGATAGAACAGCTACAGCATGAAAAGGGGAGAGAGAGAGAATGACATGCAGCAAAGAGCCAAAGGATGGCTTTGAATCTGCAGCCCCTGATGCAAGCTTTACCAGATGAGCTACTGGATGCCCCAGCGTATTGTTTCTACAGTAGCCCAGAACAAACAAACCCAACTCTGGCTCAAGGGGGCACCCAGGAGCTCAGCTGGTAAAACGGGTGCCCCATGTACAGAGGCTACGTCCTCGCTGCAGCTGTCGCGGGTTCGATACTAATCTCGGCCCTTTGCTGCATGTGGTCCCCTCTCACTCTCCCTTTCATACTTAAACTGTCCTATCTGATAAAAGCAAGAGACCCCAAAAAAATCTTTAAAAAAGCCTAAAACTGGCTCTAGATAGGGCCACTCACGTTTTCGTGCCAGCCACCATAGTTCTCACACTTGACACACGGGACAAGTCTAAGTTTGTTGCAATCTGCAACCTAACTGCTAGATGCCGCTAAGTCCTAAACACTAGACCTGTAATAGTGAATCTGAATGATACCAAATCTGACGTATCCTCATACAACATTTTTATGATATCCTCCGAAAATACACACAACAATTTATAAGATATGTAAGGAATTAGTGCCCCATGAATGACGTTACATATTTAACATAAAGTTACTGAGGTTAGGATTGTAAAAAAATAAAACTAGGTGATGATCTACCTTTAAATGATTCAGTTCACCCAAAGATCACACTATTCTAAGTTCTGTTCTCCTGGGTAAAGTCCGGGGGGAAAATCTTGTGTTTTGTGACTTTACCACCACCCCAACCTGCCTCCTTAAGGAGCACTTCCTTCTTTTCTTCAAGGCTATAAAATAAAGGCTGGGACATGATCTTTAACCCCAGGGGAGCTGTGGGGTATGACACATGGGCAATTTAACTGGAGCTTCAATGTTGGCGGGTGAACGGGCAGTGTTAAAAATAAAAGGATGGTGTCCATTCAGTTGCTCTTTGTGTACTCTTTTAAGCCTCCTTGGGTGCACTCAGCCTGACAGAACTTTCTGTCTAAACTCGAATAGATGGCAGCCAATATGCAAAAGAATGTTTTTTACATACAAGCAGTTGTTTATTGTCTTTTATGAAATATCTTTTCAATAACTGCAGAATTGTAACATTCACCCATATCTTTATTTTTTTCATGTAAAATGTATATTCCAATTCAAGGCCAGCTGCAAACACCTCAGTGAAACGAATCAGTCATCACCACGTTCTGTGATAGAGCACCAGATATATACAAATTTGGTGCATTACTTTTCATGAGAAAACATTAAAAAAGTCTGTAAGAACAGCCAGGAATTTCTGGAATAGAAATCAATTTACTGCAATTGTGAATGCAGTTTGGTGTGTATCTGTTCATATTTTACTGGCATTCAGGATAAATGAATTTCAAACTATTCTCCAGTCTGTGTTGATGCTCTATGTTGCTGCACACAGACCAAAGCAGATGTATTTAACCTTAAGCCATGGCAGGCTGACTGAGCACATTTTCTCTTTTTCAGCAAAACTCGTACAGTTGCACACATTTATCTGTTAGCTGCCCAGTTAAACCACAGTCGTTGTTTTTTTTTTTTCATTCTTGGCTGTTGAGCGGCTCTGCTGAAGCAGTTTTGGCAGTGCAATAGAGGGGATCAAGAGCACCAGAATAGTCGCTGAGAGTGTTTTACTCATTCAGTTCTCCCAATGAGATTTTTTTCATCCTGTGTGAGGAATGAAACCAGTGACCTTCAAAGCAAATTCCCGCTCCTCTGATGTTTAGGCTCCCGTTGGTCCCTGCCACATATTTGACAACGATGATATTGGTGTGAATGTTTCCCAAGATTTATAAATTGTAAGCTCATCTTCCTCTTCTTCTCTCTCTTTCCCGGTCTCTCTGTCTCTCTCTCTTTCTCACACAATTTGCTTCTGAGTTCACTGGCAGGCTGCAGACCAGAATAAAGGTGCTTCCCATTATGCACTGTTCCAGAGTGTAATCATCTTCACGGGCTAGAAAAACATCATTACTCTATTCAAATGATATGAAAGTGAAACACTTCACAATGGAAATATGGCCAAAAACAAATTCTCTCCAACATGACGGAGATCAGAACTGAACTTTGAGGAAATCAAGAAATAAATGCTTGATGAAACCTTGAAATAAAATCTGTTAAAATCCAAATGAGCTTTATTTGACTGGTATGACTAACAAACATGCACGCTATGGCTAGGTGCACATGTAGAATTACCCACATATCGGGTGATTTATCATGTTTGCCTCATTTTGCATTGAGGGAAGTCCAACTGACTGAAACATTTGTATATTTTCACTGTTTCTACAGTCCTAATAGATGGGATTTAAAAAGCATTTAAAATCCAGACACAAGTCTGGATTTCTTTTGTTCTCTGAGTGGGAGTCCTCCTTTTCTGCTCAATACTTTTTCCTTGACCACAGCACCAGCACAGAGGAAAAAGAAAGGACAACATGACTAGCAAACACACGAAAATATGCTGAAATGACCAAAAGTTTAACAAACAACATGTCAGTCCAATTTTAGAACAAAACACAATACACCGTCTAGAATTAAATGTAAGTTGTCTTCTAATTGGTTAGTTTTCTGCTCATTTTGAGCATATGTTGTCATTTTTTTTTTTTGTCGTATAGCCTTTTCTAAATCAACGTTCCCCCCCAGTCCCCTTTGTAGCTACAACCAGTAACTCTATAGCATGGTCTGTTTTGCAGTTGTACGCTAGCTTGGTTGGTCGGTCTGCAAAAATTCCTGGAGGTTGAAATTTGGCATGGAGGTTGCAGAAATTGAGAGTTCATGCTTGTATTGTAATTGCATTTTTCTCCATGACTTGAGTGGATGTCCATCCTATACTACAACAAAGATCCTCTTGACTTTCCCTGACGCTACTTCTGCCTTTGCTGATCATTCTTAGTGCTGCTAGAAGGCTTTGTGGCTTGGAAATAATGGCAAATGTATTGTTTTGGGGTGTTTGCTGAAGCTAATGGTGCTATCATCTCAAGAGGATAGTCTTGTCTACAGCCTAGTAGTTGAGGATTATTAAAGAGTCTATAGTTTTGCAGGTCTCTAGTTACAAAACCAAAGTATTGTGTGAATTACACTTTAAACCTGATGCTGGCACTAGTGGAAAGTAAAGGGGATTACCAGATTTGTTGGAATTCATCCTCTATGGACCATGGTAATACACAAATAACTTGCTTATGTAGGTTATATGCAAACTGTGGTGCATTACCTTTTCGTAGGTATAGTGCATGAGAACAGTGAGATTACAGTCTGCTGTGGACAGATTGACTGACTTTTGCATCTCCAGAGCTCAAAAAATGAACTTCCTCCTACTGTAGTTATATTTTTAGCTTGTAACGATACAGTACCTGGTCCTCTTTATATAAAAACAGAGTAAGTTCAAAATATCCAAGTGTTTACACACACCACAGGTTGTGTTTGACTCATCTCCTCAGGCAAGAATACATAAATGCTATTTTTAAAAGGCGCATTTTGTAGGCTCCTGCTATCCTGGGACATCTGCCTTGTGTTAACTGTCACATAAGCGGGTGTGAATCAGTGTTGTTGATGTGAATAATGGTTGGAAGGGTATTTCAATGTGTGATTCTACAAGAGGTTTCAGGTGCAGTCTGTACCCAGTGGCAGGTGATGGTTGTGTCAGAGTTCATGAAGTTTACCAGACAGGGTTCTTTCTACTACAGCCTCACAGTGGGACGTGAAAAGACACTTATTCGTGTACATTTTTGTACGTAATGAACAAAACTCTTTCCTCGGTAAATAGTTAGTTAAGGCTATACCATCTGGCACTGACTTCTACATACTTAAAAAACTAGACCTATAGTTTTTTCAAACATTTGCTCCCATTTTGACAATCTCTATTTTTAGGCACTTTTGAAGCTTTGGTGAGACTCATCTCACAGAGAAACTGAAAGAAAGTGAAGACAGAATGTCCCAATTTAAACCATCTTCCTTGGACAATCAGGCACAATCAGAGAGATTGTGTCACGCTGGAAGAAATCTTTGCATTTCAAGCTGTTGGAGTATCGTCTTGATGATTTCACAGACAACAGCAGCATCAAACAAGCGAACCTTCATGTATGATACAAAACTGAAATGAAATGGCCTGGAAAGAAGGGATCATTAAGCTGGAGTTATGGACATCCAGAAGGTTATGTCAAGGCAAAGTCTCCGAAGGACACTTTGCTGTGGAGCACTTTTCCAACAAGACAATGGTATTTCAACACAAACTTAAATTGTTGAATTCTAACAAGGATTTCAAGGTGTATTAAGCCGCTTTTGAGGACGTTTTTCTGTCCAAAGTCAATCTCCTTTCTTAGTGAACAGAAAAACAGAGATATGCATTAATTCAAATTTAATACGTTGTTCAGGGATAAAACATTTATTTGTCCAAACTTCTTCCCCGTAATGAAATGTCCAATTGGCCAGGGGTGTTTTTAACCTCACAGCTTTGTCCACTGGCGGTTGACAGCTCAGATAAGGGTGAAGTGCTCCTCTCTAAATGAACTCTCGAGTTTCAATATAGCAGCTCAGGAGCAGTCTGTGACTCGTTTTCGGGCTTTTTCAGTAACATCTTTTATTGTCCAGCCAGTGTGTTGCAGGCTGATAATTGTAAATTGTAAATCCGGTGGGTATTAATTAGCGGCAGAGGAGGATCCCTGCTAGGTGGACAACAGATAGCTTAATTTCTAGAGCACTTAATGTTTTGCCAGTGGTTGAGCACAAGTGCTATAAAATGCATCAATCAAGAAACAGCACCATTCAGGGTGTTCCTGTCAAGCTGAGCCGGACCGTTAATATCCACCTCTCATCTCTCATCTTATTGCATTAAGGCTGGCGACACACAAGAGCACTATAGGGCCAATTTGCACAAGATTTGCCCATTTTGCAAATTATTAGGAGAGACTGCAGTTTGATTGGAACCAATGATCTGCAAATATGATCTTAATATGAGAGTTCGCAGATCCAATCTTAACCACCCCACTTGACTTTTACCCGATAACATCAAGCAATTTTTTTATGTTTAATCCGCCATCTGCGCGACTCCTGTGCTGTGTGGGGACCAGAGACTGCTGACAGCCCTCAAGAGCTCAGTTTGCAGCGAAGTGAGGCACAGCGAGCTGAGTGTGACTGTTTGCCTCTGTTGTTATTTTGATTGGAATTACTGGATCATGAGATTACAGGGCCCGATGTAAAAGGACGTATCAGGAGTCAGCTGGATAATCTCATATCATTAAAGTTTGCAGTGTGAGCATATTTACAGCTGAGACACAAAATAATCAGCAAAATATTCACTGTGTAACGCAATGCATTGTTAAGTTTCTCCTTATGTGTCCCCAACCTGTTTGTTTGTCACACTGCAGACTTGCAGATGTTGACTGATGTTCATTCAGTTACGTAACAAACTAATTATCTGCCTATCTTTGTTTTTGACTTTGTTTTTCTGCAGAGATTGAAAAGAATGAAGGTGATGAATTGAAAAAAGACGGTGACATGAAGAAATACCTAGATATCATCAGCAATAAAAATATCAAGCTCTCTGAGAGAGTACTCATCCCGATCCAACAGTATCCAAAGGTAAGAGACACAACAGCCAAGTCTCAGTCTGAAAAACAACTCACTGCATATATATAAGGTTCTATTTTTATGCTTCCGCACCGCTGACGTCTAGAGGCATTATGTGTTCAGGTTGTTTGTCTGTCCGTCCCATTTTAGTGAACAGGATATTAAGGTAATTTCTTCACATTTGGCACAAACCTCTCCTTAGACTCAAATAGGAACTGATTCAAATAGGTGGTCAAAGGTCATGGCTAATGTGACCTATTAAAAACATGATTTTGGTCTTAACTCAAGGATTTGCTTATTTTGACAAAATTTCAAACAAATGTCAAACAGGATAAAAGGATGAAGCAGTGACATTTTATATCTACTTTACTGTGACATGTTTTGGAAAATCACTTCTCTGACCATTATTCAACTCTAATACACAGGAACTGATTTTTTTCTTTTTTGTAGTTTTATGTTTCTTTGGAGTCATTTTGAGTCTCTTCCTGATCAGTAAATGTTAATTTGACTAACATGTTGCAGGTAAAGGCCAGGTGGCCCCTGAAACTTTGGGCCCCTGTGCCTGTGCCTGTGCCTGGCAGGCCTGTTCAGTGATTCCCCCGTGGTTGATTTCATAGATCTTCTGTGCCATGAAGTTGGGTCAAACATCCAGGTTTTAACATTTGTCGCTTCTTTGTAGCAACAACCATATTTGAAGCATTGCCTGTAAGGGCTACATATGAGTCTGTACAGACACGGATGTAAATTGCAATTTGACTGATTGGTGGAGGCATACAACCACAAGGTGGTAATTCTAGTTAATTATCTGTGGAAAGAAACTGACCAGACATGTAAATTTGCAGTATTTATACTGTAAGATAAAATGCATGATGGAAGGGCTACATTTGAAAAACACTGAGTGTGTGAAAATAATGAATCATTAATTTTACTTGTCAATCGGTGGATGGGGCCTTTTATGCTAATCTGGGCACACCTGCTTCACCTCTTTGCACAAATACTGTTGGCACTGAAAATCCCACTGAGCCTCTAACAGGCTAATAGAAAGTCACCAGGCGATGTCTGCTTATTTTCATGTAGTCATCAAAAATACAAAGTTTTTAGTGCACTAAAGCACTCAAGGGTACAGTGAAGAACAATGACCATAAATCACTGTGTGACACAGCACGCCTTATTCTGACTTATGAAATGTCAGTCGTGACAAAGTTTGAGACGTAACCTAATGAGGCTGCTCCATCAGGCAGCTAAGCAACGACACGCAGCTGCTTGTGGAGAACCAAAAGGCTTTACTGCCACTGTAATCAGGGAAACCTGCTCCACTGAGCTTGCATTCACACATTCTTGGAACAGGCAGCTAAGAATAATGGCATCAGTGTAGCAATATAGATTGCAACAGAACATATTTCGATATAGTGTATTGATTATTTGTCCCGCTCTGCAAGTACAGTATATACTGCACTCATTTTAGTAACTGTAGGTAGACAGACAGATCACTTGGGAGTAGTTTTTTCTATGCTTTACTGTCTCTATCATTTCTTTTCCTTTAAATGCATGTGTTCAGCTGTGATGCAATGTTGCAAAATATTTTTAAACCAAACCATTTAAAGCTTTGATATAAATGATGATATGTCAGAGTAGTTAAGCGATGGTTTCAATTACATGGTAGCCCTAATTAGAATAACCATAGATGATGATACAGGATACTTGGCATCCACTAGCTTATTAAACTATAAACTATTAGTTTAAAGGTTCCATAAACAAAACTGCAACTCGTGTGTTGTTACGTTGAGTCCCTGGCTGCAGTGTTTTACTGTGCTTCTTGTTTTGGATGATGCAAACTCTTTAAAACTTCTGCCTGCTTGATTTTTGGTGTGACCTTGCGAGCAGGCCCCATTACACAAAACCTGACTGCTCTTTGATGTCAGTTTGCAACAATATAACTAAAATCTCAAACACATATGGCCAACCTCTGTGACACTTCTTGTCTAGAGGCACTCATTTGAAATGAATCATTTTTGGTCACTTTTCCTCTTGTTGTCGCTGCAGGTTTTGAGTGCTCAGTAAAGGAGTTTTAGGGAAGAGATCCTCAACAAAACACTGTCAGTGTCCATTTTTCAGTCTTTGTCATGAAAGTCAAGCTCCTTTCTGTGTTAAGTCTTGCCCCCAGCATTGTTACATGATCTCATTTCAGCTAATTCATTTCAGTCGTGATGTTTTAAATGTAGTTTACCAATTTTGGCTGTCTCATTAGAGACGGACTAGAAAAAAGAGGATGTCAGGACGGCAGAGCAACATTTAGCTGTGCCTCAGGAGCACAGGCGGTGTGCTTTAGTCCGGTGAGCCCCTCAGGACACTCCATAGAAATCAATTTGCTGTTTCCTCCTCAGGATCAGTGTTGAGAAAGTAATTAAGCTGTGCTCAGGAACTCCTCACTCTATTAAATAGATTTTGAATCCATAAAAAATGCCAATTGAGATAGTTTCTTGGGAAAAGAATACCCACAATGACTCAGGGATATCTTTCTGTCCTTGCGTTTCTGCCTCATTAAGTGCATTTTCTGCCCAAACATTAAAACATTTTTCATTTAACAGTACTCTCCAACTGCAAAGATTGAATTTTCCTTGAACTGTTACATTGTATGTAAGTACAGTCAACTCAGTCGCCAGAATAAATGTTGTCATTGTACAGTTCTGCAAGCCACAGACATAACATTTATACATTATTATGTAAGGGATATTTTGAAACCTTATGTTTCTTTACATTTAAAATGCAGCCATCGTCTGGAAAATGTTTATTAAAAAAATGGAGACACAATCAGTGCTGAAACTGCTGCCTATGTCTCACTAAACAAGACTAGGTTAAAACCTAGTATAAGGCTGGACCGTGTACAGTGGTTCCCAAACTTTTTCCTTCAGGCACTTTACTATCACTGAGTAAACTGAAGATCTATGTTAGGGACATTTTATATTAAATTAAGAGAAAATAAAGCAATGTGCCTGTGGCCCCAGACCCCCAAATCTCTACATCTGCCCCTGGTAATAATAACAAGAGCTCAGTGCCAGCTGCTGGATTAGACATGGAGCAATGCGCTTTGGTGTTTCTAAATAATTCCATCCAAAGTCTGACTAAACCTGAAACTAAAACAAAGTAGTATTTAGAAGTCTAAAGAAATCACTTTCCAGCGCTGAATATTTGTCTGTTGGTTCATTCAATCCCTGCTGGAAATGCAGCCAATGCTCACAAAAAATGAATGACTGACTGAATGAATGACTAAACAAATAAATAATAATTTAGTAGCACAATCACCACTGGAAATGACGATGATTTGTTGCTAAAAAACAACCTTTGTTATTGTTTATTGGTCTTGAACAGTGGTCTACAGCTTGACAGCCATCTTACCCAAGTGACAAAATCAGGTCGTATTCATGTAATCAGAGCTACATCACTTTAGAAACATTGATATGATATGTATGAAACTAACAAAAGTAACAAATCTGTGGTTTGCAGAAACAAAAAAAGCCAACATTTTCTCTAGGGACTAGGCTGATGGGGCTCATGCTGTCAGGGTTTAGGTTAGGATAGATATGAAGCAGTATATATGCACATACACAGTGCCTGTACTGTAGGCATCCAGAAGTTCAAGAAACTTAAACGGCTTCTCTTGCAAATAGTCGATTCTATGGATCCATTTTCCTCTAAGAGACTAAAATTATGAGTAAAAGGAAATAATTGCAGAGCCCAAGTACCAATTTTCTATCCTACCTGCTGGTTTGTGTCACTCACCTGGTGTCCTTGTGTGAGTCAGCTCCCGATTAGATAGTTAATGAAAACCAGTGGAGCTTGGAGTAAGGAAAAACAAAAAACTGACAACCTCGGAGCTAGATAATGGAAATATACAAAAATGTATCGTGGAACAATGTACTTGTGGCCATAAAAACAAAATACACTACTATACCAATCCTGGTTCTGTGTAATGAACATAATTGTGCCAGCTCTGCAAAGTAAGCAAAGCAGTGCAGTCCAGAGGGACAGAGCAGTTGTCCAACAACAACTTTTGTGACCTAATTGCACAGTCAGCACCCCACAAGACACTGCAGTGTCACTAACTTAAACATCTTGGTAACACTGCACTTTCAGTTAATGGTAATTAGCCACATGAAGCAACTCTTTGATCGAGTGCACAGCCCGAAAAGAGGATACGAAAAAAAAGCGCTGAGCTTTGAATGATGAGTGAGATGGAGCTAACAGCAAATACCTCACAAGGTTCAAAACAGTTATTTGACACAATATTATTTCTCTGGACGAAAATATAACGGCATATTCAGAATTTTTGTAGGAATGCATGCTAAAATATTTATAACACCTGCAAAAAGGGGTTTAATAGCTGCATGGCAGATCAGAGAACACGGGTTACTTGTTCTATCAGTTTTCTGTAACACTTAAAAAAAAACATTTGCTTTAGGCTACAGCAGAGATGAACAATAATAATGGACTTTTATGAAAAATGTTTGTACATTGCAGCTACACAGATATGAATTCACTGACCAATATATTTGACTTTTCACTCTGACAACATCTGTCCCCACTGAGAGGCACAAATACCTCACTTTGACTTACAGCTATTTTCTCCTGTCGACTATTCAATAGTCCAGTCTTACTTTCTGTCACTGGTAGCAGAGTATAAATGTCATAAATCTGT
The DNA here is from genome assembly GCF_008729295.1 of Plectropomus leopardus. Taxonomy (NCBI): domain Eukaryota; kingdom Metazoa; phylum Chordata; class Actinopteri; order Perciformes; family Serranidae; genus Plectropomus; species Plectropomus leopardus. Next base: position 17,726,220 of record NC_056477.1, on the reverse strand, counting down.
CCTTTCACGTTTCAGCAGCCTTAACAGTGCCCATTCGTGCTTGCAGCTGCCATATTGCTGCAACGTAATTAAATGTAATAAGTAATTAAATCCCACTGTAATTAAATAATTACTTGTGAGAATTCTTCTGCATGGTTTCAGATTTGACAACGTGACACACAGAAGATTAATGTTGTGCAGTGAAATTACTGATGAAATCATTCTTTATGGTACACTGACAGACACATATAGTCTGCTGTCAGGATATGTCACACCAAGAGAAGCACAGGTGTTGTTAATAACATAAGTGATGGCTGCATTTGATTGGTCAGTTACAGGGCTCTGGTACTGTGCATGCTGGTTTACTGACACACCTTCATATAAAGCCTCGTCAATGTTATTAGTTCCACGTCTGCTTCTTCTGTTACGACAAGACAAAGGGTCTGCTGACATTCAGCTCCAGGCCAATAGATATCCAGTTAATGTTAATCAATTTTGTTACAATGTCACAAAGTAAAGGACTAAAACTTTGTCGAGCTCTGAGTCCGAAAAAGAGAAAAAAACTTCTATAACATCACGCAATATGTGTGTGGATACAGAGCCACTAGACATTTAAAATATAAATGCAGTTTATTCAAATATAACTATAATTTGGCATCATCAGTACAAGGACATTGAGTTAATGCCAACATGGCATATTGTAAGAATATTACATTTTGTTTTACTTATTTAGAAGGGACAGTGCACACATTTATTACACCAAAAACTCAATGTCATTTATGCTGACCTGGCAAGGCTGCCAGCAACACGCAGTTCGATGCACTAAAAGCTTAAGGAGTAGTAACAGACAGTTTAGGTGTGTGAAACATCGTTTATAATACAGTAGGCATAAGAAAATATGTTACTTCTTGTAGCTGACGTAAAATCTATATGAACTGTGGCAACAAACCACAAAACACTCAATATTTACATGCAAAATTAACAAAAATCATAAATAGTTATAATATTAAAAAATATAAGAGTACAATTTATTATAATATATAGATGGTGGAGCCTTCTCATAATGTAAAGCCATCGTTATAAAAATATGATAGGATTAATGTTTTTCTATTTTAATTTCTCACAAAATCATCCTCCAGTCAACTACAAGGCGTCTGTGGACCAATAATAGATTGTACATGTCACACTACCCTCCTTTAGGGAGGTTAGGTTTTTGTTTTCTGGCAATCATTACTGTAGGTGTTCCCCATCTGTTGAAACAGGTGATATTTTTAAAACGTGTAAAAAAAAAAAAAAAAAAAAAAATCTCTCGCTGAATAATAAATTCACTTTCAGCTGTCGGCATCTGAAATTCATTGTTAGCTATTAGCTTGAGTGCTTATCAGTGGTGTAATGTAGTCAACGGTCCCCAGTGCACACTATTATAACGGTGCAAGAATGACACGCCATGAACTGAAAACAGTGCAAGTCACCAGTTATTACACTTAAACTAGCTACCATATAATCTTCTCATCATGTGATCGTATCAAGATGGCGCTGCGTAAGGGGCATCCTGTTACAGCAGCTCCCTCTCACTTTTGAGCTTTTTCCCTCTTTAAGTACTTTCCAGGTGTTTTCAATATTTTGTTTTTGTGTGTGTCTGTCCATTAAGTATCTCACAAGTGCAGTTATCTCCATGTGCAATTGGTGTACATATTCTCTTATATATATTTTTTTTCTAGACCATTTTTATTGGCGCATTGTAATTTTTATTTTATTTCATGTAATTGTTTTTGCACCTTGTTTTTTTAATCGTACTTGGCAGCTTGTTTTTTTATTATATAACATTTTAATATTTTTATACTTGTAATTATTTTTTTTTACTATTTAATTGTTCTTTCGCTGCTTATACTGTACCTCATAGCTGCTGTAACATTGTGAATTTCTACACTGTGGGACTAATAAAGGATTATCTTTTCTTATCTTATCAATTAGAAACTTGAAACATGATGATGCAAACACACAGGTTACCTAAAAATCATCATTGCACATATGACAGCTTATTCTCATACAGTGGGTTGTATGATGTCCTAAAAAAGCCTGTATACGTATGTACATGACACAAATACCAAAGAGAAAAAAATGAATTATTCATGTCACTGATTTTTTTTTTAAGTTCATAATAGCTTATAAGCATATAGTTTCTAACATGTTTTGTTACAGATACTGACCATTTTGCAAAACAAAGAAAAGATAACCGTGATGGACGTTGGTTTGCCTTTTCAGTGGTGCATATAGCAAATGGCACCATGACTGACATTAAATATATTGTGAGTTTTTCTCTGCAACCTGGCAATTTATTGGCAATCTGAATTATTGGCACGCATCTGTTTTCTGCTCAACATATTGTTGGAGGGCCCACTTTCTCCCCCCCTCACCCAACGGGACACAGTGCAACAGCGGCCTACAGTGTTTACACCCCTGGTGCTGACGAGGGAACATAAAGCTATGTACTACTTAACTCAACCGTATTTCAAAAGTTATATTTTGTGTTTTTACAGTGTGTTATGCAATGTATTAGCCATTACTATCAGTTGGAAATTCATTTGGCAAAGCTGCAGTGGCTACACCACCAGTCTATGAGGATAAAACCTGGAGGGATGATGTATCTTGTTACAGAGCGGCCCCTGTTGTACGCCTCATCCACAGGGGACGACTTGTGTGTTTTGCGCACCGCTCTCTGTGAAATCTACATTAGGTTTGTTGTCGTTTTATAGCCTGTCAAGATAAAGAAAGTTGGCCTTGGCGCTTTGCTCCAGTGACCTTACCATCACTTTCTTTAATCTCCTCAGAAAAAAAAGGATGAAACCTTGAGAACAGGGCTGATCTCCGTTAACAGGAGAAGAGTAGGTACATCTGTACCTGTCCTGTTTTGACATCTTAACAAATGATACACTCACAGCGGGTTTTTGGAAGCCTCCAAAATGTATGCTGAGATCACTATTTACTCTGCAAAAACTATGATTAAGCAGCATAGTCATTTTCATTATCGCTTAACTAGAATTTATCCTCTGCTGTTTAATGAGACAGCTTGATTAGCATCTCATAACCTTGGGGCATGAAATGGATTTTCAATGGCTGATACTGTCTGCTTGTCTGAGTCCAGTGCTGGGACTTCTCTGAATGTGTGTGTGTGTGTGTGTGTGTGTGTGTGTCTGTATGAGAATGTAAAATGATTTCTGCCCTTTTAATTAGAAGCTCTTTGATTTGGTTAGAAACAAAATGGACATAACCCGCTCTTGTCACATTTAAACACGCTTGTTTCTAGAGAATAACTTCAGTCAGGTATTTGCTTTAAGTAGCCAGTCTGCAGGTATACACAACACACAGCCAGCAACACATTAAATTGTATTTTGTCCTTGCAGATGCCACAATTTTGAGCTTATCAGTCTTGGGTTATTGTGACCTTTAAATAGTGCGGCAGCTGTGCTCTACCCAAAGAGGAATTCCATTTTTGTCCGCCCAGAGATGTCAGTGTCCCAAAGAAAGGCCTATCATGTGGAAAAGGTGTTTTGCTTAGATAAGTGCTGAATACAGTAGAGGCAGTACAGAGTGTGAATTAAAATTAAGCACGATAGCATCACGGCTCCACTCCGGGATTCCACTGAGTCAGTGTTTGTGTGATGACTTTGTCTGCCACAATGCTGCTCATGAGATATAATAACGATTAAAATCCCTCCCCATGTTAAAAAATGCCCCACATATAGAGTGGCCCAGCTCCATACCAAATAATCATTCTTATATGGTTTTAAGTTCATGGTGTGTCATTCTGGAAATGTGACAAAATCTATTTAAATGTCAGCATGCGGCATATTTTCGATTGATTTTTAAGTGTGCTGCTGATTGACACTATTGTGCCACAATGCAATTTTTAACACAATTGGAGGAGCTGCTCACAGCTGGAGAAAATTAAAGCAAATTGTAGCTCTTGGTGAGCCAGCTACAGGAAGACCTGGAGAAAATAAAAATAGGGAAGGAATAAATGTTCTGAAAAGCATTTTGCCTCCTCATTTAAGCTGCTCTAATTAATAACAATGGATCAAATGACTGCATGTAATGTTTTTCATTTGTAATGATGAACCACAGAGAGTTATTACCCTACTCTGCAGTGTTTTTACCTCATTGTTTTGGTTTTACGTCCCACAGCTGTACTTTTTTGGTTTACTCTCATGGCCCTCATCAACCTCATTTGTAGCTGCTATGTGCCCACCCCGCTCTTAGAAATTAAGTTTATATATTATTAAACTGTTTTTATAATAGCATTGTAGTGACAAATTAAGTTCCCAGACATTTCCAATAGAATAGGGCCTTTATTGTCATTGCACGAGAAGTACAATGAAAATAAAAGTGCTACATCTGAACACCGCAAATCTTTAAAAACAGACAAATCACATAACATAATGGATTTGTGTTAAATGTTAATAATGTATTGAAAGACTGCCTATTTTGTCAAAAAACAAATGAAATATGGTGTCGGTTTACACTTTAGTGATATGTTTAGGATCACCATTTTGTGACTTTCCAGGCACGTTTTATTAGCAGCTATTTCTCATCATTTTATTGAAAAATGGAATTTGCTCGGCATTGCGTCTCCCTCAAAAACGTATTTGCTGTTTGAAATACGTTGTTTATAAATGTTATTTCCAGGAGACTGGGCTGTATGTGCCTAGCACCAAAGAGGAGACACAGTTACAGACTAGCTGGTGAGCACAGTGAAGCAATTAGCAGCTAATGAGCCAGTTATCTCTCTTAGGGATTGGCGGAGACCAAACAAAAGCAAAAAAGAGTCAATATTTGAGTTATATCATCAGATAGTTGCAAACATCACTCCAAATTCATACAAATGTTGTTTAGTGTCTGCTAAGTTGGCCATAACAACCTTTTAATACGCTATGGTGGGGTTGGGCTAAATTATGGTTTAAATTGTGCAACAGTAGAAATGTATCTGCACCAGAATAAATTTGGCAAAACCATTTAAACCACAGAAGATTTTTGGAGTGGGCTATGTATGTAAATTTAGGGCTGGATTCTTGTGTAATCTCATTATTCTCAGGTGACGTTAACTCTTTATTGCATGATCTCATGAGTCCAGCCGCCTCTCAAGCTAACATGATTTGAGCAGACATGGAGGAGAGTGAAGTTGCATTTACAGAAACCTGTGACAGTTGAAATAATTGTTCTCAGGAACCTTAAAGGGTTTAAAAGCATTTTAATTAAGTCATAACTCAAGTGCTGTCTCATGTGTGGTAGTCTTTGTTTTGCTTGTATGGAAGTTCCAGGTAAAAAAAAAAAGAAAATAATGAATGTAATCAGGTTATCTATGGTTACTTTAAACCATTTCTTAATTTAATTCACTGAACAATTACTGTTTAATGATATATACTGTTAACATGATGTAAAATTGCATATACTGTGGCAGAAGATTTGGCCATATCACCCACCCCTATGTCAATGTTGCTGTTTTTTTTTTACAGCTTGTTTCTCTGCCCCAGATTTGCCATCCCTAAATCAACTAATGTTGCTTTAGATTTCCAAATGGTAGTTTTTTCATTAAAATTACAAAAAGTACATTAATTTCCTGTATATCAACTGCCAAACATGAAACTGAGTACAAACTGTATATCATCTATATTTCACAGTATTATATAAAGAGTGAAATTTAGGTGTGGTAATGTTGACTATATTCTTGTCTTTGGTTGCATTTTGAGCAGGATTTGAAAGACTCTGCCTCTCCATTTGTTATAAAAGCGGAAGGGTTTCAATTGAAAAATTGTTTGTTTGTCATTTAAAGGCCATTGCTTGTTAGAGATTCACAAAAGAAAAGATTGCATGAATTGATTTTTCTTTGCTCAAACAGGAAGGCTGTGAAGCTGCTGCTCTGACAGCAAAACACAGCTTGTCTGGAACAGTTTCATGGTCTTAAACAGCTTTTGTAGCGTCGCGTCACTTTGGCATTGCTGGCTGCTCGTCTGTATTGATCTTGGCTCAAGTTGTTTGTCACCTGTTAAAATATACAGGGATCATGATATTTGTTGTGTTTCTCTCTCTCTCAATCTGTGTGTGTGTGTGTCTGGGGGCCATCTGTGCGACAGTTCATATTAATGAGAACTGTTACATTTTTATCAGAACATTCTGCTCCTGTTAGTTGTGATGAAGATGCTGAAGCAGAAAGAAGAAGATCGAGGTCAATTTGCCACCTTGTGCAAATGAACATAATTATTATGATTTTAAAAAATAGTTTTATTCTGTCATTCTTCTCATTTTTCAGTGAAATGCCTTAAAAATTTGAATATTTTGTTTTATTAATGCTGTGACCAGAGACAACATCCTCATACCTTAATATCTGATAGCACTGACCCAGGTGAAGAGTAAATCTCCTCCCAACAAACAACCACTCATCTGCTTCCTTTAATGTCTGCGGAGCTGATAGAACACACTCCTCTGACATGCTCACAGCTCAGTCATCCATAGCTGTCATTAAAGCATAAACCTCTACCTGAGGCTTTAATCCTCCTATCAGACAGGACCTGGACTTCCCCAATAGCACAGCTCACTAACCTGGCAGTAAGTGCCTCAGGACATCTGCAAATCTTGCCTGGCCCCAGTGCACTGCATTAAAGGGCGGCCACCGTGCACATTTTCCAACTTAAAAGCCAGAAAGGTTTTTGTGATATTAACTCTGCAGCCCTTTGACAAGTTGCAAAATTTTCTATATTTTCACACCTTTCATGGAACTGACCTTATACTAATGCACTGAAACGCGGGCAAGCCTGGTGCATAAAATCATCCAGTAGTTACTTTGATTATTATAGTGCATTCTTTGTACTTCAGCTTTTCTCGTCTTATGACTTTTATTACTTGAAGCCTTACAGAATCATGGTCATAAGAGTGTAAAATATTTACAAGTATCATTATTTTGAATGGATGGAGAAATATTCTTGTGTGCAGCTCTGATGCCCAGCTGGGATGTTGGACTGTGTGTTCATGGAAATCCTGGGTCTAGTAGGGCAGAGCAGCGACGTGGCATGAAATAAAGATAAAATGCTACAGCCTGCAGCAGAAATAGTGTTTCTTTCATCAAATAAATAAATCCTCTTATAGACAACAGGGATTATATTGTTTTTCATAATGTATGATAAGCCACATGTGGTCAGACTTCACTCACCAGAGTCCATATGAATATTAACAACTTTATGCTCGGGGATTTTATGGTGCATTACAGGTACAAAACTGTTTCAAAAAGATTAGTTGGTGCTTCTTCTTTTTCTACCATTAAGCCTTTGAAGAGGGCTCATACCACATATAGTATCGAGCTTGGGAAAGGACCAACATTTTGTAAGTTGCATTATTTGTCAAAAGACAAATCTAGGCTCCGTGGGATCACCTGAGTGGGTATAAGTCTGGTTTCTTATTTGAGAATAACCACAATAAAAAAGTGTGAACTATAAAATAAGAGACTTGTACCAGAAACCTCAAACAATTTACCTCTATTCATTTTAACTAGATGTACCTTACAGTTTACATCCATGTCTGTCATGGTTACTTAAAACACATCTTCCCCTTGGGAGCACAGAAGATCAGCACAGTTTCAAGGAGGGCACCCAAGGTTCCTGAGTTATGGCCAAATACATGTTTGTGGGGTCACCATGACCTTGACCTTTGACCTTCGCCCACCAGCTTCTAATCAGTTCAGTAGTTCAGTACATTCTTGAGTCCAAGTGGACATTTGTGTCAAATTTGAAGAAATTCCCTCAAGGTGTTCTTGAGATTTCGCTTTCACAAGAATGCAAGGTCACCATGACCTTATCCTTTGACCACCAAAATCTAATCAGTTTATCCTTGAGTCCACTCGTACACTCTCAAATTTTAAGAAATTCCCTCAAGGTTTTCTTAAACTATTGCATTCACATGCACAGGGACCTTGACCTCTGACCTATGACCACCAAAATCTAATCAGTTCATCTTTAAGACTAAGTGAATATTTGTGTTAAATTTGAAGAAATTCCCTGAAGGTGCTTTTGAGATAATGTGTTCACATGAATGGGCCAGACAGACAGACAGAGTTGATCACTGGACTTTATGGCTGTAATCAACTAAAGAAAAACTTGGTAAGCTGAGATTCTACCTTCTGTCAACTCATCAGCTGGTTGATGGTGGTCCATGCTACCTGGTAGCGTTTAGTTGCAACCATAGCATTTCTCTTTTTTCCAATCACAGAACTCAACATGAACACTTGTCCAGGATAAGTTAACTCTGTGTTCAGGCAGGTCGAATGCCTAAAGGGAAAAATAAATGTGATCTTCAATGTAATACTATTTGAAAATTAACTGCACACTGTAACGCTTTTCCATCTGAGCTGTATGTGCAAGTCTGGCTCACCACAAAGCGCTGAACAGAACTGATGAGAAAAATCTGACATATTAGACACTATATTCTGCGGTTGACGTTGGCGGATGTGACATACAACATAATATTACTAATGTTAAATATTCCTGCAACGCTGCATGCAAGAGAGAGACTAACTAGTTTTAGCTCAGGAGCTAATGTTAGCCATCCTGCCACTCAAATAAGGGCCCTGGTGTGTTTGTATCCCTTTCAGAAGCTTTGTAATCCAGCCTTGAACTGCGGTGTCTTTTTGAAGACTTAGTAAAACAAATCCCAATTGATGAATCTTACACTGAATGTCTTATGTGATTATTTATCCGGCTTCCAATTAAAATTTAGAGTTGAAAAATATTTATGTTTTGGTAAAATGCTGCACTCATCACCCGTCCAATTACAGTGGAGAACAGGTGTGACAAACAGCAAAGACCAACTGTCACAGAGGACATCTACAAGTGCTTAACAACAACAACAACAACAACAACAACAACAACAACTGTTTTTCAGCTGGCACACGGCCTAATAAAAGTAACAACAGCGACTGTCTGACCAATGGCATTTTGGTCGGAGAAGAGAGTAACGATCAAAGAATCGACCGGCCAACCACAAGTTTACAGCCCTACTGAACTGATCTCATGAATGAAGCCAGACACCAGCGTAACCACATAAAAGCAGGAGAATACATATGGATTACATCCAACAAAGCAGAACTTACTTGGACTGTGTAAGAGGTGCACTCTGTTTCAAGTACTCAAAGAACTTCCTGTCTGCAGTGGCTTTGAGAGCTCAGTGTACCGCACCTGAAAAGAGAACTCCACCAATTTAGCATTGCACTCCTATAACACTGTGCCACAGTTGCCTCTCAGGAAAAAGGCTTTGGGTTTGAACCTGCTGGCTGGCTGGAGCCTTTTTGTGTGGAGTCTGCATTTTCTCCCTGTGGCTGCGTTGCGTTTCTCTGTGTGCTCTGGTTTTCTCCCACAGTCCAAAGATGCATGCAAATTAGGTTAATTGGCGACTCTGAATTGCCTGTAGGTGTGAGCGTGAAAGGGTTTGTGTACACACTGGCTGGTATTTTATAAGCAGTATTTCTGTATTTGGTTATGGGTTTTTTTTGTATCTAGTTGCTTTTGCTGCATTTGGTCTGTGTTTCATCACACTGCATACGTGTTGTCAAATTGGTGAATGTGTTTCTCAGTTTGCTTACATTTTGTCTATATGTCTGTTATCTTAAAGAAATACAAAAGATCATTTGTATATAAATTACTCACACCATTTAACATGGAATTCCTGAAGAAAAGAAGACCCAAAAGCGGAGAAAATTCTTGATGAATTGAAGTCACAAAAAAGTATAACAAAACATTGACTTAACTTGACAAACAAACTCTCACGCAACTCGTTTAATCCAGTGTAATTTATGCAGTCGTATGTCCAATATTTCCCAAACACGGGACACATGATTAAAACTTAAAAAGTAAAAAACTCTTCTGCATAAACAATCTCATGCATGAGTGGCGCGCCTGATGCGTACAATTGATAATGCATGAAAACTGCACATATTTTTGAAGTACTGAGCATACAACTCTATAAATGAGACTTGGATTAAACTGCATTAGTTTTGTGAGAGTTTGTAAAAGATGTTTTGATGTAATGTTGCTGTTGTTAAACATGGACCCCTTTTACTTTAATTCATCAAGAATTTTCTCCATTTTTTGGTTCTTTGTTCACTGTGGAGGCATGAATGAATTCAATGTAACACAGGCTGAATAATCGATATGCCAATAATCACTTTGTTGGTGAAGTATTCCTTTTAGATGCAGTGCATTGAGTTCTCAAGGCCACCATACCTGTCAGTTTTTATGGGGGATTTTGAAAAAAAAAGCGCTGTAATCTTGATGAAAAAGCTCAGGCCTCAGTCACTGAGGCTCAGCTGCATTAGTTTACAGGTTTACACATTCACATTAGTGTGACGTGACTCAACCTTCACCTCCTGATTTAAACCCTGTGGACTTTTACGCACAGATCTTTATAAAAAATGACTTTTCAGAGAAATTACACTTTATGAAGTACAAATAAGTCGATCGCTGCACCCATTTGATCACTATTTCCTCAACGTCTGAAGCATTTTTGTGCGCAATTGTTGTATTCTTGACACCCTTCTGTCTTATATCTGCATAGTTATCAGTGTTGAGACTGCAGGGGGCACATTGCATCATTTCAAACCTCATTTAACACCAAACTGTGCCCCTTTCTAAAGCCCAAATTGCTCGCCATGGAGCTGCAGAGTGGCTCCAGACATTCATTAGCTTAATGAAAACAGGCCACACTTCTTCTACCGCCCAGCGAGCGCGTTCTCGACTTAGCCGCAACGACCATCTGCTCTCAAGCTCCCTGCCAGCTATAGGATAGTCCTGTCAAAGCAGCCCCTGTGAAGAAAGGCATCCACAGAGGTGCCTTAATCATTCAGATCAGAGGACAGGCAAGGACAGTAGGGATGCTTTTTTTTTTTATTATTAAGATGGTCTCTGCATCCCCTGGCGCCTCCCTAACCTGAGATGTAGCATTCACTCGTGATGTTAATGATGTTCATGAAAAAGGCTGAGTGTGCAGTTGTCGGAGTTGAGTTGCAGCAGCCACACAGCTGGCACTGAAGTTATTATCCGCTCAGCCACTGTGGGAGAAGCTGCTTTGTGAAAAGGTTAATATCATTTTAGGGTTGGCCAGAGTATGTTGTGGTGGGCGGCTGACCACCTGTTCAGCTCTGGAGGTGGTCTCTTATCATCTCATCCAGGAGCAAGCATTTGAAGGTCGAACCATTTATTACAATTAAAAAAAGTAGTGTGTGGGATAATATAAGCTGCCTTTATGAGCTTGTTTTAAGTTGTGGAAGATTTTCTCATTTTCTAATTGATCTTTGGCTCTCATTTTCTCCAAAAACGACCCATTTGAGTTGCGAGCTTCACCTCTCAGATTAATCATCGCTAATCTCAGCAGTGTTGCGCCTTCAAAAACCCAGAGCTACTTTTCTCAATATGAACACTAGCTGGTGCACAGCGAGAGGGAAATGATAGTCAGAGCCCCGAGGCCTGAATCTGATAGTTTGTCATCTGGATAGTATTACTTAATTTCCCACTGGGAAGAAACTCATTATTTTTGACTTTATCTCAGCACTGACCTCTGAAACAGTCTCAGGAACGTTATTGGTTTGAGCCCATGCTCCCTTTTCCTTTTTTTTTCGCCTCTGCACGACATGGATGACCCTAAACGCCAATAAGATACACGACTAGCAAGGACACAGTTCAAGCAAATGGATGGATGCATGCGTTATATCGGACTGCAGCTGAGAGTCCTGCTCACCTCTAATGTGCTACATACAGAGCACGTTTCTATTGATTTATCACAGGCTACATTACAGCTTTTTCTCACATGATGAATGGTGAATGGAATGTGAGATTATATTGATAATAGATGAATAATGGCCAGCCGACATCTTTTATGGTTAACCTTTTCTTCAAGTGGATCAAATTCTTTTAACATTCAACGCATAAAGACTGAAACATTTCTCTTCACGTATCAGTCAGCATTTTCATTTTTTATCCTCTTACATATGTTAGAGACATTGATAAGGAGTCTGATTGCTTTTTTTCTCATGTGTCACAGTTTAATTTTGTCGGGAAGCTGCTGGGACCACGGGGAAATTCTATGAAACGATTACAAGAGGAGACAGGCGTGAAGATGTCCATCCTCGGCAAAGGGTCCATGAGGGATAAAGGCAAGGTAAGATATCGATTTGTGTTGAAATATGGTTGTCGGCCTGGTCCAAGATATGGATCAAATGGAAATATTTACAGAAACGGAGTGCTTGAAATTCCACCAAAGCACAGAAGAATATTCTAACCAACAACTGAGCATTAACTGAGATGAATAACACCCAGAGCAGAATTAATAGCTTTCAGCTGACAAGCATATGTAGGAGAAAATGGGGATGTTTTCCTGTGTGTTGTTTCATAGCATATTCTGTAATAGTCAATTATAAATGCCAAGTAATGAATCTCTTTGCCAAAGTCATTTATCCTGCTGACTTGTGGTCCCCTGGAGCCAAACTTATCCGAGCGTGTACAAAGACAGTCTGCTTTCACGCTCTTAACAGGTCTCAGTGTGATGCTATAGAGTTACATTGCTATTATTACTGTAGCCTCTGATTCTGACATCTAGACATGACAAAAGGCTTGCAGTGTTACCACCTCTGGAAACTGGAGCTGCATTTCAATACGTCAGAATATATTTAGGGTAAAATACTGCAGAGGCCTTTACAACTAATTTTAAAGCCTCTATAGTCAATATTTTCAAGATAAAGATGTATCAAAATGGCAATGTGAAAGAATTCCCTAGGATAATCACGTGGATCTGCAGCACTCTTCAGCTTTACAGAGCTTCATAGCGGATTTCAGCTTCTTCTAGGGGCAGACTGGCAACAAAAAGCAGCCCAGGAATTTGCTGTCAAGGGGCCCTAATTTGATACACCAAATACAAATTGACATAACATGTTTGTCTATCAAAAGCGCCTGGCTGCCAGCAGGGAGCCAATATAGTCACTCAAATCTCTGCGGTAAAATTACTCGACACTACAACTGTGATGCACCCATATACTGACAATCATGGTGCACAGACTGAGCTGACAGAGAGAGCAAGCAATGGACTTGGTGAAGTTAGTACAAGGAAACATGTGACTATGTCCGTTTTTCAAGACAAATTGTTAAGTGTATGTAATGCCAAGGTTGGGGAAAAAAAGTAGACTGGTGTGTGCACCTCACAAGACAAGCCCAGTGGGGAAATCTCACTGGGCTTGTTTATCAAGAAGTCTTACCTTACTGTTTATTCACTCTCACCCCATAGCATCCTTTTCAGCCGCAGCAGCTGTTCACAATGAAAAAGCTTGAAAAACAAACTGTACACTACCTGCTCAACACCAAACAGCAGACAAACACAGTTAGCTACTCGCCGGTGAACACAGTGGAGCACTGTGCAGCTAAAGGGACAGATTTTTCCCTCAGGAGTTGGCACAGAGCTAGAAGAGGTTCATTACTGGCATTACATTCGCCTAATGGATAGAAAGACAACCGCAAATAAATGTTGCTGTTGATATGTCACTGTTGTGTTCATATCTTGTTTTGGCTTAAGTTGCCCATTAATTGTAAAAGCTACACAATTGGAGTTGTATGTGCAATTCAGATATCCAAGCTTTGACACTTTGTAAAACAAAATATAACACAGTAAGAAACACCATTTTATTCATAAATAAGTGAGACATTCTTGGCCTCAGAAACATCAGATGACAAACAACAATTTTGAGGTCCATCACATGACCTTCCTCAGCAGAAGAAGAAGTTTTCATGGACGTATATAGGAGGTGCAGTAGGCTAATAAAGTATATGTACAGTAATAAAGTACAGCAGTTTATTACTGTAATTGCTATATACTGTTGGTATAAATCTTTTCCAGCATCCAATCATTGGGGCCTGTAAAATGTGCAATTTTGAACCATATAATCGTATGGATGACTAAGCTTTTCTGTAAGTCAGCGTAATAAAGCCTCAAATTCATCAACAACTGTATGGCTTTGTAATTAAAAATTACCAGTAATACTTTTTTGCATGGATTTCCATTCAGGCTTAATTGTGAGGCTCAAAGTCTTTGCTCTGACGAAGACTAAAGGCACTGAGACGTTTCTTTACCATCACATTTCTGAATGTGCCTTGGCCGGAGCAAGAGTTCATTTAAAATTTTGGCTTCCTGCCACTAAGTCCATTCAGTTCACTCATGTGCTGCATTCACTTGTCTGCGGTGTGTAAAACTAAAGAGGTGCTAAAATATACGCAAAATAATAGTGTATTTACATGCATGCACTGCTTCTGTTAGGATACTGCACTGCACACTACAGCATGACTTTTTATTGTTTAATAAATCAATTTCTAAGTGTCACTACCACTATCATCATGTCTGTTTCACTTGCAGTTTTAGTCTGAGGGTGATTCATGGTGCTGTGTGCAGCAAAAAGAAAAATAACAGACCTCTAACTTTTGTTTCTTACCAAGGGCTGGCTATATAACGATCTGATTTAGTTAGCTGTTTTCTGTGTGCTGTATTGATTTTGTGTACAGTCTGGGCAAATCTGAAGGACTCTGTGATGAGACTGACACCTAAAGGTCATGACTGAAAGGCAGCCTGCCACTCGAGGCAGCTTGGCTGTACCAGTGTGATACAGACATTGCAAAAGTCCCATTACAAGCAAAAGTTGTCATCACACATCTCTGCCATCTCATCCAGTTCATCAGCAGGGTGCATCTGTCTTGCCGCAGGGTAAAATCTCAGGTTTGGAAATTTTGCATCAGAGCAGCACACCCACACATATTAGACCATATGCTCAATATAACACCTTGTGCACAGATATTAGCCTGGTTAACATGGTGCTGAGTCATAGAGGTAACACAGAGTCCTCAATCCACCTCTCTGACTCAAGACTGTGTACCAAAGCTAACACTGCAAGGTTAGAGAGAATTTTATGTCTGAGTTCTTGAGGTCCTTACGACAGTGCAAACATTATATTGATTAAACACATACATACTGCAGCCATGGTAACTTAAGTATAGATTACTTTACAACACGTCAAAGCTGCACACCTTTTTGGGGGGAATAGAAAACTGAAGATCCAATAGATGTCAATGCAATCTGACGTATGGTTAGGTTATAATTCTGACACTTTGTATGTATTTATTTCTTGTTTGAAAAAACATTTGTTTTATGGACACAACATGAGCATTCCTGATAAATTAACAAATGAAGGTTGATCATGGTGATGTCCCTTCAGTCTTCATCTATCCAAGTGGGTCAAAGACTCAACACAGTGGCCAGATATCATTTATCTGGACATCTATTTAATTAATAAATTGTTAGACCAAGTGTTGTCTGTAAATAAGAATTAATAGATATCAATAGCCAGTTATTTGATCTAGGCTGGGCAAACCCTTCTCATTCCCAGGTCCTCATTTACCAATGCTTTTGCCTCCCTAATGTCTCAAATCGACACACAAGTCATCTTTTAGCATCAGTAAATGACGCACAAAGGTTTTCAGGCTGAAACACATTGTAACACAAGATAAACACTGTCAAACATTGTGGTTAGCTTTGAGCTACAAAACTGCTTGGTTAGGTTTTGAAAAAACATTTTTTTTTAAAAGTTAGAATATGTATGCAACATTACATAAATATATCATATACCTAAGCAAGTAACGTAATGCCTATGTTAAAATAACAGACTTTTGCTTTAACACAGGACACAAACAGCAGTCTCCTGGGTGAAAGTCTGTGTTTGTTTGACCCATCCATGCAGACTTTCTTGCTCTTGATACTATGTCAGTTGCTCTCAGGGTCAAATATTTCCGCGGATGGGTTTACATTGAAGTTAGTTGAGCCTAGTGCGTCTCATAGAGATGCTAAAGTGTGCCAGTATTACACACACACAGGAGACTGACGAAGCACTGATGATCTGGAAAGAAGAGCGTGTGACGGTTTGATGCTGCTATACTGATGACTATAATGCAGCAGCCTCCTACACCAGCTAGCTATCAGTCAGTAGCAACTGCCACCAGCATCATTTCGCAATTCACCCTCTGAGGGCCAGTATGAGCCAGTTAACCCGCCACACAACAGCTTTTGGCGCTTGCCCATCTCTCGTCTGATGTGACAGCACGTTTTTTCCCCAAAAAAGTGGGCGATGCCCATCTGGTCTATAGGTCTGTGCGGTCAACCCCTGCTTTAAAACTCTCCCAAACATTTCAGTAACAAACTTATTGAAACAACTCTCAGACATGATCATCTGCCCATATGGAGGTTTTGATCTGATCCATAATGACTTGACATAACGGCTCTCTGGCAGTGACTGTGAGGCCCACTGAAATTTTAGAAGGGATTTTTTTAACTAAAGCTGATTTTTTCCTGGAGGGTGGAGAACGGCCCTGTGATAAAAGGACAGAAGTTTGACTCCCCAGACTGGTGGGGTGAGTGGCACTTGCCCTTGTCTTAATGGCCCCCATCAAAGTGTCCTCGAGCGAAGCACTCAACGCCCAACTATGCAGTGCACGATAAATGAACATTGGTTTAAAGAATATACATTTTGGCATTATTTTATAATCAACACATTGTTTGGTATGTAGCAGCTGCATTTGCAATATAATTAGACAGAACATCTCCACTGCAGGTCTGACATCACCTTCAATTATGTGTTCAGTGTAGAATTGATTTTACAATGTAACTAGTTCATTTTAAAACACAGTTAGGACTTGCCCCAAGCTATATTACAAATCTTTTAAGCCTTTAAAGCCAGTGTGAAGCCTCAGGCGGTGGCCCCTCAGGGCCTGGGTTAAGACTGAAAGGTGATTGGGCTTTTCTTGTCATCAGACTTTGGAACAGTTTGCATGAGTAGCTTAAATCGACATCTTTTGTTTACTTCAGTGGCTTTTTGTAGACTCACTTTAACTCAATGCCCCCCATCCAAACTCAACATTCACCTCTTTGCATTTCTATTTTCTTTTTCTATGTTTTTACCGTTTATCCTGTGGTGCTCCTGCTTTAAGTCTGCAGAGGCGATCACCACACAGTTATGTAAGGATGAGCTGAACACACTGAAGAGCTGCAGTAACACATTAATCAGGTTAATGCGAGACATTTAGCCAGTCAGAAAGACATATTTGAATAAGAAATTCTGTTTTGTTTCAATGTTGCAATTTTATTAAATATTTTTGATTTGTTTTGTTTAGGACCATTCTTGGTGATAGCTATAGGATTTCTAATCAGAAAAAGACAATCTGGAAACCCTGCCAAACCTTTTCTCAATGCTCATGTTCCTCAGATTTTGGGAGAGTAATCTTATAATCAGTGTAGAAAGAGAAATTGAACTGCACCGTCTGTTTGTCAGGGTGACACCTGCATCACTTCCCTCTCCACTCTCTTATGTCTCCCACACAGACAGAAGGATCTCTGTGTGTGTCTGCTGTTTTATTTATCAAACCTGTCATGTCTTACCTGTCCACCAGGTGTCCACAGTGTGGCTTCCTCCCCAGCCCACCTGTCCCTCATCTGCCAGTCTGTCTGTTGCCACGGCAGCTGCACCTTATTACTTTGTTAGTTTTTATTCTTTTACTGTTTGCCTGCTTTTGCCTTGTTTGTGATACAGAACTTTAATATTTTGTCTTGCGGTTGTCTCTTTTACCTTTTTGAAGGGCAATATTTGTCATTTTGTTGCTTGATTTATTAACTTGTGGACACTCAAATTCATAAATAACAGCGGTTACCAGTTAATTTCCTGACCAACAAGATTATCTGAACTAGCCTGTAGCCTTCACAATGTCTGGATCACAAGATGCCAATCCATTTAAACTTTCCTGGGGGCTATTTTTGAGCAGAACCTGCAGAGCCATATCTGTCTGGAAAAAAAGCATTCACTAACAACGTCCCTGGTGCCAAGCTCAACTATCTAGTCTGTTATTCTTCTCCTTTTTTTCTGTGGTTGTCAGATCAGCAGTAATTATTCTCTAGAAGTTATTCCTTATGCAAGGGAGGAAAAGGCCACATATCATTCAGAAAGGTTTTTGTGTGTGGTACAAGTGTCTTTCTGGTGATGAATGTAGTGATCGCTCAAGTGTCTTCTTGAATTGAAACTAAATCAAAAATGTTTCAGCTATAGTTTGCCTTTCCAAAAGAGGTTTATGATGAAAGGAGGGATAAAGGGGGAGTTGTGTGTCACAGCAAAACTTCGAACAGGAATACTTGAATGTAGATGTTGAACTAAGCTGGCAGCTTGGCTCTACAGCTGGAGATGTCAGTTTGTTTGTTGAGCAGTCTGCCTCTTTGTACCAGACTGAAATACATTAACAAGGATTTTTAAAATGTATCTTATTGGATTTTATGAATTATAGTTTTATCTAATGATTTTATGATTTAACCTCTTAATTTTTGTTTTAACTGTTTTTGAATGTCCTTTTATGATGAATTGCCTTGCTGGCCTGTTTATTCTCTCTGTTTTATGTGCTTATAATGTCCTTAAGGTAAAGCACATTGAGCAGCTTTTCTTTTATAAAGGTGTTATATGAATAAAGTTTATTATCATTATTGTTTTTATTATTATTACTATTAAAGGTTAAATCATAAAATCATATTATTATTATTAGTAGTAGTAGTAGTAGTAGTAGTAGTAGTAGTAGTAGTAGTAGTAGTATTTAGCTAAAACCACTGTAGCTAGAAGCCCCTCAGCTCACAGAGCCACCAACATTTTCAGTGCCAACCTTCAGTGGGTAGTGTCCAAAAATAAGTCCAACCTGTCAGTCAGTCAGTCATTCTCTGTAACCGCTTGTCCTAATAAGGGTCGCGGGGGGGCTGTAGTATGTTTTATCAGGGTGAGGGTTTCTGGCTCAACTCCACCTACTACCAAGGTGCACTATAAAGGGATATATTTCAAAAGAGGACAAAGCTCCAACAACAATTTAAGAGCAACACGTTTTGGCAATTAAAAACACATTAGTCTTGCATAAATTTGTTTTAAACACTACAAGTGTTGCTGGAGCTTCAACGTCTAAAAGTATGTTTTAGCTATCATATATTTAATTTTTGTACTGAGGATAAAAATCAACAGGTCCCAATCATTCAGTATCAGCACAGTTTATGTGCTTTGTTTTGTCAGCCAGCAATATAAAGAGCACTGACTTATAAATGAATATTTTATGACATGCCATTACAGTACAATTAGTACACATTTATTGTATTTGGTATTTGTTAAAATTTGCATGTTATTAAACTACATGTATTTTCTTCTATGAATGCAAATCCTTCACTTCACGTTTCTTGCTTTCACAGGAGGAAGAGTTAAGGAAAAGCGGGGAGGCCAAATACGCCCATCTGAGTAACGATCTTCATGTTTTAATTGAAGTCTTTGCTCCACCTGGAGAGGCCTATTCCCGCATGAGTCACGCCTTGGAGGAGATAAAAAAATTCCTAGTTCCAGTGAGTTTAATTCTTCATCTTATTTTTTCCTCCTAATTTTTATTCCTGTGCAGTGCATGAACATAAGACATTCCTGCTGCCTTGATAACTCCTCCGAGAGTTTACAGTATCCAAGGTTTGTTAACAAAGAGTAAGATACAAGCGTGACATTTTTCTCTGCTCTACAAGTACTACCCTGCACTGCATGCGCTTACTTATAAATGAAAAATAATGTATTCAGCAATTAAAGTGCAGTATGGAGAAACTTGCAAGTCTCCAGCAACTTACAGCCTGGAGAACTTAGCAATAATTAATGTGCGTGTTGTGTACTCTTGCTGAGTCTAAGCTGTAAATATTAATCAAGCTTTGCAAATGTGACAAGCCTAATAGAGGAATTGTGCTGCATGAGTCTACTTTATGGAGTTTATGCTCTTTCCTATAGCTAGCTGATGTTCTTACAAGTCTTACATGTCAGCTCATTGGGCCAGGAGGATGATGATACTGCATCTCGCACCGAGCAGTTCATGCCCCTCCAAATACAAATTACTTAACGCTGTCTGCCAAAAAACAAGAAGAAATGCAGGGTTATCAATCCACTCCTGATGTTTCTGTGTGTTCGCTTTCAGGAAGAATACTTTATATAATCACTGCACGTCTCCCGTATCAGATTTTGCTTTCAAAAAGATGGCAAATATTTCAAAACAAGTCTAGTAAAAGTGTTTGTTTCCCTGTTTGCAGGCTGCGAGCAAGTTTAGGTTTATTGTAGTAAAGTGAAAACAAGGATGAGGGGCAACACTGACACCATTAGACTTGCCTGAGTTTACCCCATTCTTGTTTCCACCCCTCGGTGCTTTCATACGACTCCTCACATCGGCTCATGAGCGTCATTATCTGATGGTGCAAACAATTACGATGAGAAGTCAGGCCTGAAAAACAGAACAAGTGCCCACTGTACAGTGATGCATGCATCCAGAGTGCATATTGGAACTGTTAACACGCTCATACAGTATGTTAAAGCAAGTTTTGTGAACTCCTATGCTGAGCTAACATTCGGCAGATTGGTGGTGTAAATGCCCACCAGGCGTACATTTTCTCAGAAATGCTAATTTGCTTCAGCGTCCTATTTGTGCTCTGATGCGCTTTGCACTGTGCGATTCACACCAGCCTGTTCTCGTAATAAAAGGGTCAGATCAGCAGGGGCTTTTATGTATCGCTGGTGTTGTTGGGTAACTACATAAACTGCAGTAAATACAATGCTTTACATCCACACACACTCTCTCCAAGAATATAAATATACTGCTGGCAGAGTCTCAGCTCTGGCTTCATTGCAGTACCTTGAGAATAGATGAGGTATTGTGTACTCTGAATTATTCTAATAACAGTGCAGCAAGGTTTTCTAATTAGTGTACACGCAGGACTGGCTATAATACCTTTCTTTTTAAATAGGCACACACATTCAATAAGCACAGACAGTTTAGGCTAGATAGTTTGAATCTTTTGTGAAAATCTGCCAGCAGAACTAATGATGCAGGGTGACCAAGGAAGAACCGATTCAATAAGATTTAACTAAGTGACAAAAGAGCTGAAAATCATAACAGTGGATGAGAATGCACAGTCTGCCATATTTGGGAAAATATGGTTAGTAGCAGGTGGAAAATAAAACGTCCAATGCTGATTTGTTAAAAATGCTAATCCATACTGAAAGGATGAGTGCATCACATTCATTTTTGCTATATCTTGCTAATCAGATGTTACATTTGCCTCCTCACACTGTCTTTCATAGTGATTATAGACAAAACCCCAGCATATTAAGAAAAGGGGAAAGCATCACTTTGTCCCTAAATTCAGGTTATATTGTGTCCACAAGTCAATAAAAACACATAAAAATTAAAGACTGCACCATCTATTTTACAGCACATGCTTGCTGCTGCAGGGATCTTATGGATTTGCAAATAAACTGCACATAATGTAACACAACAGGCATCCGTCAGTATCCATAGTGACAGATGTTTCCTGCCTCTGGTTAAGAGTGGCAAGTGTGCCCTGCTGTTTATCCTGTTTTTATTGCTGCACTGTGTATTAACAGAGATGGATACTGTGTTGTCAGAGTGCAAATTCATATAAATTGCTATTGGGGATCTGTTTGGTTGAAAATAATCAGCATGGGTTTAATGACTTGTAAATATTGTTAATTCAATTCCTTATTTTTATATTTCCAAAAGGAAGAATAATTTAAAGTTGTTCATTCGATTGTAATTAAAAGGGAACTCAATTTTACAGATTGAAGTCTGTCAACTGGTGTTGGAGAGTACTACGGCATAAGCTTAAAAAAAAAAAAGTATTAAGCCTTTTGTGGTTCTAGGGGAAACTGTTTCAGGTAAGGCTGCAAAAAAAATATATTTTTTTATTGTCATTGCGTTATGAACTTGAGAGGTAAACACATCGCAAAAGACTGCAATGATGAACTTTGAATATAGCAACAACTATAGCTAGACTGTAGCTTCACAGTCGCTCGTAGTCTGAACACAGCGTTAGGCGTCGTCTGAGTGTGTAGAATCTGCACACATCTGAGTGAGGTTTATCAGACTAGTGCTTAGGGTTGCAACAGTATGACAATTTTATGGTATAATAACGACCTCAGAAAATATTGCGGTTTCATCATATTACAGAATTATCATTTTCAGTCAAAATAAACGTTAGAGGAATGAAAATTGAAGGGTTACTTTGGGTCAAACAAATGTTTTTATTACTATAACTAATACAAATTTTTACAGGAAGTATGTATAAAAAGTCTAAAGTCCAAAAGTCTAAAAAAACTAAATTAAAGGTAAGAAAATCTCTGTCCAGTTGACTTTTTTTTCTTTCAATATCGTAGATAAGCAAATGTACACAGTATGATAACCTTCAATTTTCATGTCATATACCTTGAAAGCCTTAAGTGTTAAGATGAGTGCAGGCAAAAGTGCGAATGCAAGAGAAGACCTGATGCCTAAAAAGCAGCACGTTAGCCCTCCGGCAATATTTTTAGAAGAGGAGAGACTGAAGCACTTTCTTTATTACATATATTATTGTTGTCACGATATTCAACGTTATCGCTTAACATATTTACTTTATATTGTGCAACCCTAGTGTGAAGTCTGATAAATTGCAATCCTAAATTGGCTGACTACTTTTTTAGGGTACCAGACATCAGCTTGTAGTCAGCTCAGCATGTAAAAGGCAGAATGCACCAAACAAAAGTGGCCCAGGAGGAAAGATGGACTGAATTTATGATCCAGATACAAACATGCCTGATTCGAGCCAGCTGGTGTGCAACACTATTGCTTCTCTCCAGCGGCCCACCAGGAAAACTAGCACTGCTCCTGTGGCCAGTCTTCCCCTGCTGGTGTGACATTATGCTTCAGAAACCAAAGTGATGCAGCCGGCAGGATCACAGAGACGGGTAGCTGTTTCCCACAAAGCGTGTAGTTAAGTGACTTATACCGCTGGGTCTAGCTGAAAATGTGCCAGAGCATGTGAGCTGAGGTGAGGGACTATATGCTGCACTCCTCTCTCCTCCCATCTATCCTTGAACAAAATCTCAAATGTACTCCATCTCCTAACAAAGCAAATTCCGTTTTAATGTGGCATCAGGCCTGTGATGTCAGAAAATAAATGTCATAACCCTGTAATTTAACAAAACTTGCCTCCCACTGAGCTCATAACTGCAAAATAGGAAAAATAATACTCACTTTCTTTTCTTCTGATTTGAAAAGCCCTCAGTATGTGGTGTGTGCACACTTCTTATAATGTTAATCACATTTTTAGAAAAAAATATCACAATCACATGAACAGGCTATGTGACCAGTTGCAATTCCAATTTCACATGTATAATTAGTGTATGTTGTGTTATTCATTTCGACCTCCTGAGCAGAAATAGAACTCACGAGCAGCCAAGAAGTACAGTTTGTCTGACTGTGAGCTTTATCAGTCGTTGGAGCCAGTAAGGAGAGAAAGCTTGTCTGAACGGGAGCCCTCAGATCTGCCGTGAAGCAAAATCTGACTACAGAAATGCTGTCAGCGCTGTCAGCTCCCAGTTATGCACCCAAGAAAAGAAAAAAAAATGCAAACAGGAACCTAATCAGTGCAATACTATAATACATACAGGCTGAAAAGCTCTGGAGAAGGACACAAGCTCCTGCTCTCAGTCGGATGAGTTTGTGGCCTTCATCTCGGGCCAAACTGCATTGCATTTTGGCAGACAGAGTGTGACACAGATGCTCAAACAACATGTGGTAGTAATTTGTTTTTGCATAAAGTCAAATGCGAAGTCAAACTAAAATATTCATGCAATTAAAACTGACCGTTTTTTGTATGAACTGAAGTATTTGATCCATGTGATCCCAAAGAACGTGCCTAAGCTTCAGCACTGCAGACTGGCCTGGTGTTGCAGAGCCATGCACTTATGTACAATTACCTGCATTATCATCTCCAGCAAAGATCGAGACTGCTTCAGTGTTCCTAACAATACAGGTGCCAACTTTGCCATGGAAATGACGGAGGTTCAATTTCTATTGAGTTAAATTTGTAAGAACTCAATGTGAAAAAATACATTTTTTACTATGAAATAATAGTTCATTTTGTTCCATAAAATCGCACTACATGTAATATGAGTATTTGCAACTCTCAGGTATAGGCTCAATTATGCTTTGCTGTATCGGGACCTTAATAGTAGCACTCCACCCCAATCAGACAGAGTGTGCTTTAACAGCAAGCAGTTTTTTGTAATTGTTTTTTCTGAAAGTGAAGCGCTAACTGCTTTTGTCTTGACTTGTTTTTCCACTCTATGCACCTCGCAATTCTGCACAAGTGTCCTGAACACCTTTAGTAGAAAAAACTTCCAATTCAAAGTGAAAAAATGCCCAATGTCATTTTTTTTTCCCACCATCCAATTAGATAAATTAAGAGCCTTCTGTGGTGGCAATGAAGACAAGTAGTACAGTACATGGTTTGTGTGAACCAAATGTTAGCTCACTTTCAACATCCTCCTAGGCAAGCTGCAAAACATATCTGAACACTTTGTGGCCTCAACAACATTTTTCAACCCATTATCAGGCCCAATGTTTGACAGCAGATTGTCACACTGTCTGTAACTCCTGCTAAAATACTGACCATCATTCAGGCGAAGTTCCTGAACTAGCTAGTTACTCCCTGTGATTTCTCTTCTTTCTCATGTGCCCACACAGATGTCCGTTTCCCTTTGACCACTGCCCAAGTGTCCTTTATGTAGACTTAAAGGTACAGATCTGTGAGATTGCTGCCCTGTAAAATAGCAGGTGAACTAAGGCCAGACGATTTAATGGTTGCCTAGCAGTGATTAGTTTAAAAGATGCGGTGCACTTATGGTTTTGTAAACTGTGTATTCAACATCAAGCAACACTATGGTCATGAAGCAGCACAATAAAGTGAAAGCACAAGTCCAAATAATAAAGATTTATAAATATAAACTTTTGGTTTCACCAAGTACAGAATCAGTGTCCAGATCTACGCCCAGTTCTTTTGTTAGGAGCTGAAACAAACAGCTCATGCTGAAAATCGAATGGACAAGATGGAGATAAACAGCTGCTGCAGATGCTGCAGCTGCGTCTGCACTTCTGGATCAACTGTGATGGTTTTTCAAACCTTCTTTAGTTGAAAAAATAGTGTTTCGACAAAGCATGTAAATGTACTGTAGGAATTTACTTCCTACGTCTTGAAAAGGTGTGAAGTTAAAAAAAAAACATCTGACTTTACTATTGTTCTGAAATCCCATTCTAAAACAATCAATTCACCATGCACTACTCTTCTTTCCCACTGTTTTTAAAAAGTTTTAATGAATTACGGGCTGTAACAATATTAATCAGAGCAATTTCTGTGTATAGAATTGACACAGATTTAGTATTTGGGCAGTTGTGAAACATACTCATCGTCTGAGGATGCTACTTCTGCAATTTGAGTGCATGTTTGTAAAACCATATGTCCCTGCAAATTGACCCGTGTGCCTGCTGTGTAAGGGAAGATGATGCATCACACACTTCAATTCTGCTCATCCAGCACTGCGAACACGACACTTCGTGAGAGCTTTTTTCTGAAACACCCCATGCATCAGATATGAGAGGTTTGTGAGGTCATCAGGATGGATGGAGTTAGAATGAGTCCTCTGCGGCTGCTGATCTAACTCAAGATACATCTCAACACACATTTTGTCAGCTCTTGGAAACTGAAATCTATTCATTCACATCAGCAGGTGCCATAAATCTGAATCCCTGAATATGCTGTATATTACCACTGAATTCTTAGCTCTGTCCTTTAAAGAACTGTGTATCAAATAGTCCCTGCACAGAGGTGTAGACATCCTCTTTAATACTAAAACATATGCATTTGCCAATGTAAATAAATAAAAACATGAAAGTAGGAGAACACACTTAATACATTTATACCATAAATTTATGTAGATGAGGCATAAATTCAGGGTTTCTGCACAAATTCATTTATTTAGGGTGGCCTGCTGTAATGACAACATCTGCCGCCACGTACCGATTTTCTATTCATGGTATTTTTGATTTACTTCACTAGATTTTTGACAAAACAAGTTATTTCCAACCCTGTAGGTGTTTTTTTGCGTTGCAAGGTTCATCAGGAGCACTAATGAAATATATATAGTGTTTGGTTATTTATTGCACTGGGAGCTCAGAACATACTCTGGGCAAAGATGAAATTTAATGATTTTTTTTTTTGCTGGGTCTAAAAGTTTGCATTCACTCGTCTCTGCAGCAGCCTCCTCTCATCCATTAATCAGATCTGATCAGCTCTGATCAGATAAAGTGATCAATTTTCCACCTTGCTACACACACTCCACAAACTGCAGATGACCCCCTATTCCCCTATTTCATGCGCCCCCAATATTGAAACTAAACCTACACCCATGTTCCTGTATCTACTGTGAGTTAACCATATTAGTGATCCAACAAAGCTCACGAGAAAAGACGGAATTTTGTTTCTCTCTCTCTTTATTATTTGTTTCAACTGGCGAAATATAAAATAAAATAAAATCATGTTGCTAGATGCCTGAAGGTTTATTAAAGATACACTGAGAATGATTTTCCAAAAATGCTGAATTCATTTTTATGTGGCATTTTTGCCACATTGACAGTCCAAGAATACAGATGCAGTTCTTTCATAAATGGTCCTGCAGCCAACAGACTCGTATCGCTGAGATATAAGAAAGATAACATGCACAAGGCAAGAAATCAGTCAATGCAGCAGAGACTTGCAGCAGGTAGATCCAAACACAAGAGTGATTGGTATCGCCATGCCTCATGTGCCGGCCCTTGGAGTCTAACTTTAGCTCTGTGAAGGGCATTGTGTGTGTACAAGGTCATGCATGGTCAGAATTAATCTCAGCGAGTAAACAGTCTGACCCGAGAAGCCTCAGCATGGGGTTTATCTTTGTATACTCATGTTAACGCCTCTGTCAACAGTCAACTTTTACAAGCTCTGGCAGATTTGTTGTGCTTTGGATAAGCTGCCAGCTTTCCAATTAAAAGCCCTGCCAGTCTCCTTCAAACCATCAGAACGCTGAAGGCCTTATTAATTCATTTACAAGAGTGGCACATGTGCACGGTGTGTCAAGTGTTTTGGAAATCTACTGTGAGGATTTTCTTTTCGCCATCTACTGTGACATGTGGGTGTCAAAATCTGCTCATCGTATGGTCCTTGTATGACACATATCCTATTACTGTGAGACTGGAGAGCGGGGACGACGTGACAGCAAAATGAGGAAAATGATGAGGAAGTTTGGTGGCTTATGTGTAAGGTGTATAAATATGCAATTCTTGGGGTGTTATGGTGGAGTAGTGGAGAAGATGCAACCTGCATTTAGTAAACTCTGAGGTCACTTGTATGGTTTCAGCTGGGGACCTTTTTTGCATGTCATTAGGGCTGCAACTTGAAAGAGGGTGGTTATAGGCACATCAGACACTAGGTGCAAGGCAATCAAAAAACAGCGTACATGAAGAAAAAGGTAACATTTGAACTGACAAAGATCCAAGCAGGATCAAAACGTTTTCCTAAATAAACTTGTGTGACATAGAGTAAATGTGCAGATGTTACATTTTAAGTCATCAGGGGTGCAACTAACAATTATTTACCATTAACTGATTAGTTGTTTGGTTTATATAATGACATAAAATAGTGAAAAATGGCAACTGTTGTTTCCCAAAGCCAAGATGACATCCTCAAATGCCGTGTTTTTTCCCCCAAAAAACCACACATTCAGTTTAATGTCATACAGGAGCAAATGAAACAGAAAATTTGCACATTTAAGAAGCTGGGATCAGAGAATTTTTACTTTAAAAAAAGACAGAAAAATCTTCTCAAAACGATTAATCAGTTATCAAATTACTTGGTGATTAATTTAGTGGTTGATAAATATGCTTTGATTTTACGAAGTCACGCTTCTGGTGTTTTAAGTGTCAGAATCTGAATAATTTGGCATCACTTAACATGTGTAGAGAAATATCAAACTTTCTACAGCTATCAAGCAACACAATGGACTGAAGCACATGTACGAAAGTTTCTTAATGGATTGCTAAAAATACAAAAAATGTGACATCATCTAGTCTAGGATCAAAGTCCAGTCATGTTTTAAGACATATAGGCATATCTGCTTGAAATGAATCTGCTTGTAATAATGTGTCTGTCATAGCTTTCTTTCAGTGAAAACTTTCAGTCTATGAATATGGAAAATTTAAAGGTGCCCTGTGGAGCTTTCTCTCGTAAACAAACAAGATTTCTGTTTACATTCAGTGTTAGTAATAACAACACACTGTGTCTCCTCGAGGTTTAAACAAACATGTTGGGTGCATTTGCTTCCTCATAAAACATTTTCGAAGCGCTGTTCACATTCATGTTTAATGGCTTCTTCCCTGCCCTTTGTTGCCATAGTGGGGACACACACATAAAACATTGTTCTATCACGTTAAAAGTGGTCAAAAACTCCACAGGGAACCTTTAAGTGTTGGATTGGAGGTTTCTATGTTACACCAGCTTACTGAGCCATTATTAGCTACCAAACTAGCAGGAACAATAACAAAAGTTGTAAATATTCTGGGCTCAGCACAAACTTAGGGGGATCTGGGGGCATGCTATCCCGAGGGGATTTTTTTTCCCATTCATAGCAGCTACATGCACTACTTTTCAAATCATCTCAGATTATAAAATACCCAAAAATCATATGGGAAAAACATGACAGCTGCAAAGGCAAACAAATCATCCTGTAGAGCCAGCACCTAATTGTTCTCCAATTGTCTCTGTCGGTCTGAAACTATAACACAAAAAATGTTGAGGGGAATTGAAGTGAAATACTCTGAATTGAATATTAAGACAACAGAAGAACATTTTTATAGTGAATTTCTTAGGGGAATATTCTGGGCTTTTGAAATAACATTTAGGGTTGGAGCCCAAAAAGCCACCCGCTGACTCCGCCCCTGCAAACTAGTTGCCTCTTATGCACACATCTTAAACTCAAGTTCAAGGTAACCACAGAGGACCATTTCCACTTCAGTAGATTCATGTGACACAGCCTTCAAGTGTCAAAATGAAAATCATTAATATCCAAGCAAAGTCACAAAAAAGTAAAATCATTTTGAGTGCAGGGGGACTTTAACTTTTTTGAGATAATGTGGTAATATTAAAAAAAGAATAACCGATGTTGAAAAGACCCACCAACATTGTCAAACTGTGAATATTATGAATTATTCCACCAAGAGTGTGATTGCCCATTTGGCTGCTAAAGTTGTTGCCTGATAATGAGTTGACAGAAATTTTATACTTTCCACATGTTGAGGCACTAAATGAGTTTCACACTTTTTGTTGTTTCCACATAATTTAAATCTAATAATAGGTTTTTAGTGGAGAGCTGACAGAACTCAGTATTGAAACTATGCAAATGACAGAGTGGTCAAACCCCTGCTGTGATATCCTCGTGTCTCACTCCACTGAGAGTGAGACTTAGAGGTGTAGGTATAACATAATGGAAATACAGAGTGGCAAAAGAAAAGAAGGTATAACAAATAATGAAAAGGTGACACAATTCAGTAGATTACTAGATTATACTGTAAGTGTGAGCTGTAATCTGATTTGCACAACAAAGCCTGCACACCCATGACGGTTCTGTCCTTTATTTATCAATGGCATAAGCTCATGAGAAACATGCAGTTTATTTCCTGATTAATGCTCATACAGCAATGTCACTCACTCTATGATAAAAAAAAATGAATTTCTTGCTATTTTTTTTATTTTGACTATTTTTAAAAACAGTATATATACAAATATGGCATACTAGATGATAGGGTGCGACCAGTAAATCGGTCTAAAAGTTTTTTTTTGGCCCATACATTGGAATCTGCTTACATATTGTCCAATATGCACAGTATTAATACATTTAACAGAACATAATGCAGAAAAAGATGCTTAGAGTAATGTAAAATCTTTAAAGTCCCAATTAAGTTCACTGTATCAATGCACTGATGTCATTTTTGACAAAAGAATTATTGTATAACTGGAAAATATCTTGCCTCCTTTACATATCTTTCTCACAAGTATTTGATAACCATATCTGAGGGATAATTGCATTGCACAATTAAATATATCAAGCCTAAATATCTATTATGGGACTAGCTCTAAATGAAAGCTTCTACTGTCTACAAAATTACACAACATTTACGATAATTAATTCAGACTTTACGTGGGCTATCTGACAAATATAACGTTATAAAGGCTTTAGCATTAGTTGAATTGGCCTGTGAACCATGTTCTCCTGGGGTACGGCAACACCACTTGGACAAACCCGACGCAGAACTGCAGTACACCAAAATACTAGCACATATAATAATAATAGCAGATATTTTCTAAGTTATTTTTGACTGTGATTACATGCTAGTAGTTATTTTCGACAGTGGTGTGTAGCTGGGGGTAAATGAAAATTACTGCCTTGTTGTAACTCTTAAACTGTCTCACATTTTTGGACACCAATTCTTGCAAACCGGTTCTACATTGAAATTATTTGAGCTACTATTTATTTAAAAATATGTTTTGGAATGGCAAACTGTCTTTTCTGTGCATGACATCCAGTCATACAGTCAGCGAGAAAGACCAAACAAAGTGTGGCTGTCAAAAACACAGACGACAACCAGAAAAGTTGGTTGGAGCCTCCGATTCTTTGTTGTCATTACAAAAACATTTTGCCCGGGATACCAAATCTTTGGGGCTTTGCTTCTGTGTTTCTGAGAAATAAGCCTGTTTATCTGTCAGCAGTGACAAGATAATGAATACTGCTTTGTCCACTCCCTTATCTGCTACGTAATGATCCGTATCATGTTTGATAATGGGTTGAGGAAAAATTGGTTCGGAATCACAAGATAACGATATTCCACACAAAGTTGTTGAAACTGTCAATTATGGCTGTGTGTACCAAAAAAACATGGAATATTTTCTGTTGCTTTAAAGCGAGAAGAGGTTTTTTTTTTTAAGTTTAATTTCCCTTTTATGTCCTCCTTTTTCTCGGCATACAGGTTTGGGAAATTATTTTGAAATCTTGCCCTGATTTTTTTGAACATTTTGTCATCTAAGAGAGAAAAAAAAAAAACTTTTTTTCTTTTTTTGTCAGAAAAACTCTTTTACAATGAATCCACAGTTTTCTTTTTTTTTTGATAAATATTCAAAATCTTTTCCTACATTGTTAATCTCTCCCCTACATTTTGTGCCCAAACACAACCAAAAGAAAATGTTCTTTATTGAGTATTCAACGTTGAGCATTGCCATGCGTTTCCTGTGTGTCAAGATAATTTTGATTAGATGACATTTGCTGCTGTTCCGGGCATATGCTGCAGTCAGAAAACAAATGTCCTTGTTTTTGAGACATGCTGTATTTTGTTTCCCACAGGACTACAATGACGAGATCAGACAGGAGCAACTGAGAGAGCTGTCCCTGCTGAACGGCTCCGACGAGTCGAGCAGAGGGAGGAGTGCACCGGGGAGGAGTGTACGACCAGCAACCACAATAACCACAAGGTAACGCAGTAAATAGATCTGTGTAAAAGAGAAGGGCTCTAAAAGAAGAGGAGAATTTGTGTGAATTCTTTAACCAGGAATTCTTGAAGTTAGAAAAAATTGAAAGTTACTATTTTAATGAAAGATTTCTGAGAAAATGTGTCATTATTTCAGAACACTTATTCTTTAAAAACTTAAATTCATATTAAATAGTTGGGGGTTTTTTGTCTTACAGTTCAAAACTTAAAACAATAATTGATCTTATAATTGTAATTACAGTTAATATAATGGTGAAAATTTATAGTCCACATCATCAGGGTTATTTTTTCAGACTTTAGAAAGCTCCCTTTAACACTCTGCAGATACATTTCTTTTGTCTGTGTTGACGGCAGTTTTTAGTAGTTAAGTTAACTGGAAACTCTTTGCACTGTCCTCGTGCAAAATCTTTCTGGGAAAGTATTACAAGATTCCTAACTAATACCACAGTTTCTGGTATGTTTGGAAATAGGCCCATTTTTTTCACCATTATGATGACATAGATGAGCAACAACAAATGTTATTAATTAATCTAATTATAATATCGGCAAAATAAAATATCCACATGTCTAAATATGCAATATGCAGCCTGGTCTCACTCCCTTATTGTCAAAAAACTTGGTCAGTGGCTCTCTGAGTCTCAAATGGACATACAATGCACCCTTTACCAGGCCCTCAACAACTCCAATCTAAACCCATTCACATCATTTTTACACACTCAGAGTAACGGACCAAGTATAAAGAGCACAAAGTCAACTTTGGGCGGGTTGGATAGGAGGTGGATGTGTCAAATAAGCACAGGACTTTGACCCAAGAGACAGATGTCTGTGTCCCATGTGAAACAAAGAGCCTGTTTAGACCTGGTATTAGCATGTTTTTCAGTGATCCCAACACAAGTGGACAGCCAAGACACATCTCCATTCACACCTGTGGCTATCATGCAGTTATGCAGTCATGCGCAGTTATTAAGTCCACACTTATGCTAACTGCTCAGTAACATGCTTGCCAGGGACATTGTGTCAGTACAGCTGGAGATGTTGCTGTCAGCAAAATTCAACCATTGTCCTTCCATAAAGCAAAATGAAAGACAGTCATGCAACGCTTCTTCCAACTCAACATAAAATGGATAAGTTACAAAGCATTAGCACACCATCACCAAAACAACCACCATGTCTTGCATTGATGACATAGTCCTTGTTGGAGATGCATCTCGGCAAGTGGTTTTACTGATCAGATCGCCAGAGGCGCATGTTTATACCAGGTCTAAAGAGGGTGAAAAAGTCAGTGAGTTCATTTGTAACATGAGTTATTAGTCAGGTGAGTCGACTGAAGTGACTGATGTCAACCATCATCGTTTCCTAAACTTGACTTTTTGGTTTTGTTACCTAAACCTAAACGCAGACCCCTTCCACTTAAAAATGCAAAGCAAAAAGCAACTTCTGCCCAAGCATCTATATATGATGAGTAGAGATGAGATCATGTTGCAATTTAAAATCCTTGTTTTTGAACTTGTTGATAAAATAAAACATGAAACGACTTGTTCCTTTTGAAAATGTTTTTTTTTTTGTAGACTGTTATTGTTGTTGACTTCTTCCTCTAAAAACGTGAGAAGAGGAAAAAAGAAAGCTCCTTTCAGTGCTACAAATCACGATACGCCTGTTGTCACAGGTTGAGTAGTATTCCTAATGAATAAATCATCTTCATGTGTAAAACCAGTGAAATGCCTCTTTAATGCAGCTCTGTCGTCAACCCCTTTAACTTTACACTCATTTGTAATTCACTGCAGTATGATGCATACTAAAGCTAAATCTTGGTGTGCAGTGTTGTGAATGACAAATACATATTTTAATAATAAAGAAGAAAGTAACCACCTTCATGGTACATTTTCAGATTAACTGGCTCACTGGCAAATATTTCAATATTTCATATAAACTTGTTCTTACCTCTCCTCCTCAGGTTCAGTTTAATAGTTGTAAACAGTATTTCCTTTTTAAATTTTTTCCAGTTATGTCTTCTTCCTAACTCAAATATTAGTTGATTTCCATGTATGTAGCTCAGGGGGATTTTAGGATGCAGGCAGGACCAGAGAAAGAAAAAACTTTATGTTGGAGAGCATTTGATTGGCTTAGCCATGCATGCAGCCGCTGGTGTGAAACGCCTGCCTCTTCCACTCTCCTTTTAAGTTAGTTTTTAGAGCAAATTGTCCGTAATCTACCTGAGCCGTGGCGGTCCCTCAGGAGTAACCAGGTAGAGCTCTCCATGACAGCCTGGCCTAATTCCGGCACCACATGTAGATGAGCTAAATCCTGCAGAAACACGGGACGCTCCCAATTTAAAGTCACCACCACCACTTCCCTACCTAGATTTTCTCCTTATGGCACTACGATAAGCGATTATTGTAAATCTCCATGAAAATATGCACCAGTAATTCCCCTTTGAGTGTCTGTATTTTTGGATCACAATGGGCTGCTACCTAGTGAAGGATGTGCCAGAGGAAGAAAGGGTATCCTGGCCCACCTACATCATGCTGCTGTTAAAATGCTAAGTTAGCAGACAATAGACGGCTTTGCGATGCTAAATCCACCCTTCAATCCCTGTGGTGTTCATTGGGTTGTGCTACTGGACAGTCGCAACCTCTGTAAAAGAAACAATCCACCTTAAATTCCTCATGCCTGCCCATGTCCTTTGGCCTTTAATGCCTCTCCACTGGACAGTGTTGAATAAGCCTTTGTGCAACCTGAGTGCACTCTGCAGCTTCAGGCAGATGGAGGTGTGATTTTGTACAAACACAGGCTAGGCGCTGCTCCATCGTGCTATTGAAATAACCACGCTGCGTCCCACAGGCATGTTTGCAGAGCTAAGAAAGACACAAAGTGACACTCTTGAGCCCTGTGATCATTACAAGATCTACCTCAGTGCCAGCGGAGGTTATGCTTATCTAGTGTTTCACCCGAGCACACTGTACGACAGCCACCAACTGAGGCAGCCTGCACATATGCAGCGATAAGAGGGATTTAACACATTCCTTAATGTCTTAACTCCACTTTTTCGCTGAAATGTCTGGCTTATTTACAAAAGTTAGTGAAGTGTGATTCTTAAGGCAAATCGACGCCATGTTTGTCTGCTTGTTTTGCCAGGGGCCACAGAGGCACAGGAAGAAGCGCAGCAGCACCTCGGGGGACAGTGGCAGCGACGCACAGCAAACTTCCCACGACTGTTTTAACGAGGGAGGCACAAGCTCCCAGAGCCAGGGGGGCAGCAGGGAGCGCAGGATACAGGCCCCCGCTGTTAGCAGTCACACATGAATCATACGACGACTATGTAAGTCCAATCCTCTTTGCGCACACTGAAAAGTATAGCTGATAATAATTTTACTTGAACTGTGTGCAAATCTGACTTGGTTTAATCCCCTTTCATGTGATCTGGATGAGTCGTGCTCTACATGGAGAGGTAGGGCATTCAGGGACACGCATTTAAGAAATCAGGGCAAGCAGTAAATTACTATAATATATTTTTATTTAATTAACGTAAATGTTTAAAGCACACCTTACTTTTTAGAATGACTATGAATCTTCGAGGCAGCCCTTGGTTTCTATGTATATCAGCATAATATTACAATTAACTTGTTTGACTTTAAAGTTGATGAGAAAATATCATCCTTATCTCTATCATCCTAAGTTAAGACACAATTGTGTCGGATAAAGTTGCATGCATGGATCATTTTCTCTTCCTCTTTTTAGAAAAACATTTTTTAAAAATGTACATTTTCTCTTCATGTCTCAGGCAAAAACAAATACATTCAATTTATTTTGCTGTCCAAATGTGCAGATAAATATTATTAAAAACACAAAGAACATTAAGTTGTGTTAACTGATCTAATTAAAAGTAAAATTTAAGAAAAGTAAAATTAGCTCAGATTTGAGGTTTTTGTGGTTAAAATAAACCATGCGTTGTGCATTCAATCTTTATTTCATTTAGATCTCTAACTGACCTCTAGTATGTATCTTGCCTCTTTTGCACCACAGATGAGGCACACTGTTGTAAAACAGGTCTTTCTGTCCACAACAGCCGTAAGTCAAACATCTTTCACTGTGCAGCCAGATTTTAGTTTTATGTCTTGGCTCAGGTTCCCACATCTGTGTTAAAGGCAGTTTTTGTAACTGCTCATAAACTCTTATTTTGGCATTGTCCTCATGCAAAGTCTGCGATTTTGACTATATTCAGGGCTGACATGTATCAGCTTTGAGCTCTATTTGTTGTGGCAAATCTGTCTGTCAGTTGCTCTGACAGCTGCTATTTCTAACTGTTGTGCACCCCAATCCACATGGCTGGTGTAAATGTTACCTTACTTTTTGATGCTGTGAAAACTTTTTGATTGAGTAAAAAAGAACCACTGTGTTAGATGACAGTCTGAAACCCAGCAAGCTTTTGCATTCAAAAAGTCAACTTCAAAGGGTGAGTGATGAGCACATATGTTTTGGTATGATGTGAATTTGGTCACTTGTGCAAAACAATGAATCTGCGCCAGATGTCAGTGCCTGGGGGGAGCTTTTAAATCAGTGCCTGCATGTACATTTTTATTTTGTGTTGAATTAAATAGATAAGAATGGCTGCCAGAAAAGTAGCAGCTGCAGTAAATTAAATGTGATTTGTAGTTTATAAAACATGAAATACCAGTGGGGATCACACTATGGATGCCTATCTCAGGCAGTGTGATGAAAAAAAGAGATCCTATAAGTTATTATAATGAGAGTCTTCCTCAAAATAAGGACTAAGTATTCAAAATAATGAGTTGATATTTCATAATAATGAGAAACTTTCTTAAAATAATGATTTCCTCATCTAAAAAATTATAAAGAGTTACTTGTCTGAAATAGTGAATAAGTATTCAAAAATAAGGAGTTGGTATCTAAAAATGATAATCTTTCAAAAATGACTTCATACCTCTAATTAATGATGCTTATCTCAAAATAATGATTTATTAAAGTCACAATAATGAGTTACCATCTCAAATTGACTCAGTGTCTTAAAATAATGACCAACTTATCTGAATATAATGAGAAACTTTAATATAATGACTTATCTCAAAATACTTTGGTATCTCAAAGTACTGATTAACTAATTAACTACTGATAACGACTAAATATTCAAAATAATGAGTTAATATCTCAAAATAATATAGAACTTTCTTAAAATAATGACTTATTTACCTCAAAATAATGTAGTATCTCAAAATTATGAGTCATTGATCTGAAATGATGAGATTGAGTATTTAAAATATGAGTTAGTATCTTAAAATTATAAATAATATATAAATATAAATAATAAAAAAATTATGACTTAAACACATAGGGTCTTACAAATGCCAAATAATTAGTTACTATCTCAAAATGATGAGAAACCTCCTAAATGTAATGACTTGCTTATCTCAAAATGACTTTAAGTCTCAAAGTGCTGATTTACTCATCTCAAAACAATGAATAAATGTTCAAAATAATGACTTATATCTAAATAATGACTTACTCATCATGCATTATTGATGTCAAAATAATGTGAAACTTATGTTGTATAATAATGACTCAATGATTTCAAAATAATGGGATATGTTACAAGAATGATGTGGTATCCTAAGACAATGACTTGTTTATTTCAAAATAATGACTTAAAATATGAATCACTTAATTTAAAAATAATCGCATGTTAAAACAAAGATGTAGTATCTTAAAATGACTCACTTGTCTCAAAATAATGATTCACGTATCCAAACTCAATGACTCAATATTACAAAATATTGACAATTATCCTAAAAAATAATGACTAGTATTATAAAATAATGACTGTCGGAAATGGATTTCCTTTCCCTGGGGCTCCATGAAGAAAACACACAAAAAAAACACACAAAAAACACACATACAAATACTATAAACGTGTAAAAACAAGTGTTGTATAAACATGAAGTCATTGTGTGTAATGTAGACCCATGGAGCTCTGCATTGAGAGTAGCTGCTCCATTTACATGCAAAGAGAGCACTCCAAGTGGAGGTTTAGGTAGTATCTTGACCAGTGGTCTGTAAAATCTTTGTTCACGTCACTTTAAACAATGTTGGGATCCGTATCAAAAAATATTCAAGGCCTTTGTTTTAAGTGTGCTTGTCCTCAGATCTTGGGAATTTTTCAAGGTCATTTTGAAAGGACTACACAAGGTGAGCTCTAAGTTTCATCAAAATGAAAAAAGGCAACACTTTTACCAGTCTATTTCCTCAGAGCCTTCCTGCTAAGCAAAGCCCCCATGTGTGTTGGCAATTGAAGATTGGGCTGTCTGCATGGGGAAATGCACAAGCGCAGTCTCATTACCAAACCAAATTGAGTTCTGATGTAGAGCCTGTGTATTTCTGAGCAGTAAAAAGCGAGGCATTTCTTCTCTTTGTAATTGGAGGTTGGAAAGAAGGGTGGGAGCGCAGAGACTAGGGGATTATGGAAAGATGAGTTTGTCCTGAACATTTTCTTCCCTCATATCTCACTTTGCTTTTTTTTCTACCACATTACACAATTTTCTTTGAGCATGTTTCCAGAGTGTAGCACAACCTCTTTATACAAAGGTCCAGGTTTGTTTGCTTTTTCAATCACTGAGCATACAAGATGCCGCACCGCCTGTAGTTATTCCACTACAAGAATCCCGCACTGTACAATCTGCTGAAACACAATATTAGATCAGCAGCAGCTGATGCGTCTTTGTTGCCACATCCTGTATTTGTCTTTGTGTAAAAAGGAGTGTGTACGGGTATCATGTAGATTTCTCCAGAGACCGTTGATTGATGGACTCCGTCAAACTGTCAGTCTGTCTCATAAAAGTGATACTGCGAGAATGTCCATAATTGTTCCTAATCGAGGGAGTTATTGATTCAAAAAACTTCAATAGAAAGCGCGAGGAAGCTGGTAGTTATCATGTATCATTTTTGCTTTATAATTTATGAATGCAACTTTTGTCTTCATCTTTCACCCACAAATCTCACCTTGCTATATCCTTTTTATTAGCACTCTATTTTTCCTTGGTTTTGTTTTTTTTGTTTCTCCTGGAGTGAAGTTGTATTCGGGTGTACAGAATGATGTAGTACTTTACTTGTCCAATAATCACTGAAACCATAAAGCAGCCATGCCAAAAGCAAAATAAATTTGCACTTCAGGTTGAAAAATGAGGCCAAAGCAAAAATGACAAAAACTGCAGTTCATCAGCCCGATACAAAAAATGATTTTGGTTTTATAGCCAATTTCAACATCAATGGCAAATGTACCTCCAAAAACAAGATACTCACATCCAAAACGCCAAACTCGATTCGTCCACAAACAAATGGGTGGCGTCAGAGTAGCTATGTCAATATTTTTCTTTACATTTTCTGCATATTCCTGTATAATAAACTCCTTTGTTGTCCAAAACCTATTAAAAACCAATCAATGAGCCTCATTGATGCACCTTACGAGAGCACTAAATGTGTGTTAATCCACAAAGGAAAACAGTTCCTGACAAGGCACAATATATTCCTGTTTGAGCAATGTTTGCTAAAAACTATTAATTTTTAACCAGCTATTTATTGAATTATTTACCCTTTCTTTTTTCTTTTCTTTTTTTTTTTTAAATACAATGTTAAGTTGTATGTTTTCTGTAAAAACGAATGGTGTTGGGGCAACAGGAGTTTGGAGTGCTGAGAAACATGTACTCTTAAATTCATCTCATCAAATCATCGTCTCTTTTTGGGGGTGGGATTTCTTGACAATAAGAAAAAAATATATGGCAAACATATCCTTTAAGTGGTGACAAAACAGCATTTGCTTGACTTGTCAAAATCACAAACAAGGCTGACATTCAATATACATAGAGTTATTGAATGGTACAAATAAGATAAATTGGCAGTTTGTAAACAGTAAATCACCAGTAATTAAAAATAAGTAATTTTTTGCATGAATAATTTTTTATCAGTCCATAATTAGGGGATAATAGATTGCTTTAAAGTAAATAATTTAATTACCACTTTCTTCTTATATTTATCCAAACGCTCTGAGTTTTATGTAAAAATATGTTTTAACACATTTGCTGTTCTTTTAATAATATTTTACCATGAGTTTTATCAGTATACAGTTCGGAGATTATCTTTATGATTTATTATATAAAATAATAAATGAAAATAATAATAATAAATGAAAAATCAGGCACTGTTTTGTTGCCTGCTTCACAATATTTTGCCACATCCTTTTATGCACAGTCACCACAAGTTATTAACATTGCTGCACAATCTCCTGCCAGACTCTGATTTCCATGGGATTGCTTATCTATAACCAGCGCATGCAGTTACGCATGCATCGTGTAGTTTGCAGTCTGTGTTTATTTAATGAATGACGGACTATTCAAACAATTGAGGGGAGGTTCCCATATACACCTCCTGTGTTGTGGAGCAGGTCATCATGTAACGGGGATTCCTCTGGAGACCGTCGTGATTAATGGACTCTGTCACACTGTCAGTGTTGTAATACTAATACAGTGACGATGACCATTACTGTACCTCTTAAAGGACGGCAACAATTTAGAAGAGAAGTGGATTGCAGAGGTGTTCAGTTTGTATAAATTTAGGTATCATCTCTTTGCAATGAGCTGCAGATATTTTTACAAGTCAGAGTCAGCATTATTGTTAGTTGTTCAGGGCTGATACACTTCTGTAATAGATTCCTAGATTCTGTCATGAAATCCTCCTAATCCAGAAACTGATGATTCCCAGGCTTTCAATTTTGAGGAAAGATGTTAACATATTACAGCACTGCCACCAAATAATCTTCTGTATGTATAATATAATCTGTGTCTCGTATTGTGAAGTGCCCGTGGGCTTTTAGCATAATTTCAGATAAAGTGATAAGCCTTTAAGTGATTTTGTAATCCATAAAGCATTAATTGATTATAGGCCAATTTACCAGAAAAAAACCTTAAGAACCAATCCATGTTGCAAACACACCAAAAGATATTGTAAATAAGTAGCAAAAAAAGAAAAGAAAGAAAGATTGTAAGAACTATAAGAATATTATAAGAATCTGATTCTTAACACAAGAAACAACCTACAAATATAAATGACCATAAACAGTCTTAACAGACCGTTTATCACCAATAAACATTAGTTTATTTAATATTCACGAATTGTTAACTCATAATAAAGTGACGCTGTATTTGTCATCACTGCTCGGAATATCCTCAATTTATGAAATCTCTCGAGAAAACAGGACGTTCAAAACTTCCTGAGATAAATATTCTGTGTACATATATCAGTAGGGTTATAAGCTGGTATTATTAGAAGATCAAATCACAACAATCAAATTTTCCTATTCATTTCCTTATTACCCTTTTGGTGACACTCAGATCACCCATCCATTCCAACAGACGGATATTTCTGAAAAGACCCTAAGTAAATGCTATAAATATTTCATTTGATATTTTGACCAGTGTAGTAATATTATGTACTGTAAGAATACAATTATAGTTAAAATTTGCCTTAAGCTTTCTCCTTGCCTCATGGTCAAAAGAAAAAGAGGCTGTAGCTCCACTGCAGTCCACTTTAAATATATCACATATGTAATAATCACATATGTCTGTGCATTTGGTTTGAGTAACATGACAGTAATCATAGACGTAGACATCCTAGAAAGTTATGTCCATTAACATGGTCGGGAACCAAAGCAAAACCATTTGATCATTAAAAATAATTCAAAGCACATCATATATTAATGAATACATAGTGGGCCACCTAAGCACAAGGCTGTTTCTTGCTTTCTGACAGTTTAAGTGCTTTAAATGCATAAAAAGAGGCCTGTTTTCCAGTGATAAGCGATCTGCTTGTTCAGCATTTAGCCCAAGTGTTCTGTGTAAAATTGTATTCTTAATTGTTTTACAATTGTAACAGAGTAAATCTCTTCCCACACTAAGCTCTTATAGTACAGTATGCAATCTGACATGGCACTACTTTTCATATTATATGTTTTTAATGTATATGTATTTTAATGTATTTTAGAGCACAGTTAGAATAGGGTATGGTACTTTAAGTTGTTGCAAGTCTTTAGCTGTGTTGTGTTGCTGCTGAGTTGCTAAAATTAGCACCATCAACCAGAATTTGGTGACTTTTCAAACAAGCTTTAATGAATGAATGTAGCTAATCCCCCAGAAAGAGCAGCAGCCGCGAGACATTTGACTGTAATCATCAGTATAAGTTCCTCCATGAGGAAAGTGCAAAGGGAGAGCAGAGGGAGATTACAGATGTGATTGATGGCATTTTGTATAGACTGGGACCATGGCCTCAGTTTAATGTTAAAGATCAAATCCCATCTGGATCAAATCTTATCTTTTAATGTCAGTGCTGATGATAGAAGAGAGGAATCTGGGGAGTGATGCAGGATTTTTGTCCCTGACGGCACACCATGAATCGTATAAATTGCTGGTAAAAATTGAAACGCATAGCTTGGTTTTTTAAACCTGAGCCCTGCAACCATACCGAGGCAGTGCGGGAAATGCCATAATGTGATTAAACACAGAGCTTTGGGAGGCTTTGAAGAAAAAAAAAAAGTCTAATCTATCTACTGTGGAAAAAGCAAAAGGACACCCTTTTGAAAAGGGGGGAAAATTCTCCCTATATCATCTATTTCATGAACATAAAAGATGCGTGAGATTCGTGAGGTTCTGTGTATTTCTTGAAGGAGAGCGGCTTCTCAGGCCACCTTTATGCACATCATACTGTAATTGCTTTATAACAATGAGCTCAGACACTGCTGAGTTCACATTTGTTTGATTAATTATGGAAATTCTCCATGCAGAACTCTCCTGTTTATTAAAACAGATGTATGACACGCACTTCCACTCGATTATTTAATAGAAGGAAAACTCAGGTAGAATACATAATGGCTGCAGCTGTATCATTTGGGACTAAAGCCACAGGACGGGATGAAGCAGACAGACGCAGTTACACTTAATGCTAAACTGCATGAGCACGTTTAACATCAAGCACTACTATAACATCTGAAATTAATTTTGTTCTTGAGCCTACATTCAGCCACTATTACATGATACTATTTTAAGGCTGCAAGATATGAAGAGAATATGCAATATGTAATGACACTGTTCAAAATGATGATAACTTGTGATAAATGAACAAATACTGAATTTCTGCTCCTCTTTGTTAAAAAAAAAAACATTTTAAGTCCAGTTTTCTACTGATACTCTCTTTTAATCAATTTCTAGTACTATATGCAAACCCCCCCCCCCCAAAAAACCCGATATATTGCAATTATTTTGACAAATATTTCAATAAGAGTCACATTTGGTCATTTTTTAACTTAATTCTTTCTGAAAAAAAAATATAAATAATCATGATGTGCGTTTTGCTGAGGTCTGTATTTTGTACAGCATGTTTCCTTACATCTGGAATATGATGTGCAGGCCTGGCCATCTCTGTAGCACCACAGTGCTTCTTTTATGATGGTACGTTGTGGCACATTTTGCAAGTTTGATAATGTTTTGATTAATTGTACAGCCCTCGTGTTTACTGGAGTCATTCTACTGTTTTCTGCCACTAAGAAAAGAAAAGTTCTTGTTGTCTTGTTATAACTATCTTTTAACTAGATATACTGCCATGCGGTTGTACGCGTCCCTGCACCGTCACGTTTACATCCATGTCTGTGAAAACATAGACACTTTACACACAGATGATCTATACAGTCAGCACCGTTTTAAGGTGGTTCTTGAGGATTCTTGAGTTGTGGTCAAAACATGTTGTATGCGGTCACTGTGACCTTAACCTCTGACCTTTGAACACCAAATTCTAATCAGCTCATCAAAATTGAATGAATTCCTTCAAGATGTTCGCTTTCACTGGACTGAGACTAATGTAAGGTCACTGTGACCTTGACCTTTAACCATCTAATCAGTAGATCCTTCAGTCTACTGAAACGTTTTTTTCAAGTTTGAAGAAATTTCCCCCAGGCCTCCAGCCACAGCTGATGCCTGCAGGGAGGTATAATAAAAAACTTGTAGCCTTTTTTCCCTTAATGTGAGTTTTACCCTGAAGTATTGAAAATTATATTGAATATTGATATTTTTTAAGGTATTGTATGTAAGAAGATATTGTATAGTTAGAAATTCCAGGGTGCTTGG
This sequence comes from Plectropomus leopardus, assembly GCF_008729295.1. Classification (NCBI taxonomy): domain Eukaryota; kingdom Metazoa; phylum Chordata; class Actinopteri; order Perciformes; family Serranidae; genus Plectropomus; species Plectropomus leopardus. The sequence goes on along the minus strand of NC_056477.1, from coordinate 17,682,506 downwards.
TGGATCTGTGCAATAAAAGCCCAAAAAAATCTTTAAATTAAAAAATAAAAAAATAAAACAAAAAAGTTAGAAATTCCAGTATCATGACAGCACTACTTTCAACTTACTCTGACTGCAGTCTTTCGGGATGTGCTTATCGCACAAGTTGACATGCGATGACGATATAAGCACAATATATTGTGCAGCCCAATACTTTCTAATGTCACTATTCTTAAAATCTAACAAGTTTCAATTTCATCATACATACTAAATGTGGTGAAAATTGCCTCATTCCCGTATTTAACCCAAAACAAACGGACAATATACTATATCCAAAAGTTAACTCGTATTTTAAATGTGTAACCGACAACAATGCTGACTGAATTTGCAAAGGTAAAAGCAGTGAAGAGCAGCATCTATTCACTGAGACAAAAGGCTGCAAATCTCATTTTCCTCCCCATTCTGCAGCGTGGAGAGGCATTCACAGGCAGCTCCCTATGAAGATCAGTCACTGTCAGGGGACATACAGGTTGTCAATTGATAATGAAGCACAGTGCTAAGGGCCTTTAGGTTCTCGCTGTCCTAATTACACTGAGCGAGGACTCTCCACCCTTGTGTTAACATTTGATTTATTTTCTCTGCCTTGTTAAAAAGGACCAGTGTTAATTGTTTTTACAGATGAGAGTCAAACTGGAAGAATCAAGCCTCATTAATTAGGGGGCAGACTATTTACACATAGCACCTTGTCGAATCTGAATGCAGCCTGTGTTCTGGGTCAAACCAATACGGAGGTCAGCAGAGATAAGAGAGAGTGTGATGAATGTTTTGTTATGTTTTCTTTGAGCTGACGCTGGATTAAAGACCTCATTTTACATTACATGTATTGCATTGCTTCTCCTGAACAATGCTATCTGTATTGTTCCTGGTAGATAATAAAACAAAGACAGAAATACATTATACATTTTTATAATCATTTTTTTCAATCAAGGTTTGCCTACATAATAGCTTTTCCATATTTTTCAAATGCAATCTTCCTTATTGTCTGACAGATGCTCAGTTGTCATGGTAATAGCTTGGCTCTCATCACAGATTTCACCACTCTAATTTGTGATCACATCCTTCTCGACGTACACATTTTTAGTTCATTTGAAATACACTCTCAAAAACTGATGCAAACATCAAGTTTTAATCATGGCTCAATTATTAGCACTATGCTAAAAATAAAATGGAAGAAAAAAAAATCTGCAGACAAAAAAAAACAGGCAATTTACCACTTAACCACTCGAAATTCACCGGTTTCTGAAGCAATTAGTCATTATTATTTCACTCAGAACTAAACCAGGGCTAACCAGCCTGTCTCCTAGAAATTATAATTATATACAATTTGAAATACATTTTGGGGGAAACATAATGCAGAGAAATCTATGTTTTCTAAAAACATGAGGAAATGTTGATTATTAAAGTACCTGGCAAGTTGCAAAAATGTTGATACTAAAAAAGGTAATTCACAGGTAATTGTCATCAAGTTCTTTCCCTAAAATTAACCAAAGTTCTTTTGTCATTAATCTAAGACATGAGTCTAGGCCTGAACCTGGAGTTCTGGCTTCAAAGTCCTGCACTTTGTACACCTGCCATCCTCCCCAAACATCTACCTTGCAAAGCATGCGTCACATTTATGTAGTGTTCATTATCTGAAAAACATTTTGCTGAACATGATCCAGGTTGTAATTACATTACCACAAAAACGTAATCAAGAAAGCGGTTCAAACATAATTTCTCGGCTATAGTTATCCGACACTAACTCTGTGACTTTGTTTTTAATGTGTCATGTGGCACAAAATGTTGTTTCAGGTCATTGGTAAAAATCACCCATTTAATAGTGCAAGTTTTACAAGACTTCTCATCCCTGTAATTCTTTATCATAACTGAAGGTTTATTTTTATAATGCATTTGACTGATATTAATCCACCGATTGCTTTACATTTATGGTCCAGCATGGAGCGATTTGTCATATGGGATTGCTAACAAAACAGTCAATTACTGAGATATGCAGGTCTCTGACTCGGCCTTTGTGGGGAAAGACTCATGCAAGAAAAGGAGAAGTATTGGATCCTCTGAACAACTTAATCCCTGACATAATCCCTAACTTTAATTTAGTCAAATTCATGTTCACACAAATATAATGGCACACAGGAACCAGAGCTGTTTGAATCAGCGTTACCCGACAGGAAAGGGAGTGTGCGTCTTAAATATAATTTCTTTTGTGTTGCCGCACTTGATGTCCTTCACACTGATGTGTCTGCTTTGGTGTCACAAAGCATTTCCAAAAGCAGCCACACTAAAAGCAAGATGATATTACTCTATTGTTACAGGCAGATGGTAATAACACGCTGCGGAGGTCACTTCTAGCATGAACCAGGTTCATTGAAGATTTCAACACATTTCATTCTGCTGATTTAAAATGTATTCAAACACTTGCATGCATCATCACAGAGCGTGAAAAAAAAAAAATCAAGCTCAGAAAGGATTAGATTAGATTGCAATGAAAACAATCATAAGTACTTTAAACTCCTAAATATCTTCCAATGAGCAAGATCCAACAATTACAAGAGCGGACAAAAGCTAAATTTACTGTTTTGCACACGCTTTGGCCTTACTCCAGTTAAAGGTGTTATTCAGGTTAAGCTGTTTTATGTCCACCTTTGGTCCGCTGAGATTGATTATCCCTGCTGTCATGAATAAACCATTTAACAGAATATTATGTGGAGTGCTTTCTTCAGACAGATGAGTCCATACAGGAACAGGAGGATAGGTTTGGTTCAATTAAATGAAAGAAGCCAGAGGTGTTCTCTGTTTCCCGCATTCATATGAACTTATATGAATTTATCAAATAACAAATTATGAATGAATTTGCTTATTGTGTATTTCCATATCTTTTCAATTCTTTTTTATTCAGCCTTTACTGAATCAGTCAGTCCCTTTATATTGAAAATTTGACATTTTTAATTACTTTTTATGACACACTATAGTACAACTTTATGACACTTTTATGACATGCTAACACTTTACAAACCTATAATAATTATATAGCCTACATAAAACTCTTCTTAAATACTAGTATCCCACGTTTTAATAAATCTGAAGGTAATGAAATAGAGTGACAGTGATGACATTGACTGTAACAACACCAGTCGAGCAAGTAAACCATAATACTAGAACCGGCATGAATAATAATAATGGCAATTAATTAAGTTTATTTAGGAATTAATGATTATGATTACAGTTGCTAATTATTTCCAGTGACGGTGCATGGTTGCATTTTGTACATTTTTTCTCTTCTAATTTTTTCTAAATATGTTGGGAGGCATTTTGAGCATATTTTCAATGTGTTAAAATGCTTGTTAAAAACAGCGGGCTTTGCTAAGATATAACCATGGTACTTGTATAGAAAATAGACAGAAATCACAAATGTTATGTAAATTACCGCACTCTTATTGAACTTGTCAATAGCAGTTCCTGGTTTCCTCGATAGAGACCTGATGGTGAATAGTTTATAATGAATAATGATCCATCTTTATAGATGTATCTTGAATATTTTTAGGAGAGAACTAACTATAAATTAAAAAACACAGGGGAAAAAGTAGTGCCAAAAAGGCACAAAAGCACTCATTTCTGCTCACAAAATGTAATTGCTGTGAGTGGAACTGAAAGCAGCTCTGGTGAGCGAATGAACTCTGCTGTCTGATCTGGGTTTTGGCAGCTGGACAGTCAAAGGATATTTGTCTGTTTAGAGAGACTTTAGGAGTAAATCAACTGAAACTGGAAAAAGTGACAAGGACAAAAATAGGATTTTGAAAAGTGAGCGTGACATGTCCACTCTACAGTATATCCCCAGTGGAAAAGACACCCTTGAGCCCAACAGAAATTTAAAAAAAGTATGAACAGGTGCAACAACCCTCTGAGAGTCCAATACACAATGAGAAAGAGATGATGATCCTGAATTGATAATATTAAGTGAACATTTATGCAGGTGACAAAACAAAGTGGAAGGAGTGAGATATTTACGCTAAATGCCACAGTAATCAGTGTAATATTAGTGCCAGTTCTAATGTTGAGTTATAATATTTACTTTTATCACTTCCTCCAGGATCGCAGACTCTTTTTGTGATTGTTGCGGCCTGTATTATCGGATTTCGCATTAAAAAATAACAGAACCCATTCTGTTTTACTAAAAAAAAAAAAGATTGTTACAACATTTTCAGGCATTTCTTGCAATGAATTTGCGGGAGCAAATGAAAATCAGAAATGTTGTGATGCTGTCATGGATTCAGAGATTATTATAATGACCATTTAGTGTTTCCCACAGAACTGAAATCTATGGGGCCCCCCGATGCTCAGTTGATAAAGCAGGCCCCCATGAAGAGAAGCTATGTCATCGCCGCAGGTTGAAGTCCGGCCTTGGCCCTTTGCTGTCTTTCACGTCTGTCCTATCTAATAAAGGCAAAAAAGCCAAAAATATCTTAAAAAAAGAACTGACATCTATTTGTGGGGTGGGAGCAACAGCTGATCGCAGATGAAGGACGATCTCCATAAGTCGCTCCCCTCCAGCTCTCTCTGCCGAGTTAGTTTAGTCCCAACAAACTCACACTGACATTGAAATGACTCGTTAAACCCATTGATAAACGTTGGGTAACGTAAGCTGTGTGATGCTAGCAGTTAGGCTATCCCTGTCACTGTGTGTGTGTGTGTGTGTGTGTGTGAGACTCTGTCACAAGCGTAACAGCAGTCTCATTATAAAGCGAGAGAGGAGCTGAGTAAACAATATACCACGCACAGCTCTACAGTGAAATTAGATTTTCCCTGCTTTGCGGCAATTGGGCAATATTGGGAGTTCACACAGAATTCATGGACATTGGCTGAATTTGCATTAACTGTTGCAACCACTACATCCTGGAGGAACAGTGTAATTTTTACAGAAACAGGTTACTTATAACTTAGTTGAGTGTTCTGTAGCTGCAAATCACATGATTACGTTACATTGCAATACTGATAGTGTCAGTTTCTTTATCAAACACAACAGAGGATCTTTCCTCTGTGATGGAAGAGGACAACAGTGCTATGTGTTGAGGAGAAATATACAAACAAGAGTAATATATCAATGCTTTCCCTGCTCTACAGCTGCACAGAATGGCGTCTGTTATTTTTTAATGCAGTTAACAATACTTCCAGGAGAAAATGCCGGAGGGGAGAGATTCTGCAATTTATACAACTGTACATAAATTACAGAAATCTTTACTGCACGCTGTTTAGACCTTTTTATTTATCGTGCCTATAGTTACTTGCTGGCTTTTTCCACTAATTTCTGCAGTAGCTACTTATCAATAGTTGAGATCCATATTGCAGTTTAGGACTCTGAAGATGTCTATTAGGCTCCACTAGTGAGACATGCTCCCCTGCAAGCCTTAATCAATAATTTCTGTTGGACATGATTTTTTCCTGTTTCCTCTCCTATTATAGACACAAAGTAATGGACTTTGCCGGTGGAGCTGCTTATTGATTGTTTTTATGTTCATGTGTAACCAGTTAGACTGCGTAGAGATGACTTTAATGCTTCCTGCGTATTTCCTGGCAGGGCTACGATGATGGGTATGGTGGAGAATATGATGACGAGAGTTACGAAGCCTACGAGGATAATTACAGCAATCAGTCAAAGAGGTGATGTTTAAACACGCACAGAAATGCTGGATAAACAAAAAAGGCCTTTTTGTAAATCACCATCTGTCTACTGTCACTTATAATGCATGTGAAAGGTGACCAGCTGTCATCGCTGCTTTACATTACAGCATTACATATGTTAATTAAAAAGAAATGAATACCTCCACTGAACTTATTTGTTTACTCGCCACATTTAGCCTGAACCTTGAATGAGTTTATGTATCTTTAATTTGATAAAAGGATAAGCCTGGTGATATTTATGTTTTTCTCTTTGCCAACAAATCCCATGAAAAGACCAAAAACAACAATGATGTGATCTGACAAGCATTATATAACAAGTCTGACTTAGAGTATAGTGATATGTGATATAGAGTTCATCTGTCATCCAAATTTATTAAAAGCACATCAGTGAGCAACATGGGCACTGCAGGTATTTACACATATACCACCCTGCTGCTGTAAATACTCACTAGAGCACCAAATGTGTTTTCCTCCGCAGCTGAAATTAGTCCCCAACAAATGCGCTGTTAACACCTATACAGCAACGTTTACTAAAAACCACAGTGCCCAGCTGTGTAAGGAAATAACTGAGACTTTTGTAGAGTTTAAATATATGTATACATATATATATATATATATATATATATATATATAATAGTATGACACAGCATCATTTACACCAGTACGTAAATAAGTTGAAATATTGCCATTATCACAATTTATCTTGTTTTGGCTTAAGTTGCCCATTAATTGTAAAAGCTACACAATTGGAGTTGTATGTGCAATTCAGATATCCAAGCTTTGACACTTTGTATTATTATATTATTACTATTTTTTAAGTATTTGTTGATATCATGCAAAATATATAATTATACCAACCGTCTTTTACCAAAACAAAACCATCTTTCCTAATTTTACAAAATTATGAACAAATACACCTCATTGTTGTTTATTTTGACTGATTTATCCACTCTGTCTGATTTAGCATTTCAGATTATTATGAATATGGACATGGAACCAGTGATGAATCTTATAACAACTACGGTAAGCACGAGTTAATTATTTATTATTATTATTGTCAATTTATTTATTAATTTTTATAGTGGTTTTGTGAGCTGCACATCCTTGAACTAATTATGAGTTGCGCTCTATTTGACTGACCCTTCTGTCTCTAATAGTTCACACTTTGAAGTGTTCAACATAGTAAAAGTGCAAATATCACAGTCACACTAATAGAGCTAAAGCAATTATTTGATTATTTGAGACGATCCACAGAAAATGATTTGGCAGCTAGATAACTCATTGATTGATGTGACTTGAAGTCCCCTTTCAAGTCCTATTTCTGTTTTACATCATTAGGGGCCGATCACACCAAGACACATCACTAGAGAAGCATCGCCAGTAAAACCATTGTTTTTCTCTGGTACAGTGTGCCTGTTGGGTGCTGGTCTCTTTCTGCTGCACGACGCGTTTTTCTGGTGGCTTTTGGGCGCACATAAAAGTTAGAATATTTTAAACTTTACGCTCCAGGCGTAATATTGCACCGCTTGTCAATATTACTTTTGGCCACACGCACGCAGTATGCACATGCAGTACGCACATGCAGTACGCGCATGCAGTACGCACATGCAGTACGCACATGCAGTACGCACATGCAGTATGCACACGCAGCCCCCCTCCACAGGCGCTCCTAGCTGCTTTTCCAGATGGCTTATGAGGTGTTTTTGGAGCTGTTGCACCTAACACAATGCGTCTCAGTGTGATCAGCCCCATAGTTCTTAGAACCTCCCCTTTTTATTGAGTCTGGACTGCAATAACTAGGAACAATCAAAGTTCTTTTGGTCATTTTGACAGACATTTTTACTATTTCAGAGTAGTTACTCTCCCAGCACAAGAGGACCCATTAGTGATGTAAGTGTGCATTGATTGGTCATTGAACACATGGACCAATGCAGCATCTGTGCCCACCATTTACCTAAAAATTTACCTTTACCCTAATAAAAAAAAAAAGAATTAAAAAAAAAACTTCAATAGACAACACAAAACACAAGGTATGCATGTCTTCAACATATCCTCGCACAACAGTTCATCTATCTAAAAAGCTATGCACACACTTTTTAAATATTTTACAAATTAGTGCCCTTAATAGTTAGGTTAAGTTTGACACAAGAACTGTAGTCTTGAATGTGATGTGATGTCATGATGACATGTCAGGAAATTGTGACTGTGGGGAATTGTGACTTTTACTTAACTTTTTTCCACTTTTTTCAAAATTAGTCAAGAAAATAATAGGTTATTAAAGAATGAAAATGACTGTTAGTTGCAGCTCTACATACTAATTTGGAAAATCAAGGATTAGGATGTACAATATCTAGAAGCCTCATAGTGACTATAGCAATATCTGTAACCCATCATGCAGTGAGCAATAAAAACTATTGTACTAAAATATTTTTTGGTGCCATTCTTGCACCTGACTTAGAATAACTTTAAACCACAAGCAACATAGACATAATGTATGATTTACGGAAAGACTTTTACAGAAACATCCTTGCTTTGAAATTCATTCTTGACAAGAAAAACAAGTCCTGGCTGCACAATCGTGGCTGCTGCTGCACTGATATTTTAAAGATGTTGTGAAGCAGAGGAACAAAGGGAAAAAAGCCTTGCGGTTCCAGCCCACTTCTAATCATCCTCACCCAGGGGGCTGCTCCTGCATGCACCACATGACCTGCATGAGCTGCATTTGACTAGAACAGTAAATGTGCCAGTGGAAGCTCGGGGGGCTAACCGATGCCTGTTGTAAAGGTGGAGTGTTTTTCCTTTTGGATATGTGCCCTCGTAGGCTCATTCCAGAAAAGCTGTTACTATTGGCTTAGTAACCTCTGCTGTGCACAAAACACTGCTGTCGGGTAAAAGCAATCTTGTATCTCCAAAAACACAAACTGTTTGGGAAGCTTTTTACACTGTCCAAAGATTGTTTTATGTTTCAGCAAAAGACTTCAAATGTCCTTCAGCCATTCATCAAAACATGTAAAGCTTCAATTCAATTCAAGCAAAAATGTTAAAATCACCAAAAGTGGAGTTACAAGGTTGTCACATGACAGTGGCGATAAGCTGGTTGCCACAGTGGGTTTGCAGGCTCATTCATTTTCAGCACAATGAACTGTGCACTGGGGTGTTGAGGTCGGACCAAACCAAAAACCAAGGGGGCAATGATTTGATTTTCTGCTCCATAAACACTTTCTTATTTGGAAGCAGTTCAATGTGCCATGCAGCAGAGGTGGCCATCTTTATGTAATTTGGCTCTTAGGAAGGAGCTGCTGACAGTCACATCTCCGTATTGGTCCAACAGAGGGCAAAGTGCTTATGAAAATCATTTTCTGTGGAGCGAAGCCTCTATAGTAGCTAGGATAGAATTTGCTCGCTTGAATTTTCTTGTCTTTGGTTAAATGGGTTGTGAGAGGAAAGTTTACGGCACCCAAGCTCACAGTTTGACTTTGTGACAGCACAGGGAATGCAGCAGCTTTCTACAATGTGTGTTTAACTGTTTTTGCAGAGGAGGAGTGGGCAACTACCCGTCCCAGTCTCAAAGCCCCGGTTTTACGGCTGACAAGAGGGGGCTACAGAAAACATCCCTATGGTAGATACTGAAGGTGCTCCACATATGTGACCTCCACTTCCAAACTTTTTATATATTTTTTAAATTCCTCATATAATGTTATAACGTTTGCTTTTTTTTTTGTTCGTCTCTTTCAGAAATTGAAATAAAAAATAACCCCATAAAGAACATAAAACCACAAACCTTAATATAAGCAGTATTCAGATTCATTAAGAATAGAGTCATCTTTTGAAAAATACAGAGAGGAAATGAAAAGAGACACTCACCCATGCTCATCTATGTACAGGAAGGTTGTTCATACAATTGGCTGTTTAAATGCCTTTTATTCCACCACCCCACCACCCCCACCCACCACTAAAAAGTGCTAAATTCAGATTTTTGAGATTTTACTATCCAATTTTTCCTTCCCAGTTAGGTCTAGATTTTGACAAATTAGTTTCCATTTATTGTCTTTAATGCAGTGATTATCAAGGTTAACTAGCAAACCACTAGAATGCCAGAATAAGACCATATTTTTGTCTTTTGAGATGCTCAAATTAGTCAACCATAGAGTCAGTTATTTTCCTATGGGTTAGCATTTAAGAACACATCATTGAAGTTGTCATACTAGCACTCTGACATGCTTTTCTTCTTGTCAGGACATTGTGAGACATCCCATGTCAGTTGTCTTCCACTATGAAACACAATAAAGACCCATAAAACAAACAAAAGTCTGTTACTCTACCCTGTAAGGGCCCTGACACACCAAGACGATGGTTGCCATTGGTCAGTGTTCAGTTGTCGGTGAGTGTCTGTTGCTTTAGTTTTTGTGGTGTGTCCCGCGACACCTTGTCGCCCATTGTTTTGGCCCATTCAGCATGTTGACTCAGTGTTGACTCTGTGGCGGGGCTGGCAGAGCCCATCAGTTAATGAAATCACTGGCAGTTCTAGTCAGAGCATGAAAAGATAAATGCAAGTGAGGAGAGCAGGAAAAAAAAAAGCAAAATTCAAGAGGATGTGAGATCAAAAACAAACTTTTATTATTGCTTGTTTAATTGTTCATGCAGAAATGATCACAATTGTTTGTGTCATTGTTCATTAGCGCACAGGATATATCCTTTGTTTTTTCAACGTCAGGTTATGTTGATAAAATACTAACTGGGTAACTAGCATGTTGAATCTGCCCTTTTTGCAGTTTTGTTTTTGGATAAAGAATACAAATTACTGCAGCCCTCAGGTATGGAGAATTATTTCCTCTCATGCAGGTGAACAACATATGTGCTAACTGGCCATCAGTTGTAGTCTTTGAGGTGTGTTCATGTGCAGCTTTTGGGCCAAGACACAGGCGACATTAGGCAATGCAACAGCTGGCCTTCATCGCTGCTAGTTCTTAAAAGTTGGTTTGGTGTGTCTCGGCCTTCAGGGTGAAAAGTAGGGAGAAATTGCTTTCATGAATTTAAGTTTTTTTCAAATAATTACTCAAAACATACTGACAATTTTTTCATAGTATAAGAAGGCGGCACACAAACCCAACTTGCGGGTTGCCCAGAATAACTTTTCAGGCAAAATGAATCTTTAACCAGCCAGAGCTGCAGAGCAAATGTGATTTTAAATTTAAAATGAGCTTTTTTCAACCTCCATCACCTTTTTCCACAGCTCACTGATTGGTCTGCCTTTTGGCTCAGTCGGGTTTAAATGGATCTTTTCCAAACTAATACCTTATAGCAAAAATGTATCCTTGTGAGATTCAGACAGGCTTCTTTAAAGACAAAAATGTTTTCCACAAGTGTATTCATTACTTGGCTTAGTAAAGATAAATCAAGAGCAGTTTTGTGGGTTAATATGTCTCTTGACTCTTTTGCACATCTCTGTTGATCTGCAGAAGATTTACATCCTGATTTATTCCAACTGTGGCTTAAACTTTGTGCTCGATTTGCAGAAATCCTTATTATGGTGAAAGAAAGGGAACCACATAAACTTCATTCAAGACAACAAATGGAAACTTTTCCAGAACCAAAGACCTGAATACAAAGTGACTAAATGGCCTGGACAGTTCTTGTTTAAAAAAAAAAAAGTTTAATGTTGAGAAATCTAAATTGAACCCCAAGTTTCCCCATAACTGATTGCTATATGAACCTCTGATGACTCCACGGAATAACTGAGTTGATACCGCAGTCTAAAGCTAGTATAAGTTATATTGTGACTTCAAATGACATAAGATGTGAGATCGTTATCGTGCAAAACACTATTTTTTGTTTGGGTTGAAAGCAATCAGCAATGTACAGTGTGTAATTTATAATGCGTGCTTTGTTCTGTGTGTAATCTGTATTTGTACATAAAGCATTTAATAAAAACAACATAAACCTCAACACAGTGTGTAAGACTGTCTAAATAGGAGGCTATTGAGCTATAAATTGGTATTTTTTTATGCTAACATTAACATCTGCTTTCAGGTAACAGCTAACTCGTTTCATAAAGAAAGCCCACCAACGTGTCCCAAATGACTCATTTGTTAAATAATTTATATTCCTGCTCAATCGTCCTTGAATCTTTGATCACGTTCTTATTTGGAAACTAATAAATTTCTCTCCTTAATCCATTCTGTGAAGTTTTACATCATTAAACAGACACTGATTGACTCTGAGAATGATATGGAGTAAAAAGAGGTAAGAAGTCCTCATATATTATCATAATAATACACTCAGCATTTGAATCTGGCTCCTGAAGAGCATAATGGGCCATACAGGATGTACTAGATCTTGGTATTCACCCTCTGATAGTATGCACTCAGCGTGCTGTGTCTTTTATCTGCGACTCATCAATGTCTCTGCTAACCTCTTTCTGCATTTCTGTCATTTAACTTTGAGAAAGCTGTATATATGCACTGCAACCTTCCGTGCTTTAAACATCAAAGATGAAGTCCATTTTAGCGATTTGAATTCTCTTCTGTGATTAGTACACCTGAAGCCTGCCTCTCATTAAGAGTGTAGATCACGGGACTGAAAGGAAGACTAAACACTAAGCAGGTAACCCTAATAATAATACTAATTTAATCCTTAAATGCTAACTTCCACCTTAAAAAAAAGTAAACCTGCCCTTTTTAACCCCAAATAAAATCCCTTCATATATCGCTAACTAAATAGCACATAAGCAATTCAGATAAACTGTGATAAAAGAAATAATAATAAAAGACACTAAAATAATGTCCGGCAAACTAAACATCACATCAGTGATATAAATAAATGCCAAAAATTTTCATAAAATGTCATGATATTTACAACACCTTGAATTGGTTTACTTTTTTCACAGTGATGGAATGTATTAACTGTTTTGTGATATGTATTGTTATATTACATTGCATGCAGTTTGTCTATACTTGTTTGTTATTGGCGACAAATTAGAGTGACATTTTCCTCATATTGTTTTGTTTCTCTTTATAGTAAAAGAAACACACTGTTGTGTGATTCGGTCAAAGCGGAGACAAATGGAACAGGTGAGTGGAAATATTTACCAGCAGTGTTGTTATTTTGTCACACTGTATGTTAATAACAGTATGTGTTGACAGGTTTTAAATGAGAAATAATTAATGAAACACAATCTCACTCCCAACTCCTAAAATACTGACTCTGGTCAGTGGCCCTAAACTTCAAGATATGATGTGCTATGAACCCCCCTGCGTCAGTTTTGGACTCACAGGAATGGCGTGTCCGTTTATGCTATGCAATATGTCTTTTAAAAAATAAACTTTGGTTTTCAAAGGAAATGTACAGTTTCTGCTAGTTGAAGGTAGACAGTCTCTTTTCCAAAAATGAGCTTAAAATGTAGGTCAAACGCTTCGCTGTCTAGGTTTACTTCCTCAGGTTTAGGCAAGTACATGGTTCACTTTAGAGAAAAACATCATGGTTAGGCTTCAAAAAAAGTACATATGTTACGATTGTAAGTTAATGATATACATCACTGGCATGCTATGCTACACATTCAAGCACACGTTATTGAAATAACTTTATTTGTTGTTTGTGTGATCCGTCCACCCTGAGCGTACTTCTCAATCTTTACACTGAGGTCGCTGCCAGGTGCATCTCATACTGCAGCTAAAGGGTGCGCCAGTATTTTACACCAACAGCCACTGACCAAGTTTTGGGATTTGACAAGTTAGGAGTGAGATCTGGAAATAATAGATAATCAGCAGGTTTGGCTCATTCGGCCTCCTTGATTGGTTTCATTTTTCTACTAATTAGGAAAGACTTTGACTCATAACAGACCTTCCTCTGTGTTAATGAGTACAAGTTTGTTTTATTAATAATTCTCTTCTACAGCTGAACTTGTCCATTTATGTTCTGTGATTAAGAGTAATATTTCCTTGTGTCTCACTGTCAGCACACTGTCAAAGGGCTGAAAAATAATTTCCAGCTCACTGCACACTCTCATGAAACCACCATTAAAGCTCATTTACATCAAGTGTTACAGTCCGCTGTTTTCATAACTCTGACATCTCATTAAAAACACAATAAAGCACCGACATGCAATTAAAATAATGGAAACAAAAGGGATAAAAGAAAGGAAATCTTACTAAAAATGCAATGCATTCAGAAGTGATCAATCATTTGATTAACACAGCAGAGTAGGGAATACTTGAGGCTGGGATGAAATGTGGTAAACTCACATTAATTATACATACAGAACGTAGAAAAACAAACTGCAAGTAAACAAAGATAATATTTGCTGTAGCTACATTACATATTATTACATACCTTCATTTCTGTGAAACAAATGTATTTTTCTCAATTCTTCTGTACCACTTATTTGCATCTTTGCTTTCTGCTGTTTCTGCTATAAATCATATTTGTGTGTATTTTTCAATCCAACCTGTGTTTCATTGCTGTGCAAATACAGCTTCACTTAATCCCCACGGACAGATACTGTACCTGCTGGCCTATTCATAATTCATGCTATTCTTCTGACATTTTTCCAAAGGCGCAATTCTTTTTGAAAATATATTCAAAGGAAAAACACCTTAATTGCACACTTGTTGTTAATGCATGACGAGATTTATGAACAAAGCTGAACCAGAAGGGCAAGACAGTTTATATTGGTGCTTAATTGTTAGAAGACATTACATTTTTTTCTGCAAGGCTGCATTAAGTCATAATTTCCCATATGTAAAAAGTGTTTTAAATATTATTTTTTTATTATAAAAAAGCAAACTTATTTAACAAAAACAGCCCATCATCTTGTCATCACTCTATTGGACTGAGAACACTGATGGAGCGAAGTAATTTCTTTTTCAACTATTAACTAGCTTCTGATAGGGGTGGGCAATATACCGAATATACTTGAGGTATCGTGTCTTTTTCCACCTGCGATATATAAAATTACTATATCGTGGACATCAAGTATAAATTGTCCTGCGTTTTTATAAGCCACCAGTGTTTGGGTTCTCTCGCTCTCTCTCACAGACACACACACACAAAGCAGGGTTTGCAGAGCTCTAGACTATTTATTCACATTTTGCTACCATAGAGCACTGCTGAGATTTGCAAATATTATTAATATTTGAACTGGAGAGCTGTTCATTTGTTGCCCGCTAACCATGAATGAATCCTCACGGTTAAAGGTACCTCCAGCCTGAGATGAGCCTGGTCCTTCAAAATAAAAGTACCATGGATCCTGCTTTATGTTATTACAATAGTTTTTAAATTTCATTATGAAAGTACTTCGTTAACCTTCCTTATAACCGTATTTTATTAATTGTTATCATAACAGTAGTGTATTCAACTTAATTACACAACAGCAGCTACTCTATTTAACTTTATTGTAACTGCAGTTCATTCAATCATTTTCTAGTTTAGTAGTTAACAGCAGTTTAAGGGATATGTGTGTGTGTGTGTGTGTGTGTGTGTGTGTCTTGTATCGCAATCTAGCCTTAAAATAGTGCAGTACTATTTTAAAGCCATATCGCCCAGCCCTAGCTTTTGATTAGTGTTCATCAAAATAGTATTATTAAAGGTGCTGTATGTATTTCAGAGCATTAATAGGGCCTATAGCAGCTAATCACTATATGTAAAGATATACAATAGACAAGCGCAGGACTTTTTTTCCTTTTCTCTCTCCCTCTTTCAAGCATAAGCTGTCCTATCCAAATAAAGGCAAAAATAATATTTAAAAAAAAAAAGACATGGACATAATCTTAATGGTAGTCAGGGCTATGTTACATCAGTAGCTACAGAAAATAGACTTGCATCTATGTTATATTCTGTAGAATGCTACAACAAAATATTACTGTAACAATTTCATTACATACTACAAATTCTTTTACAAAACATTCAATGATTTTTGCTAATTCCATTACCTTTCCAGGACAGGAAAATGTTACTGACTTTTCCACGTTTTCAATGACCGTGGGATTCCTGAACGTTAGACACAATAAATGAATACTTGCTTGCAAATGTAGAGCTTAGGATTTTGGCTTTCAGGGAGGTTTTACTGTTCAGTTACAAGAAATTTACTTTACCAAGAAAAAAGAGTAAGTCAATAGTCAGTAGTAAACATTAACATTTTACAGTCTCAAGTGTCACAAGAGGAAGTGTGTGAACTTGTTGTAGTTATTCTGAGCTTGGGAAACAAAAGAGATTACTTTCTGCAAAAGAAACAATTTTAATTAACAACCAAGTTCAGTAGGAACAATCTATTTTGTTTGAATCAACAAAACTTAAGATTTAATGAAAGAACGTTCCTCAAAACTTTATGAAACAAATTCTGCTTTTAATCTCGGATAAAAGCAGCTCAGCTTCCATTTATATCCAACAGTCTTCTTTCATATATTATTATATAATGATGGGCCAACTGCCTCAACATGGCGTCCAAAATAATGGATATACATAGTGGGCTGAAGGTTTTTCTCTGCAGTGATGCTGAGATTGTTCTGTGATGAAGTGCTGTTCACTTGTATTGTACAATAACTAGACAGTCTAACCCTGCAGCTCTGTAACCTGACTCACATCATGCTCCCGTTGTCTTTCTGCAAAATAGCATTTTCTACTTATACTTGTGCTTCTTTCCAGAGCAGAAGGCGCGGGAATCTGCTCCCAGAGGACTGAAGATAGTGCTCAGCCATCAGACATGTTCAGGCCCTTCATCACTCAGGAAAAGAGCTCGGTACGTATTTCAAGTTGTTCTCCATAAAGCATCTAACTATAAAGCTGCCTAGGTTTTCCCTTAGAACTCCATTCTGAAAAATTTGTTGTTGAGGTTAAATGATTAATCGGTGAGTCAACTTAATGCAAAAAAGATGCAAAAATGAGTTAGCACTTCATGATAAAAAAAAAAAAAAAAACATATTATCATGCAGCATATATTTCTGAGGATACATTTTGTAAGTCAATGATGTGATATTTATAAAATAAATGTTAACAAAACAACAGGCTCAAGGGAAACTTTTCAGAGAAAATAAAGCAGCTCAGACAGTGGACTGGAGAGATTCAAAGATGATTGGTGATTAAATACAATTTCACTGTTATAAATAGAAATGTTCAGAAAGTGCCAGATTTAAAAGGAGGATGATTTAATTGCTCTGATTGAATAATTGTGAAAAGTTGTAAATATAATTGCCTATTTCCATCCTTTCTTAAAACTAACTCCCATGTTTATTTGCACCTCTGAGTTGGAAGTGATCAGTGTTGCTTGAAACTCTCTGTCTGCCAGTGATGTTCATGCAGCCTTTGCCAGAAGCACTCTCAGATCCATTTTCATAACAAGCCTGCCGCCAGCTCAAAACCAGCCAAGAGCCGAAATCCCAAATCCTGCTACGGATGTTGATGCGTTTCTTAAAGTGAATACTGCTGATAAAACTCTCACATTCAGATTACATAAAGGATTTTTTTTTTTTTAAAAAAGGATCCATTACTCACTGTACATTTCTCTTGTTTTCCAAAAAGAATGTCTAAGTCTAAGGTGCTTAAAGATTTTGCAGCTGTCTTCACATCTCTCTGCCATTAGTCCACACACGGATCCACCGTGATTCTCGTCCATTAGGCAGTCCTAGGCTGCAACCTCAGGCACAATAAAAAAAACTGGCAGCTGTTTGTTTTTGTTGGTTTGCCAAGTTTATCACCTCTGGCAATATTGTTTATGCAGCCACAACGCCTTTAATAGAATACACATTAGTCTATTTAGTAAATATTCTCTGCTTATGCATCTGTAAAGAAAAAAAGATAAACTCTGTTTGAATTCATTTTTATGTATTGCACACAGAGATGAGAGGAAAGATGATGGAACATGAAAATGTGATGGCGAAGACAAATGACTCACAGGTAAGGAGGTGATTGTGAGTATCAGCTGTTACTGTTCACTATTAGCAGTAGGTGATCTGAGGGGGCAAGAAGGGGGATGCCATGTCTGTTGTTAGCAAAATGAGAGAAAATGCATTCCTTCTGTTAGCCTGCCATTCCTCTCCATCCCTGACGAGGTCACTAAGAAGCCATCCAATCAGAACCCAGACCTATAACTGATAAATTATTGCAAATTATTCAATTTTGACATCTCACATAATTCGATCCTCGAGTCAATGTCAAAGAGCCAACGTTAACAAACGCCACCATTAACAGTTATTTCATTAAAAAAAACAAAAACATTTAGTTCAGATTATTTTTTATACTGCACAACTACTTTCAGGTTCAAGTTGTATAAAATAGTTTTGTTTATAGTGGGATGGGAAACATGACCAACTAGTGCAGCAATTATAACATTCAGGAGGGTCTCTACAGTGGATATGAAGCTACAGCCAGCAGCGTGTTAGCTTATTTCAGCACAAATGCTGGAGACAGGAGGCAAATCTAACCTGGCTTCATAGTCAGTGTGCAGACATCAGAAGGTGTTAATTGATCTGGAATTTTCCTAAAATGTAGCGCAATTCCTCTCCCATTGGACCAAATCTTACTCTGCTGCTAGGCTTTACCAAATAGTTTGAAGCTTTGAAGCCTCATGCATAACATTGACATTTGAATTTTAAATTAAAATTTGAATGCAGCGCAGCTCCTTTTTTCACATCTTTTCATTTTGTTTAAAAATAGTATTTCTGCACAGTTTCAGATAAAGTTTAAGCTACACTAATATTTAGTATTACACTCTTTGTAAATTTAGATAGACGTGGTTGCTGCACAGGATTGTTTCTGACTTGTGTGATCTGAACATTTCCAAAAAAGATAGATGTAAACATTCCCCAAATTCACGTTTTTAAGTAATGGAAAAATTCTGCTTCAAACCATTTTTGTTGGCCTTTAGCCTTTAAAAAAATAGAATTCGCTCTCCTACTGCCTAAACACAAAGAAAGGTATGCACCTGTATTAACAAGGTGATCTAACAGCAATCCATCAGCACCATGTATTCCTTTTTTTCATTACAGAGAGTTGAATTCAAAAAGGCACTTTATTTAAAATAAGTATTGCCTTGTTGAAGGATATTTTAGAGTGATGATGTCATAGAATATGACGACAGACATTCAAAGTTTTATTCAAAGATCTCAACAGAAGCTTCGACTTTTAAAAACTGACACTCGGTGCAGCCCTATCTCCTAGTGCTGTCACTGACTTAGTAATGAGACAAGAAAAGTAGAAAAAATAAATATGCATGATTGAGAATAGAGCTGATACCAACACATTCTGCAGTCATGTAATGACACCATCTGCTTGTGGGTTCAGACTGGCTGAGAGAGAAAAAGAGAGGGAGACAAACTCAGATATGCAACACGCTGTACTCGCTAATTCAGTCAACGGCTGTGTGAACAAATAAATGATGGCTGCCAACTCTCATGCTTAGTGCCTTATTTTCTCCAATAATTGCACCTATTTGTTTTTAACAAGACAATAAAAGCTCATTTGAAAAGGTTGAGGTGAGAGTGAGGAGGTCTATCTCCTTCCATCTCCGTCTCAAGGACAAGCTGATTGTCTCTGGCTAAAAGCTGCATCTCCATACAGAACGTCACCCTGGATGTCAGACGCGTGTTGACAGATTATAACTGGGGGATTCATAAAGAGACAGCCGGTGGATCGGGGGGAATTACTGTACTGCATTTGATGCACACCCAGCCAAAATGTCAGACTCGGGGCTCAAAGGCTCTCTGCATATACAAACTACTGCAAACCAAGGACAGAATGTCATTTGTCATACATCCTCAGAATCCATTCAGACAGATGACAACATGCCTGTCATATGAATAGGTCTACAGACTGTTATATAGACTGACAGGAAATAGAAATAGAATTTTTGGAATAAACATTTTGGACTTGGTTGCTTTGGAGATGAGAATCATAGCTTTATATACAGTTATTGCCTGGAGGCAGTTAGCTTAGCTTAGCATATAGACTAGTCCAATCACATATCCATTCATAAAACCAAAATTTTTTTTAAACTTCTTTTTTATAATATGTTAATTTGTGGGCTTTAGGCTGATTGTAGGCTGGTTTTATTTTCCTTTGTACAGATCTAATCTAGTTGTTTTCAGTCTTTATGCTGAGCTAAGCCTCTCCTGTATTTAGCTTAATAT